>NC_084495.1:33937312-34264078 GCF_030035675.1 Rhineura floridana | reverse complement strand
TTAGGGGCAGTACATGCCATTATGGGGGATACTATGCAGTAAGGCTGCATTCAGACAGCAGTTTCTTCCATTTTTCTGACATTTCCTTACCTGATATTTTCCACACTCTGATCTTTCACATGATGTAGAAGTCACTTCTGGAAATTTAGCGGAATCTAGTGGGAGTGTAGCACTCATTTCTGTGTTAATTGCTTCCAGAAAAAATTTGTTTGCAACCCCATTAATACAGAAAATCACGGAAGTAAAGTGGCAAAACTTTGAGCAGTATGCTGGCATACAGTTCTTTCCTGCTGTTTTCACGGGCGAATCACGGGTGGGAGCAGAAGTGCACGTGTGCAGAAAGGGTGGGGGGAATAGCGACATGTCCAATGATGTTCATTGTTGTGTCACACCATGCCCACTGATGGGAATGAAATTTAGCACGACGTGGCAGTATATCGGTTAAAAAGCCACCTTTTCATAAGGCAACAGGTGTTGCAGAGTGAAAGGAATGTGAGAAATTGGGACAGAAGCGCGACCGTTCTAATAAGTAAAACTAATGCAATGAACCCAATGTCTGAATGCACCCTGAGTAAGGTTGTCAAATTCTGTTCCTAGGCTGTGTTGGCATGATAGTTCCTAAGGGAGCTAAATTCACCCCTGAAAGCTCCTCTTTCCCACGGGGAACAACCTGCTATTGCCTCCTGGGCCAAACGATGAGTTCCTGGTTGGAGGGCATTCTTAGTCAAGACTGCAAAATGGAAAGAATGAGTCAGGAAGGGGAGAAATTCAATCAGTTAACATTTAAAGCCGAATTTATCACCTTTGTACATTCCAAAACAATATGAGAAACGAAACACAACTATCGTTTGCAATTTGCACTTCTCGAATTTTGCAGTGCAGTTCTCCTGCCCACCAATGTTTACAAACATGCATCTATCAGGGGAAAGTGTGTATGAAAATGAATATTAGTGAAAATAACATGCAAAATGCATTATATCAGGAGCAATTGCTGGCATAAATGTGTATGTTAGTCAAAACTGCATACAAACATATATTTATTAAGAGAAATTTGCACTAAAGTGCTAAACAAATTCAGTGATGATTTCTAATTTTTTTGCAAATTGCTGCAGAACTGTGGAGAACTGAATTTAAGACAGGAAAAATGAGAAACTGAGAAAACTGAAATCACCAGAGCCTTCTATCCCTAAGAAAGACCTAACCTCCCTCCCTCCGTGCTCAGGCTGGCCCTACCATTAGGCAGAGTGAAGCAGCCACCACAGGCAGCAGATGTGAGGGGTGGGGCAGCAGCCCCCCTGCCCTTCTTGCTGAGCCCCTGCTCACTCCTGCCCCCCTGAGTCGGTGCCCCTGTGGTGGTGAAGCTTTCTTGTCGCTGGCTGTGATGTATGCCCCACACCCCCTAAGTCGGGATGTGGGCAGGAATCTCATTCAATTTACATTTAAAGACAAACCTACATAATCCACACTTTCTGAAATAACACATGAACTGCAACAGAGCCATCTCTCAAAAGTCACACTTCTCCAAATTTTGCAATGCAGTTTTATTTATTTATTTATTTATTAAATTTATTAGTCGCCCATCTGGCTGGTTATCCAGCCACTCTGGGAGATCGAACAACATAAAAACATACAAGTTACATTAGAGCATTAAAAATCTCAGACAATAGTAATAAAACCTAACCCACCCCAAAAGCCTGCCCAAAGAGCCAGGTCTTCAAGGCCCGGCGGAAGCTCTTCATGGGGGGGGGGGCTCATCATAGTTCTCCAGCTAAGTAATATTTACTTTGCTCAGATAAAATGTGCATAGAAATGGACATATTAGTGAAAATAACACATACAAATGCATCACATTAGGAAAAATGTATTTGCAGAAATGTATTAAGCAAAGCAGCCTACAAAAATTTGCATATTAGGAGAAATTCACACTAACATGCTGATGATTTTTCATGAGGACTTTGGGGGGGGGACTGTTCCACAAACAGTTCCATAAACTGATATGGAAATGTGGAGAACGGAACTTCAGTGAGGAAAAAAAAAAGTGCACTAAAATACTGAGGAAGTTTTGGAAGGATTTTTTTTTTTTTTTTAGAAAATTGGGAACTGACACAGAAAGGTGAAGAAGTGAACTTGAGATCCGAGAAATGTGAAACTGAGAGAAATGGGAATAGATGGGCTTCCCCATTCCCTGCACCCAATTCTGTTGATTTGTGATCCTCCAGGACAAGTTTTGAATTTTAATCCTGAAGCCTTTTAAGAATTCTTTTCCATTGTGGGCATTTTTTCTGAGCCCAAAGCCACCAAATGCCACCTTTGGTGGCCTTCCAGATTTCTGACCAACCACATTGTTGTCAGGTTTTGGTTTTTTTGCAGTCTGAGGCAGGAAGAGATACCAGGAGGTTTAAGAAGCCCTTGATGGCCCGTTGAATGTGAGCAGCAAGGGCAGCACAATTCACAAACTGATATAGAACTGTGAAGAACTGAACTTTTAAGCTTGCAAAAATGAGAAACTGAGAAAAATCCCAATGGACAGATGTGCCTATCTCTGCCCTCAGCTCGCCTGTTACCCTCAGGTGTGGGGGAGGCTACTGCTCCCTTTGCCAGTGTTGAAGTATGATTTGAGTGCTAGCTTGATGATCATAGTGGTCCTTAATGGTCACTAGTCATGATGGCTATGCTCTGCCTTCTGAATGTTAATTGCTGGAAACCGCAGGAAGGCAGAGCTCTCTTGCACTCAGCTCCTGCCTGCTTAGGTTCCCATAATGGGCATCTGGTTGGCCACTGTGAGAATAGGAGGCTGGACTAGATGGGCCACTGGCCTGATCCAGCAGGCTCTTCTTATGATCTTATGCTCATTTCCTGTATGTGAAATGGAGATGGGGATCATTTTTTCCTTTGCTGCATGGAGCAAAATGTCTTCAGCCAGCATAGCCGCAGTCCCTTGCCAGGAAGCTATTTTTGAACCACCACCATCACCATCACCACCACCACCAGATATATTAAATACAATTGATACTAGGGCTAAAATGTTTGCTCATTAGCAGTTTATAGAGCAACTGGTTTTAATGCTTATTCAATTGTTCGTAATGGTCATTGAATCAATAAACATATCTGACATTAAATGCAATCACACATTTAAGATAACATATAGGTTGGTTCTCAATCACAGTCTCCATGCTCTGGTTTAGGACCTGCTCAGAGATGCTTAGGACAATTAAAAAAGAGACCAAGCGTTAGCGATGACACCCAGCACCAAGGCTCTGGAGACTAAAAAAGCACCAGTGATCAAACTGAACTTTGGGGAACACAAGATGTTAAAATCCCAATGCCAGGGGGTAAGGAGTTTGAGCTCGTATTACTAGGAACGACTGAATCTGTCAATTTCATTTTCTCTCTAGTTTTCATTGTCAGAGCAGTAGCATCTTGCTAGTGGGAGGCAGTGTGGTGTAGTGGTTAGAGTGTCGGACTGGGACCTGAGTTCAAATCCCCACATGGTCATGAAGCTCACTGGGTGCACCTTTGGTCAGTCACCAACTCTCAGCCTAACTTACCTCACAGTGTTGTTGTGAGGATAATATGGAGAGGGGGAGACTCATATATGCCATCTTGGGCTCCTTGGAGAAAGGCAGGATATAAAACTAAACATAAAGTTGTGATGTTCTGTTGTTTCCTTTTTTGGGAAGGTAACTGAGCATTTATTTACTAATTTTTTTAAAAAAACCTAGACCGCTTTTCATTTACAATGAATATCAAAGTGGTTCACACAATAATAGAACATCAGAATATCCAATTTTTTAAAAAATCATCAATAAAATCAATATAAATAAAATATCAGGCCCCTAACAACACTGGAGCCCTGACTGAAATGAGCCAAGGAAAGATGCACATCCTGAGTCATCACAACAGGCCTGCAATCTTTCTGTAACCCCATCCCATGGCTGTTTGTGGTTGGGGACCTCCTGACCATATACAGTGTCCTACAGAGGTCCATGTGGTGGAGTTGCGGAGGAGAGTTTTCTCTGTGGCCCCTAGCCATGTGGAATGCTCTCCCCATTGAAATCAAGTGAGTATGAACTCTAGGGTGTGTCTTTAGTTGACTGTTCACTCAGGCTTGCCATGACCCCTAATATTTTGTATATTGGTTATTGTGAAGATTTTACCTATTTTATTGATGATTTTTAAAAATTGGGTATTGTTGTATTTTATTATTGTGTGGACCACTTTGTATTCGATTTTGTAAACGAAATTGGTCAAGGGATTTTTTAAATTTTTTAAAAAATAAATGCTCAGCTACCTTCCCAAAAAAGGGAAGAGAAGAACCTAACAATTTTCTTGCCCAAAGATATAGGGGAGGGACCTCTCTGCCATAGCAATACTTTTGGATTGGGATTGGCTGAGTGGTGCAGAGAGCTAATTGGCCAGAATAATAGAACAGTAGAGTTGGAAGGGGCCTATAAGGCCATCAAGTCCAACCCCCTGCTCAATGCAGGAATCCAAATCAAAGCATTCCCGACAGATGGCTGTCCAGGTGCCTCTTGAATGCCTCCAGTGTCGGAAAGCCTACTACCTCTCTAGGTAATTGATTCCATTGTTGTATGGCTCTAACACAGCCTTTCCCAACCAGTGTGCCTCCAGATGTTGTTGGACCACAACTCCCATCAGCCTCAGCCAGCATTGCCACTGGTCAGGAAAGATGGGAACTGTGGTCCAACAACATCTGGAGGCACACTGGTTGGGAAAGGCTGCTCTAACAGTTAGGAAGTTTTTCCTGATGTCCAGTCGAAATCTGGCTTCCTGCAACTTGAGCCCATTATTCCGTGTCCTGCACTCTGGGACGATCAGGAGATTGACAGAAATGTCTCTAGGAACCTCTCTAATACTTCCATCTGAAGTATAAAACTCTCCCCTCACTGTTCCCAAACTGGTCTTTTTGCAATAAGGAAGGTAATGGCAAACTGCACTGGGAAGTGTGGGATCACAGTTGCTCGGCACAGCATCGTCTAACTTCCCTGCAAACAAATTAGGATGAATGCTCAATAAATAGCCAACTTCGTCTAACCTCCCTGCAAACTTCACACAAACAATTCCAGATGACTGCTCAACAGGCAGGTTGTTTGGAAGGCAACATAGGATCTAAACTTCATGAGCCTACTGTGACTCCACAGGTATTCCAGTCCAAGACTTCAAAAGCTCTGATAGGCATGCAGAACTAATTACACAGTTGGATGCTGGCTTTGGGAAGGTAACATTCTGGGAGACTTGAAACACACATTGTTGAGTGATCTCAAGAGACCTGTGAAATGTCTGGCATCGTTTTCTAAAAATCCTACCTTTTTTGTCAAAGCAATCTCAACCCCCCCCAACTGTCTGTATGTGGTATTCTTTTCTACCAAACCAGCCCAATACGAGAACTTCCAATCACATAATTGTTTACAAAATATAGGATCTGCTGTTGCTGTTTTTTTCATTACCCAGTAGGAGAGAATTACACACTTCCCGCTTTGGAGCAGCCATTTTGTGTTGCCATGGCAACCCATATTTCCCGCGGGGTTGCGACCTCTAATGGATGCATTGTGACGCTGGGTAAAATAAAGGTCCTTTGAAGATTAGTAAATACGCTTGTGCTCTTTTTCTTTCTGAAAGTAGGCAGACTGTAGAGATGGTGGCAACAAGATTCTCAACGCCGGCAAAAAGGCTGTTGCTCAGTGCTTGCCTTACCAGTAAAAAAAAAGTTCACCCTTCTTCTTAATGATGATCTTTGCATTTCTATTTTGCTTTCATGGTGAAAGTGATATACTGGAAATGACCTATAGATAAAGTATATGTCATTTTAAAAAAATGGGTAAATGCAACTAAGGTTTTTGTTCTTGTCAGCTGTTCTTCTATGTGACTATCCCGTGAAGCTTTCCTAGCTTGTAATTGATCCTGTCCATGGTCTAAATTTAAGCTCTGGCTTTGCTAATATAAGGACAACTACTTCTCACCTCCATTTATTTTTGTTCTGTGCCTTACAAGGGAACTCTGAGCAGGGATGGATGAATCTGTCAGTTTTGGTTATTCTCAGTTTTTCACTTTTCCAGCCTTCAGTTTTCTACGTTTCCACATCAGCTTGCAAATTTTAAGTCCTTATGAAAATTCATCAGCATTTCAGTGTGAATTTCTTCTAATATACACATTTGTGTATAGAAGTTTGCTTAATAGAATGCACTTTTGTGTGATTGTCATGAACACAGGTGTTTTTCTGCTCACTTTACTCAAGTATATGTATTTCTGCACATGTTGTTTGCCTGGAGAAGTTCATTGCAAGATTAGCAGATTTCGAAGGATGGCTGCGTTTCTGTTTGCATATTGTTTTGGAAACTGTGAATTAGATAGATTCACCTTCTACCATGAACACGCCTGACATCGTGTGATCTCAGAAGCTAAGCAGAGTCAGGCCTGGTTAGTACTTGGATGGGAGACTGCCTGGGAATACCGGGTGCCGTAGGCTTAGAGGAAGGCAATGGTAAACCACCTCTGAATACCTCTTACCATGACAACCCTATGAATATATACAAAAAAAGATTCATAGGGTCGCCATAAGTCGTAATTGACTTGAAGGCATATAACAGCAACCTTTAAAACTGACCTGAATCAATTTTCTCCCCTATTCCTACCTCCGAGCACCAAATAAACATTCTGATAAGTCAAGTGCGGAGAACCTGTGGCCCTCCAGATATTGCTGAGCTGCAGCACCCATTATCCCTGGCCATTGGCCGTGCTTGCTGAGGCTGATGAGAATTGTCGTTCAGCAGCACCTGGAGGGCCAAAGGTCCCCCACACCTGTGATAAGTGCTGACTCATATTTTCTGTAGTGGGAGCCAGAGCACCCATTCAAGGAGTACATTAAAGTGTAGCAAGGTGAATCAGGCACTAGCCTTGCTCATATTTCCAGATCCCCAGCTTTCATGCCCAGTAGATTAAGGTCCTCTATAGCCCAGATTAAATCTTTGCCCTCTTAACAATTATCTTTGCCACCCCTGGGCTCAGTAGAGGCATGTGTGGTGAAGCAGAGCTAACCTCCCAACACTGGCATTTCTTCTGCTGTCCTTGACTGGGATGGGGTGGCAGTGAAGTCAAAGCTACGTGGATGCACCAATGAGAGCACCCTCACCAATCTGGTGGTCCTGAAGCTGCAACCGTGCAGCCCTGAACTTGCTGCTACCCCACCAGGTCCAAGGAAGCCGCAGCAATCTGCCGTGGGGAGGATGGTGGTGACCAAGGCCCAGGGAACCTGGACGGTGCATGCTGAACTAGGCAAGCTCTTCAGACTTTATAAACAAATATTTTGTTTACAAATACAAACTCCTTGCAAACATTAAGATCTCGTAAAAGAAATCAAATCCTGAATAAAGTCTTGCTGCTTAGTCCCTCTGCTTCTTTGGGGCTCTCCTTGCCTGTTGCCCAGCTGAATCACATGAATATGTCTCTTCCTTAACATGCATGTTGCAGACAGTGGTGACTGGTGGCTCCGCATGAGTGGGGCAGTGGAATCACCTTAGACAGCTCCTTGAAAGTTCAGACTAAAACCCAGAGTGGATTCCACTACCCTGCTGATATGCAGCCACCAGCCACCCACCACGGGTGTTAAGCTGTGCAGTTGTGGGCCCTGTAAGAGTAAGGCTCCTTAAAGAGCTGGCCTGGAGAGAACAAGGGGCAAAGGGGGTGTCACCAGCACACCATCCTGAGGCTGCAGCAAAGCTTTTCCATTGGCTGCACCTGGAAGGCAAAGGGGTTGATCTATCAAAGCAGCTGCAAAATCTGCCTGAAACTGATTAAAAAAAAAATGTGCTCAAGCTGATCTGACCAGGGTTTTCGAGTAACAAGGGGCAGAGTTTGACTAGTGTTGTGTGCCCCCATTTTTAAGAGGTGGAGACATGCTAACAGTAAGATACAATGGTATGTTGTATAACCTGGATAACCTGGCTTCAGTTGTCCATGCTCTGGTAACCTCCAAATTGGATTACTGCAATGCACTCTATGTGGGGCTGCCTTTGAAGACGGTTCGGAAACTGCAGCTTGTGCAAAATGCAGCGGCCAGATTGGTAACAGGGACCAGATGGTCTGAACATATAAAACCAATTCTGGCCCGCTTGCACTGGCTGCCTGTATGTTTCCGAGCTCGATTCAAGGTGTGGGTTTTGACCTATAAAGCCTTACACGGCTTGGGACCACAATACCTGATGGAATGCCTCTCCCGGTACAAACCCATCCGTACACTATGTTCAAGATCAAAGGCCCTCCTCTGGGTGCCTACTCCAAGGGAAGCTCAGAGGATGGCAACGAGAGGGCCTTCTCAGTGGTGGCCCCCAAATTATGGAATGATCTTTGTGATGAGGTGCGCCTGGCGCCAACACTGTTATCTTTTCGGCGCCAGGTCAAGACTTTCCTCTTCTCCCAGGCATTTTAGCATGTGTTTTATACTGTTTAAATTTTTAAATTGTGTTTTAAATTGTTTTTATAAGATCTGTTTTAAATTGTATTTGTTTTAATGTTTTTAGTTACTGTAAACTGCCCAGAGAGCTTCGGCTATGGGGCGGTATACAAGTATAATAAAATAAATAAATAAATGTGTGTCTCTACCCCAAGGTTTGCGAGGCAGCACCCCACTTGCCCTAACAGACCAGCCTCCAGTGCCTCCTACCACACAGCATCAGTGCAGCACTTCAGGGAGCATGCCAGGAGGGAGGCTATGGAAATAGAGGAGTGCCCGTCTTCAGGACAGAAGGCTGGCCCTTTAAGACTCTGACCTTCTCAGCCTGGAGAAGTCAGTCTGGAGACAGAGGCTCAAACAGGTTCAGCCTACTCCCAACTCACGCACGGTGCTCACTTGGAGCTCTCCATGGTCTGGCAACCTTGAGCTTTCTCTGTGGGATCCGGCATCAGACTGGAGCATGACAATGGTTTTGCTCCCCCCATACTAGTTTTTCTGGAGTCCACCCTGCAGCAGTTGCTTCTTGGTCCCATAGAGCGGCCAGATGCACAAGTGGGCAGGAACATAGAAAACTGTCTTATGCTAAGTCAGAACCTTGGTCCATTTAGCTCAGTATGGTCTGCATGGACTGTTAGTGGATTTCCCCTGTCTGAAACCTGGAGAACCGCTGCCAGTGTAGAAGTGGGTGTGGAACACTTCCACCCTTGGTGGGCCCCAACTTTATCTGCCCTACCCCTCCCTCGTGGGCCAACTTTGTTGGGTGGGGCTGCCCACCTGTCATTGCTATCAGGTGACTAGCCTCTTTGAAGGTGTGCTCCCAGTGCATCTTCAAAGAGGCTTGTGCCAGGATCACAAAGGATTTTGGACTGAACCCACTACTAAAACGAATGCCCTATTGGAATGAAAGGGTGGGGGTTCTACACAGTTCTACACAGCTGTTTATTTCAATGACGCCTTGGCAGGATAACTTCCATTGCATGGTGCTCTGTGTTAATCTTCACAGCTGAACAGACTTCCGGCTTGTGGGACTGACTTTGTTGTGGACAGAAACTTTGAGATCCACCAACAGGGGTCAAGTGCAACATAGTGACTCGGGGTGGGGGGCAGACACAGTATTTGAACACTTACTCAGCCTAAGAATTTGTTTTTGGTATGAAAACTGAGCACGCAACCCTTTCACAGAAAAATCACATTTCCTAGGCTGTAAACACACTAGTCGCCAGATCAAAGCTTCTCCAGTAACCACACCTGGAGGGGAAATGGGTTGATCTGCTGATCAGTTGCAAAATCTCTTTGAAGCTGAATTTTAAAAAATGCACTGGAGCTGCTCCCACCAGGTTTTACAATAAAAAGGGGCGGAGTTTGACTAGTGCCCCCATTTTTAGAAGGGGGAGGTAGAGAAGCATTGGAACCGGCAGAACAGCGAGTGTGAACCCTAGATTCAGTGGTTGATGCCTATTGGGACTGGTGGGGCAAAAGGCAGGGAGACCAACAGTAGGTGGAGCCATAGCCAATGACAGGCTGAGCCAGCTAATTCCAGATATGTCCTCCATCTCCTCCTTGCTGTGCTCTACAAGGGACAGCAGTGGGACTAGTAAGTAACAAGGCAGGTAGGTGGGCCTGGCTAAGAGTAGATTGAGGGTGGTGGGGCAGTGCCCCATTTGCCCTAATGGGCTAGCCTCTACTGGCCTAGATTTCCCCCAAGTTTGGGGAAAGAGGCCTTTATTCGATGTTGCTATTGCTCATTGATTGGGAGTCAAAAACTCTTGGGGATCTGTTGCAAATCATTAAGGGCTCTTCCACTGCATCCAGAGTTGCCTTCTGCCCACCCCTGGATTCGAACATGCCTTTCAGAATACCCTTTCAGAATACCAACAGCTGGGGAGCAATAGCAGGAGAGGACTGTTGCCCTCATGCCTTGCTTGTGGACTTCCTCAAGCCATCTCGTGGGCCACTGTGGGAAGGATACTGGCCTAGACAGGGATGCTCTTATGTTCTGATGAGTTCCAGAAGAAGGGTGCCGTGTTTTTTCTTCTGCCTCTGCAAGCAGAATCTCTTACATCTGCCTTGCTTAAGTGCCTGGTTTTGACTGTGTGGTTTGCCAAACAGGAATGATGTGCTCCGTAAATCGACCCAATATTGGCTGCAATGGTGCTTCCTATTCCAAAGCAAAGAGCCGCTTCTTCTGGAGGTGGGAGTGTTGTCAGGACATCATTACAGGGGTAAAATAACTCTCCCTCCTTGCTCTGAACTTGATCCTGATCGGCCCCTTTCCCCCCTACCCATCGCATTTAAAAAGAAGAAGAGATAAGCATACAGGGCTAAATAATGCATTGGATGTCATCTGAAACTCAAGCGTGCCTGTTTTGAGTTTCTCTTCTGATCCAGTAAGAGAAGCTCGTCTCTGGGCTTCCAAAGGCAACGCTCAGATTGGACAGCCTGCTTTTGTAAGCCACCCCCCCTGCAGAGAAAGTGCTCTGGTTCTGGAGTTCAAACAAACTTGCTGTTGCTTGTTTTCAAAAAATGTGCAGATTGCTGCGGAAATGTAGAGGACTGAATTTAACATTAGAAAAGGGAGAAACTGCGCGAGCCGAAACGGACAGCTCTTTCCATCCCTATGCTGGTTACACTCTGACTCGGGCGCAAGGTGGTCGCTTCGGGTCTCTCACCCGACCCTATGCAGCGGAAACGTCCAGGAAGCGGGCAAGGGCAGCTTGAGCAAACCAACGAGCTTTCTGTCCTGTTATGGAGCCAAGGAGAAGGGCTGCCGCAGCTCCGTGGTAGAGCAACTGCTTTGCCCTGAGGAGGCCGCAGCTTCAGTCCTTGGCATCTCGGCTGGGAGAGACATCAGGAAGCCCCCGTTCACCTGGGAGTAAGGCCCATGGAATTCAAGGACACTTCCTTCGGAGGAGGCAGGGTTAGGGTTACAGCCGTCAATGGCGAGTTCACAGAAACCAGGGTGTGAAGGGCCCCAAACCTGGGCTCAACCAGAGACTCCTGTACTCCAAGAAGCCAGCTCAAAACTGCAGACTTGCCAACCTCGCGGGGCGGTTTCGATCATCATTGGGGCGGGGGGGAGAGGGGAAACGAGGGCAGATTTTCTTTGGTCCTCGAACCCGCCCAAACGGAGCAGTTCTGAATAAGTTCCTTTCATTTCAATGGGAAAGATGAAGGCAGGAGGTGGGCCGATCCAGAGCAGGCTTCCGCCGGATCTGATCCTACCCTCCATCTTTAACAGCTGAAGCCCGGAAAGAAATCCAGGAGCGCGGCTGGTGGAAATTGGGAATATTCTTAAATCCACGTTCTTGCTCCAGTTAAAAACAAGCAAACGTTTCCTGTTCAGGCAGCTCCGTTTTCGCTTTCTCAAAGTCTGCAGCTCAATCCGCGCTGCGCACATATCCCGGGAAATAAATCCTATTAAGCTCAACCAGGTGAGTGTGCCTGCGGCTGCCGCCTGTTAACAATGTGCCAGTCTGGTCTTGCAGTCTCTCGCCCCGGGGGGATTTACCTACTCCTGATTACACAATTGCAGGGTATTTGTCGCTTCCTGCAGAGGAAAAGTTAGCATTTCCGTCCAGGCGCTTTGTATGGAGAACCGTATTTTAAACGACAACAAAATGGTTGCGTCAGGACGAGGGGGAGATCAACCCAGCCCCATTCAGGATCCAGTGAAGGAGCTGGCGCTCCAACGTTTGTTTTCCTTTTCCCTCCGCATTGCCTCTTCCTTTTGTGTCGTGTCTCGTAGATTGCAAGCCTAGGGGCAGGGAGGGACTGTCCCACTCGGTAGAGCGCTAAAATACGCAAGAATGTATAAATAACAGTTGCTGTTTATCTAGCGATCACCAAGTTTAAAGTTTCTTCTCCGTCTTTTGGCTGACCGGTCCAGTGATTCTTTTCTGGTTTTTGAAGCGATTCCGAATGAAACCCCAGAACGGTGGTGGTGAATTTTTTCCCCTTTTTTCAGGTCCTTTTAATTAACACAAGTTGCATTCCGAGGATCTCCCCGCTTTGGAGGGGGGGATTTATTTGGTGTTATATTTATATCCCGCCTTTCCTCCAAAGACCTCAAGGTGGCGTGCAAACACGCTTCTCTCCCTCCCGATTTTACCCTCACAACAACCCTGTGAGGTAGGTTAGGCTGAGAGACATGGACTGGCCCAAGTTCACCAGGTTAGCTTCATGGTGGAGCGGAGATTTGAACGCTGGTCTCCCAGCTCCCACTTCGACACTCTAACCCAGCCTTTCCAAACCAGTGTGCCTCCAGATGTTGTTGGACCACAACTCCCATCTTCCTGACCATTGGCAATGCTGGCTGAGGCTGATGGGAGTTGTGGTGCAACAACATCTGGAGGCACACTGGTTGGGAAAGGCTGCACTAACCACTAGACCACACTGACCTTGTCTGCGTGCAGGTATGCTTTTTATATGTGCTCTGTGTGTGCCCGGGCGTGTCTCTGCGGGCGCTAGCATGCAATGCGGCCCTCGGAGGAGTGGCCAACTCTCAATGCAGCCCTTGCTTCGCCATCACTTTTGCATAAGACTGCTGTTTCACAATGCAATTTTATGCAGTCTATGCAGAAGTAAACCCCCTTGAATTAAATGGATCAACTCCCAGGTAAGTGTGTACAGAATTGTGCTATTACATTTTTGCATTAGCCGTCGGCCATTCTTTATATAATACATGAGGTGACATAATATCCATCGTAAACACGTGCTATAATTTCAGTCCCACGGAAATAAATGGAACGAGCGAGTTGACTGGATGTGTTCAATGGGTCTTACTCCCAGGAAAGCTTACTAATTTTTGCTGAACAATAATAATTGGGCCGTATTCAATGACGTCATACTCAGAGTAGACCCACTGAAATAAATGAACCTGTTAGTCATGTCTAGTAACTTCAGTGGGTCTACTCTGAGTAGCTCTAGCATCGAATCTCACCCTATGATTATTATTATATAATCACCTAGCAAGCATTCGGGTATTATATTATGTGTGAATAATCACCCCACAAAAATGAGGCGTGACTCAATAGGCCCCACGCTTGTGTACGCTTACCTGGCAGTAAAACCATGAACTGCGGTTGGATCGGGCCTAACTCGTTTCTGCGATGGGGTTGTGGAGTGTCCATCAGAACCCCAGATCATCTAGAAGTGTGAGCCCAGAATAATTTCTTTAACAAAACGGCGATGGTAATAATGTGAATTTTGCCACTGTGCAGGACACCATCACACCAGGACGAGCAAGCAGTCCTCTTGCCCCACAACACAACAAGCGTGTTTTTTTTCCTGGGGGTGTGTGTGTCTGTGAGTGCGTGGTACCATTTCTTTTAATCTCGGTGTTGATTTGAGGTGAGTGGAGGCGCCTGTTCCAGGATTTGGCTTGTGTGTGTGGAGGGAACTGGGAATGATATTGGGGTAGATTTTGGATGGTGTTTTTTTTTAAAATAACTTTTAAAAAATAATTTCCCCCTTTCCACACTCACCACCCCTGAGCTGCATCTTCACCGAGTATCCTGACAAAACCGTAAATATATTTTCGATAGGAAAGGAAACAAATGAATGAAACTCTCCCGATTTCCACAGGAGTCGTGTCCAGCTTGTCCAAAAGACGATGATCCTAAGCGCACTTCACTTGGGAGAGTAAGCCTCATTGAGCTCAGTGGGGCTTACTTCTGAGTAAACGTACACAGGCTGCGATCCTTTCGGAAGCGGTTACTCTTGTCGTTTGGGAATGCGCTTTGGAAGACAGGGATGCCTCCTCCCGACCAGGTTACTTGGGAGTAAGGGCGGCTGTTTAAGGGGGCTATTATTAAACAGCAGCCGCGACTAATAATTATAAAAATATTAACAATAATGAAACATGACGAGAGATTGCATTGGGCTTATTAATAATATTAATAATGTTAAAAGAATCTTAGGAAAGCTATATTTTTATTTATTATTCGAATCCAAGCCGGAGATCTGGCAACTGTAAACCACTGTTTTCTCTCGGATGTGTAGAATGCAATACTAAAACGCATCTGGATCTCGCATTTATTGACATGCACCAGCAGGGATAACTCCATTTCTTTTCTTTTTAACAAGGAAACCGTTTACAAAAGGCTCCTGATCTTAAAAACACCTAACAACGGTGGGTACATCTGTCAGATGCAGAGAGGTTTATACATGAAAACAAATTACCATCCAATCTGGAAACGGAGTCACTACGAATGTGTGTGTGACTGTGGGCGCGCAAGAGATCTTCCGCCTTTCCAGCCCCCAAGATTCGGGCAAATTAATTGCCCAAGGTGAGCGGATGTCACACGCTCCATTTAAACACGTTCACAACCTGTCCAGTCCCATTTGTGTTGGGGTCGGAAAGCAAAAGTTTTTCAAATTTCAAATCATCATCAGTTAAAATATTCCCCGTTTGGGCGAGTCTAAATGGAGACGGGGATGGGTGGGAGTTTGCTTTAAGGAGAGAGTTCGTTTTATTTCCTCCATTCAAGGCACGATTTAATCTGCAAGGGGAAAGTTCGTCTTACCCAATAACGGGCGGTGACTGGTGTTGGGTACCACTCTGCAAAGGATGTTGAAGATGTGGACGGGATGCAGCGGCTACGTGTGCGCCTGCGCTCGCGGGCAAAGCATGTTTTTTCTAACCTATTTCTCCTTTTTCTTAAGCCCCCTAAAAGGCTCTCCTACTGCAATATGACAGACAGCCGATCCACACGTGCATGTCCATCGCTCTTGGACTGCACCCTCTAGCCCTCATTTGCACGTGTGAAGGAACCAGGGCTACTTACCATCGCAGATACAACTTTCTTATCACCCACTGTCAGCTCAGACTCGATGGGGAGAGGAGGGAGAGGATTGTGTAAGCTGCTTTGGGTTCCATGGAAAACCAAGGTGGCATATGAATATAATAATAAAAAGTCTGAGTATGGTTAGCACTGTTTGTGGCTGCAACTGACTTGCTCATGCTGTCAGGACAAAAGGATGCTACCACCAGCAGAGTTTGTTTTGCGATCCCCCCACATTAAGTTTTTGTAGCTCAAGTTATTGGGCAACAATGAAAAAACAAAGAAAAGAGTTGGCAACAATGTGAGGTCTGGGACAATTGCCCCCTGTGTCCCCCTTAAAAATGTCCTTGCTGACCTACAACTCCCATCATCCCTGGCCATTGGTCATGCTTGCTAGGGGTGATGGGAGTTGTAGTTCAGCAACAGCTGTAGAGCCAAAGGTTCCCCACACCTGCTGTAAGTCATGATAGCTAAGTGGACCCTTCGTATCCAGAGGCAGTATACCAGCAACCAAATACCACTTGCTGCTATATAAAAGCAGGAGAAAGTTATTGCCCTTACATGCCTTTGGTGGGCTTTGTGGAGGCATCTGATTTACCATGGTAGGTAGGAAGCAGGACACTGGACTAGATCAGCCGGGGCTGATGGGAGTTGTAGTCCAAAATATCTGAAGGACACCAGGATGGACTGGATGGACCTTTTGAGCTGGAACCCTTCTTATATTCTCATGAGGCAAGATGGTTAGGAAGGGAACTGCATATAGCTGCCCTGATACTATCACAAGCATAAATAATCATGAACACACCATACACAGTTCCTTAAGTTAAAATGGGGAAAAAACTGAATATGCTGAGAGACTTTTACTGCAGATCCTGCAAAATCTGAAGCAATGTGCAATCTAATGACTTTCTTTAGCTCTAAAATTCTGATCTTGCACTTTAGGAAAGTTGGAGGCTCATACCCTGTTCATTCACAGTATTTGATGAGAGAATTTGCTTCAAATGCTGACTAGCACTGAAGGTGCAGGATGTACATTTCAGAAAGACACCCACCCCTATCCCCCACCCTGTGTTATTGTAGCTCCACTGGTTTTTAAATCACAGAGGAAAGGAGATGAACTTATTCCACAAACAGAATGCAACCACCCTGCTTTGAAATACTGGTGAAATTGGTTGGGAATGACTCCGTGTGTGCGCGCACATGTGCGCACATGCACGCATGTGGTGGTCTGTTAGGGCAGGGATGCTCAGGCCCATACAGGCCAAAGGTGGCCCTCGAGGCCTGTCTATCTAGCCCTCGGCACTCTCCCTAGGCCATGCCCCTTCCTAGGCCATCCCCACCACACACACCAGGCCACCCCTCTCACTGGCTTTGCTCTGCACCTTCCTGGAATACTTTTGCCTGGTTGGAATGTGTCCCTGAACCTCTCTTGCTTACCTGAACGGAGGAGGGACAGATGTCTCTCCCTGTGTGCAGAAGCCTCGCCCTTTTGCACAGAGGTGAAAGACACACCCACTGCTCTGCTCACTTTGGTCTCTGTTCCCACCCGCAATTGGCACAAGGGAATGCAGTCCTTGGGCTGGGAAAGTTTCCCTCTCCCTAAAGCAGGGAATTATTCCCTTCATTGCTATCTCCTGCCTTCTCTTCCTGTCTTCTGGAGGGAAGACACCGGAGCAAATGTCTTGCACAGGAACAGAGGAAGTGGCCTTAGACCCATTGGCCCATCTGTTCCAGTGCTGTCTACACTGACTGGCAGAGGGTCTCCAGCAGCGTGGTGTAGTGGTTAGAGTGTTGGACTATGACCTGGGAGACCAGGGGTCAAATCCCCACACAGCCATGAAGCTCACCGGGATACCTTGGGCCAGGCACTGCCTCTCAGCCTCAGAGGACAGCAATGGTAAACCACCTCTGAATACCGCTTACCATGAAAACCTTATTTGTAGGGTTGCCATATGTTGGGATCGACTTGAAGGCAGCCCATTTCCATTTCTCTCTCCCAGACCTATCTGGAGACACTGGTGACTGAACTTGGGACCTTGTGCATGCAAAGCAGATGCTCTAACACTGAGCCTTAAGAGAGAACTCTTCACCATGAGATGCTAGTTTTCTGCATGCAATGATTTTTTTCTTGTATGGAGAAGGTATGGTTATGCCGAAATTGGTACAACCCAGACTCAACTTTACTTCATCTGCTGTTAGTGAAAACTACATCTGTTTTTAAACGCACACCACTCTATTTCTTTTTGAAATGGGTCTGACACTGAAAGGGCAAGCACAACTAGGCCTGAGGGCTGAATACGGCCCTCCAGGCCTCCTGGGGCCACAGCTCCTTCCCAGTCAGACCGCCTCTTCTCAAGCCATCCTCCTTCCTTGAGTGTGTTTTGCCTGGCTGGAATGCATCCTGGGACTGTGACAATGCCTTGTCTGGATGGAAAATAGACAACAGTATGGGAAAGTATATAGACACCTTTTTTCATGGCCCTTCTCATCACTGGCACATGGCAGGTTATCCAGAAGGGAACGCAGTTCTCAGACTGGGGAAAAAAAGGTTCCTCTCTCCAGCATTAGGGTGACCTTTGGTATGCTTCAGGAACGGCAGGGCCCTGGCTCAGTGGCAGAGACTCTGCTTTGCATGCAGACGGTCTGGGGTTCCATGCCCATTAGCATCTCCAGGTAGGGCTGGGAATGTGCAGACTCTGAGCTGGATGGACCAATGGTCTGACTCAGTGTAAGGCAGTGCCCTAGCTCCTCTTCTGATGTTCATTATTCTTTTGCATTTTAATTTACCACCTTCTCCTTCCCATTCCTCTCTCTGTCCATCATCCACTCCTCTCTCGCCTTCCCCTCCGACCCATCCATCCTCCTCAGTCGGAGCAGGCGAGAGAAATCAAGGCGAAAAGACAGCCAAGCTGAGCTCCGACTGGAAGCGCGGCGCCGACACAGGCAGGTCGCTGACAAATGGAAACTGACCAAACTTTGGCGCGAGCTCTGAAATTGACCAGCGGCTGCAGTGGAAGAAGCCAACTAGTTTGGCTCAGGATCCGTCAGGAGGAGAGGCGGAACTTGCTCACAAGGAGGAATCCTGGAGAACCGCTGCCAGTCCATGCAGGCAGTACTGAGCTAGATGGACCAACGGTCTGACTCAGTATGAGGCCGCTTCCGAGGTCCCCAAGAGAAAAACAAGCCAGTCCGCAGCCCGCATTTCCAAGGAGCGAGAAACCAAGAGATCGCGCTGAATGCCTCTCTCTCGTCTCCCTCCCACTTTTGCCCTTGGAGGGCAATGAAGAAAACAAGCGATTTGTCGGGCGTTGCCTGACGCGCCGCTTTGCCTTTCGACGGCAGCTGCAAGAACCAGGCGCTGCCAGTCTGGAGTGGCTCCGCTGCCGCGTTGGGAGGATTAGAGACCCCCGTGGACTGGGTGGGGCGGAGTGGGAAAACTCGAGAGTGAAGGGGGGAAGGAAAAATAAAGATTTCACGTCGGTAGGGGGTGGAGTATGTCCGCCTCCCCTCGCAAACACCGCCGCTGCTCCGCGCTCTTCCGCGCTTCCACATCAGTGCCTGTCCCAATGAATTCGGCTATCCACGCGCCTACGCGCATTGAAAGCACACCCCACCCTTTCCCAAGAATCCTGGGAGCTGTCGTTTGTTAAGGGTGCTGGGAATTGTAGCTCTCTGAGGGGGTCAGCGACACTTCCTGTCGGAGAGTGGCAAAATTGGGATTGGCGAGACTGAGTGAGCCTTTATGTATGCTTGAATCTTTGCTAAAGATTCCATCTTCCCTGCAAATTAGTCAGACAGAGACTTTAAGCTTTAAAATAAAAAATAACTACTTTATTCTGGAAGTACATACTTGATAGGAAAGAGTTCTGCATCTAGCTAACTTGCTAAGTTGGAGATGCAAACACTAAGCCTAGTGTTTGCCCTCATGCTTCGAAGAGAGGGAGAGCAGAAGAGAATATGTCTGCTCTCCCTCTCAAGAGAAAGAAGGAGGAAGGAGATGTGGTCAACATCCTATGCATATCAGTCTAGCAGGAAGGAAGAGACAGTAGGAGATCAAAAGATAGGTATTAGCCTAACAAGCAGGTGGTCTCCTCTCTAGCTACCCTTTTTAACCCCATGCAGCCTCAACCCACATGTTGGAGTTGAACCACATATTCCAACATTTCTGAGGATTCTTTAGGGGAGGGCAGGGGTGTGGTGGTCAAGGGTCTCAGGGGGTCTTAAACCCTTTATTTTTTGGGGAGCAGGGTCCCAGCAGGGTCTCTATGTCTCCAGCATCCCATGAGCCAATCAGCATGAAAGGGGAGTGTGTTGATAGACAAAGCCCTGAACAACTTAGGTCCAGGATAGTTTAAGGACTGCCGGAGCCATCCCAGCTCAGTCATGGAGATAATCCGGAGGAGTGCGGTTAGGTATCCTCCATGTTACGGAAGCCCGGTTGGTCTTCACTAGAAGTTAGGCATTTAGTGTCACTGGTCCCTTGTTGTGGAGCATTTTTCTAGCTAATAACTCCCTTTTGTTCTTGGGTGGTGCCAGTTTGGCTACATATGGAACGGCACTCACAGCCTGAACACTGGAAGTAGAAGGACTGAGGGTTACAGGGATGGAGCCTCTATCTTTGGGAGCGGACTGAGGGTGCTTCCAGACTGTTACTATTCAATCACATACTAGTAAATTCAGCTTGCTCATTTACAGTTGATTGGGAGGTCTTACACAATGAACCCGCTTCCCCGAAAATTGGACTTTATTTTGTGGTAAGGAAAATGCATTGGAAGTAGAATAACGCTTGCTTTGATGTAATGTCATCTAACCTCCCAGCAAGCAAATCAGAATGAATGCACATGAAATAGTCAACAGCAACTTATTAACATTTTATTGTGCAGCCAGGAGATCAGACCTTGGGTTGTACTCATGTGTGCTTGTGCAACTGAAAAAAAGTAGGGAATAGAGGTTTGCACGTCCACTGACCAAGAATGAGAAAGTCAGATGGTCATTGCATCTGTCTGTCCACAATGCAGGGGAAACAGGTTTATCCTACCGTACTAAAAACCCGTGTTTTCCTCGCTGGAATGGTCTGCTGGTAGTCCACACCTGATTGCTTTGCACTTTCTTTGTACTCCAACCAAAAGTCTTCCTCATCCCTACTTGTAGGCATGCCCTTTTTTGTTTACAAACTCCCCCTGTCTCCTTCTCACCTTATGTTGCTGATTGGCTCAGATTAGAAGGGAGAGAGGGGATGGAACCAATGGGAAGGCAACAGAAGCAGGAGGTGTGGAAGGAGGTTCAGCTGTGAGTCAAAGCAACAGGCATCCTTTCTCAGCAACTGTTAGTAATCACTCTTCTTTTTGGTGCATAGCTGGTGTTGGAAACTCTGGATCAAGGGAGGGGAATGTGTGGGAAGGCAGTGACTGGAGGAGAGCATCCTATGGATGAGGGTGAATTAATGGAGGCACAAGAGGTTTACATTACAGATTATATAGATGTATGGATGGGCCCATAGTCACAAGTTAGCTGCAGAGTTTCCACTGCAGTCAGGTCAGCGCTGCTAAGACTGAATCCCTGCTGGTGTGTGTGAGATAATGTGATCGGGTGGGCATGAGCTTACTCATATTTGCTCTCCCCAATTTCCTCAGCGTTGAAATGACTTGCAAATATTTCAGGCGGAGTTTTGCCTCAGCAGCACAGTCCCTGCAGCTACCACCCACAACCTGGTGCCCTCTGGATGTTTTCAAGCACATCTGCTGATGAGAGATGTGCTCCAGTCCAAAACATCTGGAGGGCACCAGGTTGGGGGACGGCTGCCTTAAGCTGTCAAGCAACGTGGAATAATAATAAAAAGAGGGCAATTAGGCCTTGAAAAAGGAGAGAGAGAGAGAAATATCTTTGACAGTAAGCTCTATTAGGCTGCAGAATTATCTCCTTGGGGAACAGAAACTGGAGTTCTCATTGTGCAGGAAAGCCATGGAGGGATATACTAGGGAATAGACCAGAAGATCGACATTAAGTGATTTAATAGGACTCCCTCCATCGTTGTCTGCAGGTTTTAAGATACGCTGTAGTCTAATTGATCTCTTTCCTTGGTTACCCCTAAATGTACCCATTACCTTTCCTTCTAGATGTCACTTACATCATTTGTTCAGAATGGATCCCCCCTCTCTCTTTTTCTCTGATATGGAATATTAGCATTTTAGCATTAGATGACATTCAAATACAAAACTCCAGGGCCTCTGCAGACATCCTTTTTTTATTGTGCCTTCATGATGATTCATGATGGTATCAGGGCAGTTATACATGATTCCAC
Organism: Rhineura floridana; assembly: GCF_030035675.1. NCBI lineage: Eukaryota > Metazoa > Chordata > Lepidosauria > Squamata > Rhineuridae > Rhineura > Rhineura floridana. The sequence goes on along the minus strand of NC_084495.1, from coordinate 34,242,525 downwards.
TTTCAGAGCGAACATACTGCTTTGTTTCCAATCAGTGCAAGCCCCTTAACTTCCTGCTGAAATCTGTAAATGTTCTGGTTTCCCCCCCTCCCTTTCCTTTCGTCCCACTTTTGTTGTGCTATACCGCAAGAGTGTCCTTCCAATGGCTATAACATTGCGATAACATTGGAAAAGCATTGCAGAACAGCTAATAAAACAGAATGATGTGTGGATAGTCCTGTATAAATGCACTACTAATGCGCTATCATTGCACCAGTTAAATTGTTCTGCTGAGGCTTTCCTTGATCCTTAAGAGTGGACCCTGCTTAGAGTCATCTGAATTTCTGCTTGATTTGCTTTTGTACGTTTTTCAGTGTTTTTATACTGCTGTTTAATTGGTATTTGGTTGTGTTTTTATTTTAATGTTTGAAAGACATATTTCTTATAGGCCGTACTTTTCCGATTTTCAGAGCTATTGGCCTTGGAGACTTCTCCCCTCTAAATGGATTGCTTAGGATCAGCCCTCTTGTCTAACAGAGATCATTTTAGACCCCTTCCCCGCAACTTTGCATCAGAATCTAGCAGGCACCTTTTGGATCATACAAAATTCTCAACTCGGAACTGGATTCTTTTCCAGAAATCCTTTCCTGGGGTGCTTCTTGTTTATTTTAAATGGGTCTTTGAGTATATTTGGCCCCACCAATCCCAAGTCTGGCCAGGCTTCACAGAAGCTGCTGTTTACATAACCTAAAATGTGCACGTCAATTACGTTCACACAACTGATGGCGTGTTTAGTCCAATCCTTACAATTCTTGAAACACCACCTGTAAAACTGTTACATTCCAAGGTCATTTCCATAGCAAAATGAACCAATAAAGAAACTAGGCCCTTTCCATAGTTAATAGTCTAGGAAGTTGCCTTGATAGTCAGACCATTGGTCCATATAGCTGAGTAGTCTGCACTGATTGGCAGAGGCTCTCTAGGGCTGCAGACAGGAGGCATTCCCTGCCCTACCTAGAGATGGCAGGGAGCAAACCAGGGACCTTCTGCATGGAAAGAAGAGGCTCTACCACTGAACTATGTTCCTTCCCCTAAAAATAATGTAAGGTTCCAGTCCTTATGGTTCTGAATAAAGGACCAGGGGTATAGTTGTCCAGGGTCTTGGGAGTTTTAGACCCTTTACTTTTTTGGGAACAAGGTCCCAGCATGAAAGGGAAGTCCCTTAGCCACCGCTTTCTTGACCTTTCCTGCTGATTGGAGCCAATGAGAGTGAAAGGAGGTGAGTCAGCCACTGAGAAGAGTCTTCTCAGTAGCTAACACTCTTCCGTTTAGTGCTTATTGGCTCCTAGGGATGTCTATTGTAGGAGAAGGCATTAACAAGGATCTAATTCTCAACCCCCAGCAAAAAAAGGGGAGGGGGCATGGCTATGGCTAACATGAAGGGGCCCTGCACTTCTGGATTTGCCACTACACTACTGCAAAGCACTGATTTAAATAGGAGGTTGCTTTGTTCTGAGTCAGACCATAGGCCCATCTAGCTTAGTACTACCTACACTGACTGGCAGAGGCTCTCCAGGTTTATAGAGGCATGTAGGTGACTGAACCAGGAACGTTCTGAGTGCAGAGCAGATGCTCTGCTGCTAAGCTTACAACCTTATTCTTCTTGAAGTCCAGAGAGCTGCCACCAGACAGAGCAGACGCTAGTGAGGCAAGATGGACCAGTGATCTGACTCAGTATAAGGCAGTTACCTATGCTGAAATGGTTAGTCTGAATTAGGAGAGGTGAGGTTTCCAGAAAGCTGACTTGGAAGGCAAGCTGTTTAATAATGAACATGCTTTTAACCTGTTTCCTTCTTGCTGCGTCATTTTTTTTTTTTTTTTACAAATGTCCCTGTAGTTTTAAAGTAATCTGTAAATTCTTTCACACATGGAAGCAGGGACCCTTAGAAGCACTAAAGCAACATGGACATTGCAGTGACTAATTGTATTAGGGATTTATGTGCTGAGTTAGGGAGATACCATATGGCACCCTGGAATACAATATGCTGTTTTGCTAATAGGCTGTGTAAGCCGCTAATACAACACAAGCTCATAAATGCATCTTTTATTAATGGTTTTCATTGTCAATCCTGCTCTATCTTCCACCTCATGTTATGTTCACTCCTCTGCCTGCCTCTGCAATTTTTGACCTAAATTGCAGCCTTCTAAGCAGTGGTGGCTGGTGGCTCTATGTCAGTAGGGCAGTGAAACCAGCTCCGGGTTTCAGTCTGAACTTTCAAGGACTGAAGCACCTTGGACAGCTCCTTGGAGGTTTGGACTAAAAGCCAGAGTGAATTCCACTGCCCCATTGACATGGACCCACCAGCCACCACCAGCTGTCCCCCTAAGAATATGTCTACAGAACAGTGAGGATTTGCAACAAATCTCCCCGGCTGAGTTACTGGATGGTGCTCCACTCCCAAGTTTGGTTTTTGGGAAGCAAGTTCTTTCTATAAAATATTTGTGCATCCTCAGTTATTCCACACCAGGGTTGGGGGGAACCTTTGGCCTTCCAGAAGTCACTGGACTACGACTCCCATAATCCCTGGCCACTGGTGATGCCAGCTGTGAGTGATGGGAATTGGAGTCCATTAGCATCTGGAGGGCCACAGGTTCTCTTCTACACTGTTAGAGAGCATGTGGGTGTGAAGCAGGAGGAAAGGACTATAGTTTGGTTGTAGAAAGCATAGCTTGCATCAGGGATAGGGAAGCTTCTCCAGACTGAAGACCACATTCCCAACTGGGCAACCTTTTGGGGGTCACATGCCAATGGTGGGCGGGGCCAGATGCAAAAATGGGTGGAGGAGTGAATTTAATGTTTACCTTGGTACAGTAGGCTAGTTTCGACACACACTTATACACGTCTCTCTACCCTCTGTCCAGACAAGCAAAAGTCATGGTCGAGGACACGTTCCAGCCCGGCTAAAATAGTCAAGGAGGGTGCGAAGCAAGGCTGGGGAGGGGGTGTGGCTCAGGAAGGGTGTACAATGATCTCTGTAGAGGGTGGCAGCAGTGGGTGGGACGTAGCTCAGGGGTAGTGCATTTCCTTTACAAGCAGAAGGTCCCAGGTTCAATCCCTGGCATCTCCAAGTAGGTCTGAAATGCTAGTGAGCTGCTGCCAGTCAGTGTAGGCAATACTGAGCTCGATGGCCCAGTGGTCTGACTTGGTATAAGGCAGGTGCCTATGTGCCTCCATCATGGGCTGAGTACATTCTGGCTGCCCTGCCCTGCTGCCTTGGCTCCAAGGACCTCAGCGGAGAGGTTGCCTCATAGGTGGTGGCCAAAGGGTGACTCCAGGGCAGCTTCCTGGTTTCCAACAGGGGATGGAAACTGTCTTAGACTCTGCATTTAGATGTCAAAATCTGTACTCCTGACTTCCAGTAGGTTCTCAGTGGGAATGGTTGAGCTCTGCTGAGCATCTTCACCCCACTGAGCCCATCTAACGCCATCTGGACCACAGCAATGATAAAATCAAAGAAGAAGCAGGGTTGGGAGATGGCATTATCCCTGGCAACCCCCCCAATGCTTCCAGCAGTGGAGACAGATGCCTCCAAAAGCAGACAAGAGCAAATGTAAACAGACAGGATTGAAGTCCTGCTACATAATTCAGACTCAGGTCAGGAATGAAATTGATATTTAATGTTTTGGCTCAATGAGTTATGTGTCTCCTGTTATTGGTGTGGATTTGTGAAATGTGCATGTAAATACTTTTTAACTGAAATTTTTATTAAATCTAAAACCTTGAATGATATCTTGCTGCTTAGTTTGTTCGAGAACATGTTGCCTTTTGAATATTTTAAGGTGGTAGAGAATATATATAAAGTGTGTGTGTGTTGGAACTGGAACTGGACTGCCTTCAAGTCGATTCCGACTTATGGCGACCCTATGAGCAGGGTTTCCATGGTAAGGGGTATTCAGAGGGGGTTTACCATTGTCTTCCTCTGAGGTTGAGAGGCAGTGACTGGCCCAAGGTCATCCAGTGAGCTTCATGGCTGTGTGGGGATTCGAACCCTGGTCTCCCAGGTCGTAGTCCAACACTATACCACACTTACACTTATCTTTTGTGTAAGTTTTTCTATTAATGCTAACTGCCAAATTTTATTGTATCGCAAGAGGATGGAGATGCCCTTCAAGTCCTTCCAAAAGAATTAAGAGACCGGGCAACAACTAACATAAAATTAATTAACTGTTTATCCTTTAGGACTAAAGTTCCATTCAGAAACAAATATACTAGAGCCAATTCAGGAGTTCTCTTTGTACATACTGTGTTGTCTGTTAGTTTTGTTTTTAAAAAAGAATCTGATAGGAAAGAAGCAACTTTTGAAAAAAACACACTAGAATTTAAAAGTAAGTATGAAATTCTCCCCAAACCAATCTCCCTGTTCATAGATACAAACCAGAGACAACAATGTATCTAAAAATTAATGCACCTTGGTGGTTAAGGGAATGAGCTGCGAGTCATGATGGCTTTTTCTGAAATAATCTAAAAATCTTACATGGAAGTAATAAACCTGATCCACCTTACAAAGCTGGTGGCTACGTACACATTTACTCATTTAGAGTGCAAAGAAGTAGTTTATCTGAATGCAGAATCGTTCATAGTTGTCCTCAACGTGTTGCTTTCAATCTATTTGTACTCTAGAGATCCTACTGTCCACAAGAGTGGGTGTGCTTACTGGATGTGTGTTTAGACCATGTGAAAGTGCTGAGAAGGGCAGCAGAAAGCAAAGCCCCTTTATCGATCCCTTCTGTTCTTAAACACCTTGATTCCAGAAACATGACTGTCCTAGGGCATTCCAAAGGAAACACCCCAAACTGGCATTTGCTGAAAAAAGACTTTGGTGAAAATGGGTTAACAAGGTGCCAATAAATTCCTGAGCAGTGGATATTATCTGCCCATTGACCTTCTGAGGATCTTAAACAGCATTTCCCTTTGCCTTGGGGCATCTGGCTTCCTGACACGACTAATTATCCCAGGATAGCATCAACTTTGCAGGTCCTCATGGCTGCTGCTTTATGCAGCCTTTTAGGTTGATAAAACCTCCAGATTATTCTGCATGAGTCAGCTTGGGACAAAGGCCCCTCAGTCTCTTCAGTGTTCCAAACGGGCCACCTCATTTGTTGCCTTCAACATAAACACAGAGAAATGGACTTCCAGGTCAGATTGGATGAGCTTGTTTGGCCATGACAGGAGGTCCTTAAGACATGTGTACTGCCTTCAAGTCGATTCCGACTTATGGTGACCCTATGAAGAGGGTTTTCATGAGGCTGAGGGGCAGTGACTGGCCCAAGGTCACCCAGTGAGCTTCATGGCTATGTGGGGATTTGAACCCTGGTCTCCCAGGTTGTAGTCCAACACCTTAACCACTACGCCACACTTCATAAGACATATGAAGGCTGTAATCTTCTATAATAGTGTCTCACGTACACTTCCGCAGCCTCACCTGAACCATTTCACCAGCAGATGCTGGAGAGTCAGGTTTGGGGCTTCTCCAGATTGTTAGGAATGTGGCAAGAGCAACTCCTGTTTGGGTTCTTTTGTTTGCGTTCCAGAAGGAAGATAGAGTTGGGATCCTTCAGCTGGCTAGGCTTGCCTACTTTTACCTGTGCTCTTCTGTACCTAACTTCCTTTCATTGTAAGCTGGTATGCTCAGGGAAGCTGGCCTCACTTCTGACCTTCCTTCCTGTTTACTTTTCTTTGACTGTCCGAGGAGAGAGGAGACATCTTTGTCTTTGCTCTCTCTCCTGAGCCATGAGGGCAATACTCAAGTCTCCAACTTACTTAGTTAGAACTAGGTATGCCTTTCCTATCTACTATGTATTTCTATAAATAAAGTAGCTTTTCTTATTTTACTAAGTCTTAAGTCTCAGTGATCTAAACACAGGGTAAGAGCCTGCTTAGGTGAATACACTCACTGGCACACATGCAGCTCAGACTGCTGAATAACTCTGCATGTGCATAACCTGTTTATTGAGAATTCATCCTGATTTGCTTCCACGAAGCGTACGAGGAGGTTAGACTATCTCCAGTCCTTATTGAGCATTGATTCTGATTTGTTTTCTTTTTTTGGTGGGCGGGGGGAAGGTGATACAACAATGAGCATTCATCCCTGATTTGCTTGCATGGTGCTTATATGTCTTCATGTATAGGCCTCACGCACCCTTTCCTCATCATTTTCCTAACTGCAAAAGAGTTGATCTGTTGCATTAGGGCAGGAGAATGTCTGGCCCTGGGGCTGAATGTGACCCCCCAGGCCTCTTTATATGGCCCTTGGGACTCTCCCCACCTCTCACCCACCTTGCTTCACACCTTTCCTGCTGTTATGCCATAGCAAATAATTTAACTAAGATGCAGCAGAGTTAAATTTACCTGAATAGAGCAGGCTTTTACCCTGCAGTCAAGTCACTGAGACTTTAGATTTTGTATATCCTTGGTTTCAAGGTTCTCTGGAGTCTAATCTAAATTAACCCTGCAGTTCTAAAGACACTGACTTGAGAGTAAGCTCCATTGAACTCAGTGGATGCTACTTCCTAATAAACAATGAGGAAAAGAACATAGTTTTCGACAGCAGCAAACTGCAGCAGAACTGAAACAGTGTTGCATGTGACAAATACGGGTTGGAACAGAAATCGATGCCTTCTAACATCCATCCTGTTACAAACGTCAGATTTTTGGGCTTCACTATCACCTGTTCTCTTCTCACATCTTGTTGTTTTGCTCAAAATCCATCCCCCAAAAAAGAGTTCTGGAGAACTTGAACACAATTGTTCCTTACTCTGTGACAACTTATTTGGTCTGAACAAAGGTATTACCCTGCTGTGGCTTTTTGCATAATGAGTAATAATCATTCCTGCAGCAATTCATATAACTGGGAGAATTAGTTACTTTCTCGCATTTGGCTTCATTAATTCAGTAATAAGATTGCCACCCAATGTCAGAGCAGAATAGTTAACTTTATCTCTCCATTCAGCATTAAGTTTCCTCTCTGCATAGTGCCGGGTACCATACTGATATTGAAATGCAATATTCCCAAAGTATTTTCTTTGTACTCTTAAAAGAAGACTCTCCTGTTAAGCCCTCAGCCTCATTATTTGTCTATAATTGTCCTTCAGATGTTCTCCTGTTTACTTAATGGTCTCAAAGCAAGCACATAAAGCTCATGATAATAAAATATAGAGGATTTTACCTGTTCAGAAATTTAGCAAGCTACTCCAGTCCCTTGCCCCTGCAATTTATCTGCTTAGCAAATAATAAAAATTATGTATGTATATGTGCTGGGCTGGCAGGTTTTAGCTTGTAATGGTCCCAGGCTATGGTCTGAAGGCATGTGAGGCTAGCTCCCTGCTAAAACTAAGCAGGGTCAGGTCTGGTCGGTGCCTGGATGGGAGACCGCCTGGGAACCATATGTAAGCCGCCTTGGGTTTCTATGATGAAAAGAAAGGCAGGGTATAAATGTAATAAATAAATAAATAAATTTTTGCATTACACTGTGTTGAATTTCCTCTTAAGTCAAACTTTCAAGCGAATCCAATTTTGGCATGTCACCTTTAGATGGGTTGTAAAAACCAACAGCAAAAAACAAAACAAAATGAGAGCCCAAACCTGGACTCATGTAATGTTCAGAACAAAACTCTCTACGCCACGGACTGCTTGAAAATCGCTGACGGTCTTGGTGGACCACTTAAGGATTTTTTCTGCCTGGTGTAGCAATTATAATGTGCTGTGCTACATACTGTATGTTTTTTAATTGTATTTTCATTGCTGCTTTTATGTCTTACACATTATATATTGTCTTTTATTGTATTACAAATTGAATTATTTTATTATTTATTTATTTAAAACATTTCTATCCCGCCCTTCTACCCTACGGCGCTCAGGGCGGCTCACAATAAAATCACACACAATAAAGTCACAAGAATTTTAAAACAGATAAAAATACATAAAATACAGTTAAGAAATATAGGGGAGTGATATCAAAAGGGACTGAAGAGGTAAAAACTAAAAAAAGGGAGAGGAATAAAATCAGTCCATAGGATTCAGATTGCAATGCAATAAAATGCAATATAAGAAGCAATGAAAATACAATTAAAATAAATTAAATCCATTAAAAATCAATTAAAAATCAAGATGAATATTTAATGCGATGGGATGTGCCATCTTCCGTCTTCAATCACATATCCACAGCCAGGCTGCAGACATCCTGGATAAAGGTTACAGATCACTGGTGGTCTGTGGACCACAGTTTGGGAATCCCTCCTTCATGCCATCGAAGGCGAGAGTTGTACAAGTTGACAAAGGCCACACTCCAGCACAAGAGATGCCTTTGCTATATACATGCACCAAAACCAGACATTTCAGACTGTATCTACTTTCTTCCAAAAAAAGTTCTCTTTCTATATACTTCTGGGACAGGTTAAAAAAAAGAGAGAGAGAAATTGGGCATCAGACTCTGTCAGTATCTTGCCATGGGTCCAATCATGGCTTTCTCTTTGTCTTTCATGTGCCTTGAACATGAGCTGAGCCTAAAGACATGTCTGACATAAAGACTTATCTGCTCACTGATTCTGACTTTACATCAAAACTATCATCAAAACGTTCTGGCTTTCACCATCAAAGTCTTTTAACTCATACTGGCATGTTAATGTTTTTCATCTTGTGCAGAAATTCATATATTTTAATTAGGCCAGGGGGATGCAGTTGTATCACTGAACACCAAAGTCGGGATCATTCAGACCATGGTATTCCCAATCTCTTTGTATGGATGTGAAAGTTGGACAGTGAAAAAAGCGGATAAGAGAAAAATAAACTAAACTGAAATGTTGTGTTGGAGGAGAGCTTTGTGCATACCATGGACTGCAAAAAAGACAAATAATTGGGTGTTAGAAGAAATTAAGCCAGAAGTATCACTATTATTTATTGCATTATTATTTATTGAATTTATTAGTCGCCCATCTGGCTGGCTGTCCAGCCACTCTGGGCGACGTACAAAATAGGCATACAATACGTAGGCACTAGAAGCTAAAATGATGAAACTGAGGTTATCGTACTTTGGATACATAATGAGAAGACATGATTCATTAGAAAAGACAATGAAAATGAAATGGACTGCCTTCAAGTCGATTCCAACTTATAGAGGATATTATATCATTGGTGAACTGCACCCCAAAATTCCAATAAATGCAAATTCTGAAGGATGGCTGTGTTTCGGTTTGCATATTGTTTCAGAAAGTGTGAATTTGATAAATTCTGCTTGGAATGTGAACTGAGTCGAAATTCTTACCCATCCCTAGTGGCTACTGTTAGAAGTGTTGGGGTGCAACTCAGCTTCCTGTTGGGTTTGCATGGGAAAAGGCCCACCACATACAACAACCTTCTGGGCTGTGTGCTAGACTCTGCTAAGCAGCTGTTGTCTAGTGCGCATTGGGACTGGTAGGGCAGAAGGCAGGGAGCCCTACAGAAGGTGGACCCAAAGCCAATGAGAGGCAGAGCCAGCCAAGTTTGGGTTCTATAAGGGCAACACTGAGACTAAAGAGGAAGAGGAAGTTTGTAAGGAAGAAGGCAAGCAGTTAGGAGAAGGCGGAAAAAGCAGGCGGGGGTTGGTGGTGCAACTTCCCATTTGCCCAAATATATGAGCCTCTCCACTACTGGTAAGTTAATTCAACAGATACAGCCTTCAACAGCCATTTCTACAACTTGCACGGGGTATGGGGAAAAGCCACTCTGATTGCTCTTCTTAAAGACGCACCCCCCCCCAAGCTCATGATAGGTGAGAATAAAGAGTTCATTGCAAAAACACATTAGGAAGAGCTGAACAGGTTTCATAAGAATGAAATCAAATGCGGGTTTTTGTGTCATCTTGAGGAGCGATTAAGATGGATTGTTGGAATCTGGCCTTTGCTCCTTCCTAACACAAGGGAGCAGAACAGGAAGCAGGAAATATTCCATCTCCACAAACTGTCTTCAGAATACACCACAATAGGGACTCCAGTTGTCTTGAAAGGCTATACCCATAGTAAAAAGGTTACATCCACCAGTCATCTGTTCTCATCCCTGTCATCTGTTATAATTTGCCATAGTCTGACATGCAAGTGCTCTTTCTTGCAGCCTGGTCCTAGGCTTGGGAGTAAGTTTAACTCAGAAATAAGCCAGCAATACTTGTGTGATTAGTGCAACTTACTTCCTGGTAGGAATGGGCAAAACTGTCCTTTTTCTCTGTTTCTCATTTTTCCAGTCTTAAGTTCAGTCCTCCACATACTCACGTCCATTTGCAAATTATTATTATTTTTTTAGATATCCGTATGAAAATTCATCAGGATTTGAGTTTGAATCTCTCCTAATATGCACATTTTTGTATGCAGTTTTGCCTAATATGCCCATTTTTGTAAGCATTTCCCCAACTATAAAATGCATTTTTGTACATGTTTCAGCTGGAAAACGACACTGCAAATTTCAGTGAAGTGTGAATTTTGAAGGATGGCTTGTTTTGCTTTGCATGTTGCTTCAGGAAATGTGAATTAGGTAAAAGACCTTTCTAAACTTTTTTTTTTTTTTTTTTGCAAACTGATGTGGAAATGTGGAAAACTAAAGATTGGAGAAAATGAGAAGTTAAAATTGACAGAGTTGCCCATCCCTAACTCATAACTAGGGGCGGGTGAGAAATTCAATTCAGTTCACATTTCAAGTGGAATCTATCAAATTTGCTCTTTCTGAAACAATATGAGAACCGAAACCCAGCCATCCTTCGAAATTCATACTTATTCGAGTTTTGCAATGCCATTTGGCAACCAAACAATGTTTACAAAATGCATATATTAGGGGAAAGTGTGCATAAAAATGAATATACGAATGAAAATAAAATACAAAAATGAATTCTGTGATGAGAAATGGCTTGCAAAAATGTCTACCTTAGGCAAAACTGCCTACAAAAATGTGTTTGTTCGGAGAAATTTGCATTAAAATGCTGGAGAATTTTAATGAGGATTTTTTTTAAAACAACAACTCAGATTGCTGCAGAAATGTGAACTGAATTTAAGATTGGAAAAATGAGAAACTGAGCAAACCGAAATGGACAGATGTTTCCCTTCCTACTCACAAGTGAGAGAAGTTGGCCTTTGCGGGCATCACCAGCAAGCATTCCATCCACAGTGTTGATGACACACTCCATCCAAAGTTCAAGTGCACAGGAATCCATTGGTCACGAACACTTATCTGAAAGGAAGGAAAACATCCCATCAATCTCGTTGCAAAGCAGCGGTGACCCCAATGTGCACTGGGGATGTTCTTTTCTTTCTGTCTCTCCCTCTTGTTTTTTCCATCCAAAGCTTCTGGATCAGTTTCTGTTCCGAGGACAAAGTCTGCAAACAGTCAGCTCAGAGGCACTCTCTGAGCCAGGAGCATCCATCAACTGCGAACAGTAACACTTTGTTACGGCGCCGCTACGACAATGTCCCCCTTTCCAACAGAAAGACGTATTTATCGCAGCTGCATTAACACCAATGAATTTGTTACGGTCGGTCTTTTGGAGCGAGCGCTGAGTAAACAAAGAACAGGGCAGCACAACAGCCCTTTCGTCTGAGAACACAGAGTTTGAAATGAGACCCAAATTGTGAAGGATGGTGATACAAAGTGCCCCCACCCACTCTCGCTTTCAATGGCCTGCTCTGTCAGGGCAGATCTGCCATCTTGACTACTTCAGCTGGTGAATTCAGAGGTGATCCCTTCATCTATTTGAATGGCACTATTCCTTATATGCAGTTCCCTTTGGATCATCTTAGCATGACAGCTGTTTATTGTTTCATAATAAATAATAATAATAATAAATTTAATTTCTTCGTCGCCTATCTGGCCAATGGCCACTCTAGGCGACTTACAAAATTGTTAAAATACAATTGATAAAATACAGTAATACAATATAAAAACAACACATCTGCAGCAACAATATTAAAACTGGGCAGGAGGCATTTCAGTTATAACAATTAACCCTCCCCAGATACCCCGAAGGCCTGCTGAAAGAGCCAGGTCTTTAAGGCTTTCCGAAACACATTTAAAGAAGAGGCGTGCCGGAGATCTTGTGGGAGGGAGTTCCAAAGAGTGGGGGCCGCCACTGAAAATGCCCTCTCTCTTGTACCCGCCAATCTGGCTGTTTTTGTTGGCGGGATTGAGAGAAGGCCCTGTGTGGCCGATCTTGTCGGGCAGCATAATTGGTGGCGTTGAAGGCCATGGGAGCCATGGGATCTGTGGGCGAAACATGGAATGTAGGTGAGCAGAGGTGAGCTGCTTATTGAATCTATAGGGCATCAGCTTGGGGGTGTGTGTCAGCATTTGATTTAATCAAGGCCCCATTTTTAACTGAGCCACAGAACTTTGGGTGATTCATCAGTTAATGTTGAAATTCTTTAAGGAACAGATGGCATTTATTCACGTTTTTTCAGAAGAGCTCATCTTGCAGTTACAGTCAAGGTAAGCTTTGAAAGAGGTCAGAGGTCACAAGCAAATGGCATTCAAGGGTTAGTTTGTGAAGAATCAAACAGTGAAAAATCAAACTAATAATAAGAACAATCCAGAAGAGAGAGCCTGCTTCAGCTGGACGCCTCTCCCCTTCCACAGGCAGTTTGCGATCAACCATGGCTCCACTTTTTTGGAAAAAGTTTTTGAGAAAGTTTCAGAAACTCCTCTGTTTTTGCTCTCTTCTTAATTGAAGGTATTTTTGTGCTGATTTAGTACACTGCTGCAGGAGGCTTTGTGACATTTTTAAAAACTGTATGAGATTTGGCTTATTGTTTTGCATTATGCTGGGCAGTGCCCTGATGCCTTTTTAATGATGTGCAGAAATGGGTGGGAAGGATTCCAGAGGAGAGTAGGAGACAGGTGAAAAAAACAACATGGCAGAGCGATAGTGGCTGACAGGGCAGCCAAATGTTGCTGCCGGTGCCTGAGAGGGAGGGAGGGAGGGTGAGGCTCGGAGAGGCCAGAATGGTGTGGGGTTGGGGATGGAGCCAATCTCATGCTCCTGTTGCTGTACACATTCTACAGTGAGCTCCCCACATTCCGTCTCTCCCTCTCAGGAACTGTCAGTGGCAGTGAGAAGCCAGTGAATGCTACTGCCTCAGAGCCTGCTCTAGCTGGACTCCTCCTCCCCACCACCACCACATTTGCACCCCAGAGCCTGGTCCAGCTGGCCTATTCCTCCTTGCCCAGGGTCATTTTATCATCAAGTGCCCTGTGGGAAGGCTCCTGATTACTTTTTGCTAATATTGTTTATTGTGGGTGTGTTTAAGAAAGACAACTGTGGCTTAATGTTTACTTATAAGGTGACTTAGAAAGATTTGTATCCTGAAAGATATAAATAACTGAAACCATATAATTAGATAGGTGAATGAATGAATGAATGAACTATCCAGCATTGTTCAGTCTTAAGTAGGAATGGGGAAGAAATTTGGTCCTCTACGCATTTGAAGGTGAAGCTTCCCATTTTGTAATTTCTGAAACAATACACAAACAAAAACATAGCCATCCTCCAAAATTTGTGCTCCTTTGTATTTTAAAGTGCAGTTCCCCAGCCAAGTACAAAAGTACATATACTAGGGTGAAGAGCACATAAAAATGGATATATTAATGAAAATGATGTACAAAAATGCATTCTACTAGGGAAATTGCTTTGCAACAATGTTGGTATTAGGGGAAATTTGCCCTAAAAAGCTGATGGATTTCCACGACTTAAACCCTGCCCCCTTTCAAACGAATGTGGAAATGTGGAGATTTGAATGTAAGATTGTAGAAAAATGAGAAAGTGAGAGTAACTGACACTGACAGATTCACCCATTGCTAGTCTTAACAAAGGCAATATGAACTGTCTTTGTTGATGCTTGTTTAACCTGTATTTCGGAATCCAGATGACGATAATTTAATTGTGTATCCTGCTCCAACAGTGGTGTTTTACTCTTTGTGTATGTGTATGTGTGAATACTTTACAATCTACAATATGAATTTTGATTAAAGAAAGGAACAGAAGGGGAGATGGAAGAGTGAGGTTATAGCAAGCTAACTTAGCCACATCCACACCAGACATTTATTCCATATTAAACAGTCATAGCTTCTCCCGAACAATCATGGGAAGTGTAGTTAGTGAAGGGTGCTGAGAGTTGTCAGGAGATGCCCTATTCCTCTCACAGAGCTCCAGTTCCCAGAATTCTCTGGGATGAGGGGCTGACTGGTAAACCTCTCTGGCCACTGGAGCTCTGTCAGGGGAATAGGGAATCTCCTAACATCTCTCAGCATTCCAATCTCTAAATTGGAGGACAGGTTTTTGGCATGGCATTATTACTACCACCTGCCCTTCGGCAGAAGGTTCCAGCAACAACAGTGCAAAAAACAATACAATATTAAAAACAGTTTGAAACAAATTACATTCACCCGAGAGGGTCCTAAAAGTATATATCTAGGGTGATGAGTATACGACAAAAGTTGCATAATGAAGGTATTGGACACACCTGTGTGGGGAGAATTCCACAACTTAGGGGCTGCCTCTCCTGAGCCACCCCTCCGAACGTATGAGAGCAGTGGAACTTCCAAGATGGCCCCTTCTGCCAATCTTAACATCCAAGAGGGAAGGAGATGGTCTTTCAGATATGTGGGGCCTAAGTCCTTTAGGGCTTTAACACTAGGATGATTCAAACAAATTTAGAGAATACAATCCCTGACCAATCAATAGATGCAAAAGAATGAATCAAGTCAAGGGTCTTAATAAATATAATGTATTTCTGTAACATAGTTATGAAAAGATGTAAAGACTTTACAAAGAATAAATCTATGGACAACAGAATATACAGTAATACCCAAACCATGTAATGTTACTTCACAACACTGAAATGCTAATACTGTCTATAATATCACAGGGATGATTCTGAAATATCTAGCAGTGCCGACGAGATATATCTTTCAAACGCTGTCTGCACCACAACAATGAAATACAAAGATATGGTTGCCTCAAACCATGGTATCCTGAAGACTGTTTACAGCGCTAGTATTCACCCAATGAGATTTATGCTGACAGGCCTGTTTAGCTATTGAAACTTTCCCAAGATGAGCCAGACATTTTTTTAAGGATTATTTTGTATGGTTTTTAACGGTATCTTATGTTTGATTGTAGTACTTGTCAGTTTTGTTTTATACCGGCCTGATACAAGGGGACGGTCTATAAATATTTGTAGAAATCATAAATAAGTAAATAAATAAAATCTTTTTTTAAAAAAAAAATAAACAAAAAAAAGGCGGCAGAGAAACTAGGCTGGGGGCTTAACACATGTAGCAGAGACTGGATAGACAAGAGTCAGGTGAGACCAGGTTGTCATGGAAACAGCCAAGGTCACCCTTTTGGAGAGTAGGCCATGCTCTTTGCTTCTCAGTTAAGGAGGCCACCATCCACTTGGTCCTTGGATAGGCCTCGAGGGGATAAGAAATCCTGTTGGAGCCATTGGACTTATAAACTGAGGGAGGGCAAAACACCTTTTGGTCTCCCCGCCTTCTGACCAGCTTCCTAAAGTGCATTCCTTTCCCTTTCCTTCTGGTTCCCCCCTCAGTTCCCTCCCACCATCGCACATCTTTAACAGCAGCAAAAGAGTCCCCAGGTAACTATTTAGTCTAAACAAACCATGCAGCTTTAATGGCATTACCTCAGCCTTGCTAGTAAATAATTTATAGGCGGTAGTAAATAAAATATGTTTTTTCATCTTTCTCTTTCCCCCCTCTTTTAAACAGGGAGAGAGAGAGTGAGTGGGTTGTCAAGTGGGACATTAAGTGAGAAGATTGTAAAAGCCCTCTGAGTGAAAATGTGGAACATGGCAGAAATAAAAGGCAAACAAAGCTTGTTTTCTCTCTCTTCTTCTTCTCCATCTTCTTCTCTGAAAGGGGAGACATGAAACGAAGGGCTTTGGTGCCATGGTGTGAGCGAAGGACAAGACAGCCCCACAACCAATGAAGGAATGAAATGAGCAATAAAGAAGAAAAGGTCTGTGTCCGTTCGAGGGACTTTCGTGGTGTAAAACTGTATCTGCTGAAGATTTGCCAGGGGCAAACACTGTCATTTATTCATGGTGTTGGAATAAGAACTTGGCTGCTGGATCAGGTCAAAGGCCCATCTGGTCCAGCATCCTGTTCCCACATGGGAAACCCGCAAGCAGAAACTGAGTGCAAAGAGCACCCTCCCTTCCAGTGCCATGCTGGCTGTGGCTGATGGGAGTTGTAGTTCAAAAAAGTAACTTTTCCAAGCTCTGAAGTTAAGGGTGGAAAAATGAGAAACTGAGAGAAATTGAAATGGACAGATTCATCCATCCCTATGCCCTTCTGGTAAGCATTATGGAGGGATTTGGTTTGCCATTGTGGGAAGCAACAATGATTTATGTATGCATTCATTACAATAATCAGTATCCCACCAATCTGAATATAAATCCGACCAAGATGGCTTGGACAAGTAACATTCTGTGCTGGTCTACATGGATCCACCTTGGTCTGGTCCAGCCAGGCTCTTATTTTGTTCTATGTAATTTTGGTTTTAAAGAAATGTGCACCATTCCCCAAACCAGAACCCTAATTTCAATATTTTGTTTCTCCCCCATCATTGCTTTTCTTGCATTTCCAGTAGCATTCCAGTCACTAAAGAGGTCTCTCTGTTGTTTTTAGGGGTTGTGGCTGCTGTCTCTTACAATAGCCTTGACCATGAAACTGGAGCCCTAGATACTTGACCTACATTTTGAGGGTCATCTGTTTCAGCCTAAAATTGTCACCATGCTTCATCTGAAACCCGAAACTTTGGTTCTAATAGTCTTACCAGGGGCTCTGGCTTTGAGCAAGGAGGCATGGCTAGTCATCTTTGCCTAAATGACCAACAACACATTAAACCAAGATATAAACTACCTTTTCAAAGTTCTGTGGGTTCTGTTTACATCGTTCTGCTGCAATCACAGTCATAGGATTAGCAGCCCGGAGTTCCCAGTTTTCTTTGGGTAGAAAAAACAAGCTCACTCTCCTCCCCTCCACAGTGAATGCATGACATAAGCAGAATCCACTCTTGCGATTTTATGTAACAAATTTGTTTACAGATATTTATATGGCAAATTCAGCTGTTCCCAGTGATATACAAGAAAGCAACTGAATGATGTTATGAAACAACAACATAAAAAAGTACTCAGCTAAGAAACAGTGAATGTTATTTAACATCTCTCTCTCTCACTCTCTCTCATTTATTTAATTAAAAGCATTTATAAGCTGCTTGATATTTTAAAAAAACTCGAAGCAATGTTCGACATAAAAGCAGGAAACTATACTATTAAAACAAAAATGCAACATAAAACCAGCCAAACAGTAGCACAAAAGCATAAAAGCAAATAAAAGCAGGAATTCAGGGAATTCAAGCAAATAAAAACAAGGTCCGATCTCACGGGTCAGGGAAAGCCTGGGCAACCCCATCCCATGGTTGCTGCTTCACATATGGCAGAGGGGGAAGGGCATTCCATAATACAGGGACAACGGTGGGAAATGCCCATGTCACCACCCTATCATATACTGCAGGACAGCCTTTTCCAGCCTTTGGGTCCACAGATATTGTTGGACTACAACTCCCATCAGTCCCAGACAGCACGGCCAATGGTCAGGAATGATGGGAACTGTAGTCCAGCAAACATCTGGGGACCAAAAGTTGGGAAAGGCTGCTGTGTTAGCATGAGTAGAATTTCCCCAGATGAAATCTATCATCTATTTAATCGATACACACAGATATATAAGAATTGTAGGTTTTTATTTTTTAAAAATATTTTAAGGTATTTTCCTTCTTATCATGCTTCATGCAAATACAATATAATCCAAAATGAAACAAAAATAACATGCCATTAAATATATACAACTAGTAATTAAAGCCATTCATCATTAAGCACTAGATCCATTCTTATCCTTTATCAAATGCATTAGCATCCCCCCCCAAAAAAATTGGTATTTAAGTCAGTGAGCATGTTCACTTCAGTCTGGCAAGAGAAATGCTTCCTTATTCCAGTCAAAGTGCTCATATTTTCATGGGGACATTCTGATTAAACCATCCATTCCAATGGGTTACAGACAATTCCAGCATTCACAACGCAATCACAGTTTGTCAGCAATTTGCATTAGCAGTTTGAGTGCTGATACACAGTGATTCTCAACAGCCATATTACTTACTTGGGGCAGCTCTATCCAGGCCAATACCTAGAAATGTTGCCAGATGAGGGTAGGCTGGAACACAAGGCAGCTATCATAAGACCTGAAATGCAGCAAATAGTTTGACACATTTAATATAATATGTTTAATACAGACAGGGACCTCCAATACTGATATTTTGTCACATGCTGATTAGGATATCAGTGGCTACTAGGGATGGGTGAGAATTTCGATTCAGTTTGTATTTCAAGGAGAATTGATCGCATTTTCTGAAACAATATGAGAACTGAAACACAGCCATCCTTTGAAATTTGCATTTATTAGAATTTTGGGATGCAGTTCGCCAATGATATAATATTTTAAAAAATGCATGTATTAGGGAAAAGTGTGCATAAAAATGAACATATGAATGAAAATAACATGCAAAAAGGCATGATGTGGTGAGAAATGGCTTGCAAAAATGTGTACCTTTATCAAAACTGCCTACAAAAATGTGTTTATTTGGAGAAATTCGCACTAAAATGGTGGAGAATTTTCCTGATTTTTTTAAAAAAAATTGCAGATTGCTGCAGATATGTAGAGAACTGGATTTAACATTGGAAAAATCAGAAATGGAGAGAACCAAAATTAACAGATCTTCCCATCCCTAGTGGCTACTAGCCATGATTGCTATGTTCTACCTCTCCGTCGGAGCCAGTATACCTCTGGATGCCATCTGGTGGGAATCACAGTTAGAAAGAGCTGCTGTTGCTCTCAGGTCCTGCTGTGGGCTTCCCATAGGGGCCTCCGATTGGTCACTGTGAGAACAGAATGCTGGACTAGTTGAGCCTTTGGCCTGACCCAGGAAGTCTCTTATGTTCTTGTTTTGCTGGGAATCACAATTGAGGAGAGCGCTGCTGCGCTCAGGTCCTTCTCGAGGGCTTTTTGGTTGGTTACTGTGATGCCTGGCTAAATGAGGCCTTTGGTCTGATCAGGCAAGATGAGCTCTCTTATTGTCTTAAATGGAAACATTGCAGATTGAATCTGGAACCTTGAGTGCAAAGCCTGGTTTGGCTACCACTGAGCGATGGTGTCTCCCCAAAGGTGACTGTACATGCTGCAAAATAGCAGCACAATATAGATTCACTATGCCGTCCAACTAATGTCAAAACTGTCCTTTTCCTACTTGCCTGTTGAGTGAACTTAACTCATAATTAAGGTGCCTTTTCTCAAATGCATGTAGAGCATCAGCCAAATAGTCTAAATAGGTATCATCAGTCTACATCTGTTTGAACATTTGCAAGGTCTAGAGTGCCTCCCCTCCTTCTTCCCCCAGCTCAGTCGTGAGATTTAATATGTGACCTGAGATATGTTTTGTTGGCTATTAAACCGAGAAAGCAGAGGTTAAATTTCCACAAGTGAGCTACGTGACTTAGAAGCGAAAGTTGGCAGAGCTCGAGCCATCTTCAAGGACACGTTGCTATGCAACCTAGGCTCGGGCAGCTGGCCTTATCTATATAGAGGGCCAGCAGACACTTGTGAGTGTGGGGGTCGAGGAGTTTGTACAGAGAGAGCGCTTGTGATATATTCTATTGTCAGTAAAGTGACTCTTAAAACTTATTACTTGTCTGGCTCATTGCTTCAACTGGCATCTAGCCTGTCACTATACTGTTCTGCATCCTGGGCATCTGCTTGCGCCAGATACAACATCCAACAAGTGGCAGCAGAGGATGGTTACCTGGTGCTGATGGTTACCTGGTGCTGAGGATTGCAGAAAAGCGGCAGAGAAAAGCCAGAACAGCAGACCAGCGAGTAAAACAGCAGAGAGACGGAGAAACCGAAAGCTGAGCTGAAAGCTGTGAGAGAGCCGTGGGAAAAAAAAACCTGACTGAAGGACAGAGGTGAGAAGCTCTAATTACAAAGGCAGTGAACTGTGAAAAGTGAAAGTATGTCTATTACGTTATCGGCCGGGATTCCCTTGGAAAGGCTGACAGGGAAAAATTATGGCACTTGGAAACAGAGAATGCAGGCTTTTCTAGTGAAAGAAGACCTGTGGAAAGCTATCGCAGAAGACCCACCCGCTGGGGTGCCTATTCCAGCAGATTGGAGAAGGCTGGATGAGAGGGCAAAGGCGTTAATTGTTCTTGCTATTGATGATTCTCAATTACTGCACGTGCGTGATGCAACAACAGCTAAGGAAACCTGGGAAACTTTAAGAAATATTCATGTGAAAAAGACTGCCAGTTCTAAAATATATCTTGCCAGAAGATTGTATCAGATGCGCTTATCTGGAGATACAACCATGTCAGAGCATTTGTTGGAAATAAACAGACTGTTTACTGAGTTGTCAGAACGTGAAATTGAACATTCTCAAACGCAAAAAGTGTATATCACATTAGCTTCACTAGATTCAAGTTATGATAGTCTGGTGAGCTCTTTGGAAGCAATGGACGATGCAAATCTCAATATGGATTATATAGAAGGCAAACTTTTACAAGAATTTCAAAGAAGGCAAGAAATGGCAAAGCAAGAAAGGACTGAGTCTAAACACAACTTAGGAAAGCTGAACAACAAAGCTGCACAAGAGAGACTGTACGGACAAAAGGCATGTTATTTTTGTGGTTCCAAGCAACATCTTCAAAGGAATTGTGAAGCAAGAAGAAGAGAAAGAGGAAGAAAACCATGTGTACAGGTGATCTATGCTAGTAAGAATAAGCAATGTATTAACAATGAGCAGGGAAATAACTGTAAAGATTTATGGGCAATTGACAGTGGGGCAACAAATAGTATAATCAAAGATAAATCCATGTTTCATACATTTTGTGACGTAGAGGATCATGTGATAATGGCTGATGGATCTAAGAAACTTATCAAAAGTAGAGGAACAGTGAAATTAGCAGGTTTCAATACCATTATGACAGATGTGCTGTTTGTTCCTGACATTGAAGTCAACATTATGGCTGTGTCGAAACTCAATGAAATGGGGTTCATTGTAATGTTCAAAAGGGGTTCAGTGCATATTATGAGAGGAGAAAAAATATTCATGAAAGGGATAGTAAAGAAGTCACTGTTCTATATGCATCTGAGAGTCCTCAGTAAAGACACAGACAGGACACATAGAGGTTCAATAGGGATTAACCTAATGCAGTCAGTGAAAGCACAGACACCAGTGATTGATGCTGATGTTGTGGCTAATAAAACAGAGCAGGACAAAGAGCCCTCAAGCCTCGGGGATATAAAACAATTACCCATAGCCGAACAGAATGAATGGCATGCAGCGATGAAAGAGGAGCTGGAAGCAATGCGAAAAATGGCACATGGACGCTAGTACCTCTGCCCCCAGGGAAGAAAGCTATAGGGTGTAAATGGATATTTAAACGTAAGCGGTCGAGTACAGGACAGATACAAAGGTATAGGGCACGCCTAGTAGCTAAGGGCTTTACACAGCAATTCGGGATGGACTACGATGCAGTTTTCGCTCCCGTGGTGAAACATGAGTCAATCAGGGTTTTGCTAAAAATAGCTGCCATAGAAAACATGCATGTAAGCCACTATGACATCGGCGCGGCGTTTTTACATGGGGAGTTAAAAGAAGAAATCTATATGGAACAGCCTCCCGGATGTGAAACACAGCCAGGTCTAGTTTGCAAGTTACAGAAATCCCTTTATGGTCTGCGCCAGAGTGCGCGCTGTTGGAACGAAAAATTAGATGATGTTCTGCAGTCAATGAATTTCAAGTGTTGTGTGGCAGACCCCTGTGTGTATGTGAAAGAAACAAAGGGGGGGCTCACATACTGCCTAGTTTATGTAGATGACATCCTGTACTTTTCCCATGGGGAGGAAGACGAAAGAGAGTTCCATAATAGTCTGAAACAACATGTGGTAACGAAAAGTTTGGGACCTGTAAGTCATTATTTAGGTACAGAGGTCATACGGGGTTCAGACGGGAGTTTCGTGTTAAAACAGGAAGGAAAGATAAAACAAATACTAGCAGAATGTGGGATGTCTGAATGTAAGGCAGTAGGGACTCCCATGACAACATCATTTCAACAAGAAACCACAGAGACAGCTTGTGAAAACCCTGCTAGGTACAGACACATCATAGGACAGTTGCAATATCTTGTTAAGGTAACAAGACCTGACATTTGTAATGCTGTTAGCATCTTAAGTCGAAAAGTAGAACAGCCTACTGAGACAGATTGGCAAGGAATAAAACGAGTCCTGAGGTATTTGCAAGGTACTAGCAGTAAAGGTCTAGTGTTGTCCAGCAGTAAACACAGGAGTATGTGCTGCTATGTAGATGCGGATCATGCTGGCGATCCCAGTAGCTGCAAGTCTACTACTGGTGTTGTCATTCTATTATATGATTCAGTGATTGATTGGTGCAGTAAGAGGCAAACTATAGTGGCTACATCGAGTTCAGAAGCTGAATATATAGCGTTGTCTCTGGTTTGTAACGAACTTACCTGGTTCGACCATCTACTGTTTGAAATTGGAAAAGGCATAGACAAACCAATCAAAATATATGAGGACAATCAGACCTGCATTAAGCTAGCTCAGTCAGAAGCACACACCAAGAGAACCAAGCATATCAGCATCAAATATCACCATGTCAGAGAAATGATTAAACAAGGGTTTGTGGAATTAACTTATTGTAACACTGCTGACATGCTGGCTGACATTATGACAAAACCACTAAGTGAAGACAAGTTCTTAAAACTGATAAATCAAGTAGGTATGACAGTGAAAGTGGGATGATGGGAATCATGAAGAATAATTGCTGTAATAAATGTATGTAATAAAAATGATGCTGAGATTCTAATGAAATGTAATGGCTGTAAAACCAGATGATGCAAATGTAAATATGAAATGTAACACATGTAAATGGAAAAGAAATGTAACTGGCTGAATGTGGAAATTTAAGGTGGGGGATTGTTGGTTATTAAACCGAGAAAGCAGAGGTTAAATTTCCACAAGTGAGCTACGTGACTTAGAAGCGAAAGTTGGCAGAGCTCGAGCCATCTTCAAGGACACGTTGCTATGCAACCTAGGCTCGGGCAGCTGGCCTTATCTATATAGAGGGCCAGCAGACACTTGTGAGTGTGGGGGTCGAGGAGTTTGTACAGAGAGAGCGCTTGTGATATATTCTATTGTCAGTAAAGTGACTCTTAAAACTTATTACTTGTCTGGCTCATTGCTTCAACTGGCATCTAGCCTGTCACTATACTGTTCTGCATCCTGGGCATCTGCTTGCGCCAGATACAACATCCAACATGTTTCACGAAAACACGGTGCTCCGTCTGTGGCTGCATCTGCTCCTTTATATTAGGGAAAGTAAAGCATTTTGATACTAATTGCCGCAAAACAGTGATGTGTTTGCCCTGTAATTGACTTAATGAAGTTCGTATGAAACTTTGGGAAGTGGTCGGGTAATAGGCTCCCCATTGAGTCCATTGTGGGTGGGAAGGGAGAAGCTGCAGTGCTAAAGATGCCAACAAAAAAGGGGGTCAAAAACAAATGGAAAAACCAGAGTTTTTGCCAGTTATATGTTAGTGAATGCAGACACCAGGAGTGCCACATCCAGTATATTGGGGGGGGGGGGAGACAATAGACCTTCACACCATTTAGAAACCATAAATCAGAAATATTAACGAAGAAAATTGGGGAAAGGCTGTAGATCAGTGGTAGAGCAGATGCTTTGCATGCAAAAGGTCCCAGGTTCAATTTGCAGTATCTTCTGGTAAGGCTGGGAAAAGACTCCTGCCTGAAATCCTGAAGAGCTTCTGCCAGTCAGTGTAGACAATACTGAGCTAGATGGACCAATGGTATGATTTGGTATAAGGCAACTTCCTAGGTTTCTATAGATGTGTAGTAGCTCAGCGGCAAAGCACATTCTTTGCATGTAGGAGGTCCCAGGTTGAATCCATGTCATTTTCAGTTTGGGCTAAGAAAAGCCTCCTGCCCGAAGCCCTGGAGAGCTGCCTGCCAATCAGTGTCAACAGTACTGAGATGGACCAGTGATCTGACTTAGGATCCTTTGGGGAGGAAGGGGAGATGATGATGATGATATGATGATGATGATGATTGATGATGATGTAGTTTCCTGTGTTCCTAAAATTGTTCAACCTGTTTCAAAACAAGTTTTGATCCTCAAGGCCACAACCTTTCTGACGTGGAGATTTTTCCTGTGCAAAACCATCAGAACCTGGGATATTGGAAGGAAGAGAGAACTTCTGGTTCAATAGACCCACACCCTGAACACCCCATGAACTTAATCTAGAAGATAACAATTTCTGCCTAGCAGTGCTGTTTGATAACTTTTACATTACACACATACCAAATTGTGGCTCCTCCTCTTTCAAGGGAAAAGTAATTTTAAAAAATCATCCCCAGTTAAACTTGTTCCTCTCTCCAGTCCAGGTGGATCATTGGTTCACCTTCAAGCATCATTAATTTTAATTGTATCTGCATATCTGTATTGCCATCCTGGGTTCTACTGGAAGGGTGGGACATACATACATACATACATGGAGAAATAAGCCACAAAATACCGGCAGGCTTGGTAGACAAACCTTCTAAGTATTATTATTTTTTGGTCCTTGTTCCTTACAAATCTACATTGACCTTGGGGGAATTCCTTATTACAGTGTGTGTAGCTAGAATTGCCTGTCTTCAAGATTTTGCTTACCTTTGCAGCATCTTTAGAAGTTATATCTCTGGGCAGGGAATGGATACCACTTGCTTCTTGTGCACAAATATATACAGTAAATGCATAAACACTAAGGGCAGGCTTCTGAATACCAGTTACTGGAAACTGCAGGAGGGGAGAGTGCTGCTGCACTCAGGTCCTGATTATGGGCTTCCCATTGGGGCATCTGGCCAGCCACTGTGAGAACAGGATGCAGGACTAAATGGGCCTTTGGACTGATCCAACAGGCTCTTCTTAGGCTCTTATGTTCTCAAGCAGTGGAGCTGTTACAGCAGAATTTTTGGCCAGAAATCCAGGGCCCTAGTCAGCAGAATGAACTGGGACAGACCCCATGGAAGATAAGGCCATCGCTGGTAACTAACCACAATGGCTATGCCCTCCCTCCGCTGGGACTTATAAGTGGGGAAAGGGCTATTGCCACTCAGGTCCTGCTGGTGGGCTTTCCATTAGGACAGGTGTCTGGAACCTTTGGTCCTCCAGATGATGCTGACCTGCAGCTCCCATCAGCCCCTGCAAGCATGGCCAATGGCCAGGGATAGTGGGAACTGTAGTTCAGCAACATCTGGAAGGCCAAAGCTTCCCCACACCTGCATTAAGACATCTGATTGGCCACTGTGAACACAAGATGCTGGACTAGATGGGCTTCTGGCCTGATCCAGCAGCCAGACTCTTCTTGGGTTCTTGACTGGAGGTGCTGGGATTGACTCTTAGGTCCTTCTGGGTGCAAAGTAGGTTTGTTCTTTCTACATTTACTGTTGTAACTGCTAACAATGGCAGTCAGTTGGGATACAAATTTAGGAAACCAGCCAATATTTATTTAATTTCTATCCCACTCTCCCTCCCAAAGGAGCTTGAAGAGGCAAAGAAGTAGCAAGACAAAACAATTAAAAATGAACAAAAACATGTTTAAAACATTTTAAACCATTGAGAATATCTAAAAATATTAAGAACTAAAAGATCATTTATATACTCAACCAATCTTGGTGTTCTGCAGGAGAGGGCTTCCTGAAGATACCATCTCCTCAGGAGGTCCATTCCATATGAAATTGGAATTGGTAGAATTGGACCTTTAGTGTGGCAGCATCTACCACTTGGCATGCCCTCCCATTTCATAACTTCCAGGCACTGTTTCTGTTGTCTTTTTGGCGCCTGTTGAGGACTTTCCTATTTCAATAAGCCTTTGGGTGAGTTGATATTTTTATCCTTGTCAATATCTATACTGGATTTGAAATTGTTTTTATATATGCAATTGCTTCATTTTTTTTGTATATGGAATGATTTTTAACTGTCTTTATATATGCAGTTTTTAATATATTTTATTGTATTGTGAGATCACTTTGAAAGGATTTAGAGGAAGCAATTCATAAAAGAAATGAAATGATGATGATGTTGATGATAATATAATACTGCCCCCCCTCAGATCATCTGTGGAGGCTTTCCTTTGAGTGCCCCCCACATGAGGAAGTATGGAGTGTGGGACAAGAGAGAGGGCCTTTCAGGTGGTGCCCCCTTGTGGAATGCTCTCTCTGTTAAGCAGGTGTGGGGAACCATTGGTCCTCCAGATGTTGCTGAACTACAACTCCCATCATCCCTTGCCATTGGCCATGCTTGCTGTGGTTGATGGGAGCTGTAGTTCAGAAATATCTGGAGGGTCAAAGGTTTCCCACACTTGCCCTAAAGAGACTTTCCTAGAACCCACCTGAACAGATTTTCAGTGCCAGGCAATGATCTTCCTTTTCTCTCAGCCTTTCAGTAATGGTTAACATTGTGTCAATTAATATTTTGGCATGCTATATTCTCTTTGATTAATTTGATTATGATGGTGCTTGTAGTGTGTGTGGACTTGATTTTTGTTCCTTTATAATTTATCCCCTCCACTCTTCAGCCAAAAAAAGGTTCACAAAACAGATTACAGATTGCTAAAAAAAGAAAAAAAGAAAGACGGTACCTGCCCTCAGATTTACAGTCTAAAAAGACACAGCATCAAAGGAAAATGGACTGGGAGGGAAGAAGAAATAAGCAACTCAGTTTCAAGATCTTCATTACAAGTTGTTCTTAGCTAGCAGATGTTTCAGCTATTTGGTTTGCTGTGTTGTATTTAATTACAGTTGTACTGGATTGTACCAAATCTTTTAATTATTTCATTTCATGCTACTTTTAGGCTTTGGCAGAAGGCAACAAATGTTGAAATTAACAACAACATAGGCCAGCTGCAGCACTGCACAGCAATGGAAGTTTTGGAATTGCTTTCAAGTTGTTAACTTAAGGGAGGAGTTGAAAGAGAGGGTACAGTGTGGTTGTTCTGCTGTTTGCGGGGTGAAGATCCTTCCCTCTGCCTTGACCTTCTTCAGATGACCTAACTTTGCAAGTGGAGAGGTGTGCACATCATTCCTGAGGGCGGAGAAATTTGACTCCCACTTCCCCAGAGAAGGAGAAGGGAGAGCCGTTGGGAGGAGTTGGAGCCAGGGAAGTATTTTGTCTTGCCAGCAAAACTAGGAGCATATGCCCTGAATTAATTTTCTACACGGGTGCAACTCAAGCAAACTTTTCTTTCAAGTCCCTGTTTGCATGGGGACATTAATACTTTACACATTTAGAAGCTTGACAGCTATTGTTGCCGGGGCCTTGAGCCTGCTGCCTGTGATCTTGGATGCCATCTCTCTTCTGTCTTTTCAAATGTGGACTTAATCTGTAACTGTTTATTAGATAAAAGCTGGCATTAATAGCTGCAGAGAGGCACAGGGGACCAGACCCTGCTGCTGTGTCTGGAGTAAACCTATCCTGGTAGGGGAACCTTTACATAGTTCAGTAATCCTTGTTAATTTTCATCCTCAGTTGGGTGCTCTTGCCCTTCCTCCCTCTCCCCTCCCCATGTCTGTCAGGAGATGGGCCCCATTAATAAAGGGTTTCTGTGCCTTTAAGCCTGCCCATGGGCTGAATTATACTTGCATGCCATTCACTTGCTGGCTATTTGCAACATCTAGTGATGGCTTCCATGTGTGAATGGGGAACCACAGACCTAACAACACAGATAATCAATTCACATGTTCAGGGTCTGGTCACAAGGGGCTGGTTCATGCACAGGATGTTGTAGACTATGGCTCTAGTGAGTAATTGATTGATCAGTTAGATGAACCAACTTAAAAAATTTTAGTCAATGAAAAAGGTGTTCCTCATTAATCAGGCAGTATAAGGACATGTATTTGTGTATATTATATTATTTATGTAACACACACACATACACAAGTCACACACCTAACTGCTCATATCTGATGTTTGTGTGTATGTGTTACAATGTGCACATGGTACTGTGACTAACATAACAGGGAGATTAAAGTTACGCGTGTCTTGGCTTCTGCCTTCTTCAGCTGCTCTGATATGAATCAAAGGGTGCCATAGCCAAGGTGGTGGCCAACTGCCTCCATGGGTGCAGTGACACTCGATTCACATCGGAGCAGCTGATGTGAAGAAACCAAACTGCTTTGCTTTAAAATGTTAATATCTTTGTTATGTTAGTCACTGTAATAAATATATATTCACACCCATATATAAAACTGTTTTGTTAAACATTTCAGCTTCAACTGTGAGCCAAGGTGACAGTTTAAAGAACACTCAGGAAGGATGAAATAATTCTAAGGAGTATGCATGTACCAGAGTATTTTTTTAAAAGAAAGAAAACCCAAAGGCTAGATGGAAATTAAGTGTTGTATTCCAGATAAAAACCATGAGGGTTTAGGGTCTTAGAATCATAGAATAGCAGAGTTGGAAGGGGCCTATAAGGCCATCGAGTCCAACCCCCTGCGCAGTGCAGGAATCTTGAGTCTATGGATCCAGAAACGATATCTTCCTTCTAAGATCCATGGATTTGATGGTTGCTGAGGTGGGGATCCTCAGGCCTAAGGCCTGAATGCTGCCCTCCAGGATTCTCTGTCTGGCCCTCAAAACTCTCTCCAGGCCACTCTCTCACTGGCCCTTCTTCACACTTTTCTTGAGTGCTTTAGCCAGGCTGGAAATGTGTCCTTGAACTCTGACCATGCCTCTTCCTTGCAGGGATGGAGGACAGAGAGAAGGATGTGTGTGTAGAAACTAGCCTGCTGTACAAAGGTAAAATCCCAGTTCAGTCATGAAGCTTGCTGAGGCCTTGGGCCAGTCACATTCTGTAAGCATAACCTCTCACACAGGGCTGTGTGAATAAAATGGAGAGAGGGAGAACCATGGATTGTATTCAACTAGTCCTACTCAGAGCAAACCCATCAAACTTGATGAAAGTATGTTAGTCATGTTTGTTAACTTTAATGGGTCTACTCTGAGTAGGACTAGCACCCCATATGTGCCACCTTGAGCTCCTTGAAGGAAAGGTGGGATATAAATGTCATCACCACCGCCATCCTCTTAAAATGCAGCATAAACTGTTTTGGCTCCAGAGAAGGTGTGCATTTCATTGCTAAACCAGCTGTGTGTGACATAATTTTGCCTTTGGTTATGCTTGTAAAAATCTGAAGTTGGGGGCATTTCTATGAATTACGAGTATTTGTTTTTCATACAACTGACTCCAAAATTGTTGGCCTTGATTGACAGCTACAGCTTTCATTTACAACCCTCCTATGTTTTAGGGTTCATATAAATATGTAAGCCTTTCCCCCTTTCAGTGGCATGTTTTTCTTTTAATTGATGGTTAGCCAGTGTGGCGTAGTGGTTAGAGTGTTGAACTACGACCTGGGAGACCAGGGTTCGAATCCCCACACAGCCATGAAGCTCGCTGGGTGACCTTGAGTACTTGGGTCCCCGATCATTTACGGCCTCCTATATTAAGGCCAATACCTTGAACTGGGCCTGGGAAATTTCCGGCAGCCAACACAGCTTTCTCAGAATTGGAGTGATGTGTGTTCCTTTGGCTGACCCACCATATTCTGCACCAGCTGCAGTCTCCGGCCCCTTCACTTATACACAGCAAAGCTGAAGGAAGTTTCTTTTTAAAAATGTTACGTCAGAGTCACCATCAGCTGCTTCTTGTCCCTCAGCATAGGAGCATTAACTAAGTGGGAGGTTGGTTTTGGGGGGTGGCTTTTTAAGAGGGGGAGTGAGGGGAAGGGTTGTTACTGCTTGTTTTGTCAATGTGAATGCCAGAACAAAGACACCCACAGTTGGACATTCAAGACAACAGAGACATTCAGCTAAATAATCTCCAGGAATGTAAGGCATATCTTTCCACCCAAGTGGCCTGAGATGTCATTTTATTATATTCTTCCAGAGGGTCTGGAAGAGAGTGAGAGAGAGAGTGAGAGAGTGTGTGTGTGTGTGAGAGAGAGATGGACAGTAGTGTAGTGGCAAATCCAGAAGTGCAGGGTCCCTTCACGTTAGTCCCAGCCACATCCCCTCCCCTCCTTTTTTTTCTGCGGGGTTGAGAATGAGATCCTTGCTAATGCTTTCTCCCACAACAGACACCCCTAGGAGTCAACAAGCATGAAAGGGGGAGTTTTAGCTACTGAGAAGAGTCTTCTCAGTGTTTGACTTACCTCCTTGTACTCTGATTGGCTGCAATCATCAGGAAAGGACCAGGAAGCATGTTAGAAGACTCTTCTCAGTAGCTAACACACTCTCCTTTCAAGCTGATTGGCTTGTCGGGTGCTAGAGACACAGGGACCCTGCTCACAAAAAAGTAAAGGGTCTAAGACTTCCCAAGACCCTGGATGACTACACCCCTAAGGAATGTAAAGAAGAAGAAAGACACAGAAGAAGTAGGTAAAATTCTTGGTACTTCTAGCCAACCTACTTATTAAGCATTCATCCTGATTTGTTTGCAGGGAGATCCCACATTTTCCACTGCATTTCCCTGTTACTTTCCCTATGGCAAAAAGTGAGATCTTTTGGAGAAGCAGGTTTATTGTGGAAAAGCTTCACATCAGCTTTACCTGCAGAACATGAATTTGCCGGTATGTGATTGAATTGCACCCGAACATATCAGCAGTCTGGAAGTGCCCTCTGTGAATGAATGAAAAGACCAAATCAGGTAGGTAATGTTCTCCCTCCCACTCTGTATATTTGTTCCTTATTATATTTCTATCCTACCCCATCCCAAAGGAGCCTAGGGCAGCAAACACCAAAATGTTAAAATAACAATTTAAAACAAAATAAACGCATATTTGAAACATTTAAGCACAATTGCAAACCATCTATAAACATTTAAAAACATTTTGAACAATTCAAAGCAATCACACAGCCTCATAGTTGGTAATTTCTAGTTTGCCATGGCCAGTATCTTTCAGCCATGATACGCCTGGCTGAGCAGGAATGTTTTTAAGTTCCTCCTGAAAGTCAATAATGTGGGGGAGAGAAGCATCCCACCAGGGAGGGCATTGCACAAACAGGGAACTACCACTGAGAAGGCCCTGTCATGGGTCAACACTTACTGGTCAGCAGCCAGAGGTAGCATCACCAGCCCCTGGTAGGTTACTTCCCCTCTCCTTAGGAGTCTTTCCCCCTTTTCCCAGTTTGAATGTGTGTCCATCTCCCCTTCTTCTTA
Source organism: Rhineura floridana (assembly GCF_030035675.1). NCBI lineage: Eukaryota > Metazoa > Chordata > Lepidosauria > Squamata > Rhineuridae > Rhineura > Rhineura floridana. The sequence continues at coordinate 34,211,112 of NC_084495.1, read as the reverse complement.
TCTCTGGGTCTCTGCCTCCCACCTCCCTTCTCTGCTTCTCAACTTTTGGGTGTTAACAGGAGCTGAATAAAGTGAGCCGGACCATCTGAGTGACAAAGCCCCCTCTGTGATGAGAATCTTATATCTGTGCCTAGGAAGGCTGGCTTAGTTGAGAATTTGGTTCATTTTCATTTTTTATTTAAAGGTCTTGTGTCCATGGGTATGTGGGATAAATAAATACATACACACTGCATTTTTGTAGCTTTGGAAGTCCCATTTCTTGGAAGTAATGAGTCAAGAAAGAAACGTGGGTGTTGGTGCTGACATCTAAGGAGAGTGCATGTTTGGATTTGTGCCCCCACCCTATCGCTTGGGCTCAAGACAAGCAACAATTATCCAAAGCATATGTAGATAAGAACAGTGGTGGAGGAGGACAGGCTTGCATTTCTTACTGACCGTGGACTCTTTGCAATTCTCCTTTCATAATCATATTATATTAGGAATGGGCGGGAATTTCAATTCAGTTCTCATTTAAAGCTGAATTTATCAATTTTGCACTTTCAGAAACAATATGAGAACCAAAGCCCAGCGTTCCTTTGAAATTTGCACTTATTTGAATTTTGCGATGCAGTTCGCCAATCAAACAATGTTTACGAAAATGCATATGTAAGGGGAAAGTGTGCATAAAAATGAATATCTGAGTGAAAAGAACATGCAAAAATGCATCATATGACTAGAAATGGTTTGTAAAAATGTGTACCTTAGTCATAATGGCCTACAAAAATGTGTTTATTAGGAGAATTTTGCATTAAAATGCTGGAGAAATTTAAAGAGGATTTTTTTAAAAAAACCAACAACCCTCAAATTGCTGCAGAAATGTGGAGAACTGAATTTAAGATTGGAAAAATGAGAAAAGGAGAGAACTGAATATGACAGATCTTTCCATCGCTATATTATATAGCTCTTGAGGAAAAAGGGGCTGGGTAGGAGTCTCCAAATTATTTCTCCCCATTTCTGCAGCAGTTTGCAATTAAAAAAAAAAATTCTCATGAAAGTTCATCAGCATTTTAATGCGAATTTCTTGCTTGTATGAAGTTTTGCCTAATATACATCACTGCGATTTCTTCTAAAATAGTGCATTTTTGTGTGTTATTTTAACTAATGTATATATTTTTTTGGACACTTTACCTGAGTAGATGTATTATTGTACATGTTGCTTGGCTGTAGAAGTGCACTGCAAAATGTGCAGAGATTAGGGTTGCCAGGCTCAGGGCCTGAGAATGATTCTGTATCTTTAAGAGAAGAGAAAATTCAGCCAAGTGCAGGTTTTTTTGCAACACTGTAATAGGAAAAACCACAAGGTGAACTTTTCCCTTCCCCCTGCACAACTTTTAAAGATACAGAAGGACTCTTGGAGGCTGGGCCTGACAACCCTGCACCATTTAATCCAATTTTAGCCTTTCCAGGAAAAAAATATGATGAGTTTAAAACACCTGTTGCAATGGCCCATTTGCAATATCTCAACGAACCATTAAGCCCCTATCTGGAGCACCCACAGAAACATTTCAGATGCAGGGATATTACTCCATGTACATTTTAGATGCTTCCTACCTTGAATCTTCATGGAGAAGCTTCTACAACCATGAAGACCCTAACTGTTCTCCTCTGCAATACACCACTATACTGTGTGTGTGTGTGTGTGTGTGTGCGTGTGCGCGTGTGCGTGCGCATGCGTATGCATAGGAACCTGCCTTCAGTAGTGTAGTGGCAAATTCAAAAGTGCAGAGTCCCTACATGTTAATCACAGCCATGTCCACCCCTTTTTTTGGTGTGGGGCTGAGCATGAGATCCTTGCTAATCTCTAGGAGCCAATCAGCATAAAAGAGAAGAGTGTACTGAGAGTACTGAGAAGAATCTCCTCAGTGTTTGACTCACCTCCTTTCACTCTGATTGGCTCCAATCAGCAGGAAAGAACCAGGAAGCATGTTAAAAGACTCTTCTCAGGGACTAACACACTCCCCTTCCATGCTGATTGGCTTGTAGGATGCTGGAGATACAGGGACCCTGCAGGGACCCCGCTCCCAAAAAAGTGAAGGTAAAAGTAAAGACCCCTGAGACCCTGCACGACTACACCCTTGCCCACCTTCTACTGAATCAGACCCACAGATCAATCTTGCTCAGTATTGCCTACGCTGATTGCCAGTAGCTTCTCCAGAGTTTCAGACAAGAAGTATCTCCCAGCCCTATCTGGAGATGCTGGGGACTGAATATGGGACCTTCTGCATGCAGATAAGATGCTCTGCCACTGAGCTACATCCCTTCTCCAGTATTTCCTGTTGAGTCGCCAATGCTTCTGGATTCATTACAAACCTCCCCTAACCGGGTACTCTCTAAATGTTGCTGGACTATAACTCACATCAGCCCCAGCCAGAGTGGCCAACGGGGCACCAGGTTGTGGAATGCTGCTTGACTAATCTGGTGTAGCAGGAAGACATCTGCACAGATGCAAGATTCTGACCCTTACTCAGAGGGCTGGTTGAGGCGCTGGACTAGGGCAAGAGGCAGATGTGGAGGAATGGCTGTGGAAACACTGGCAAGGTGGTAACATGCAGACACTACACACCACATATTTAAAGCATATGACTTCCCTGAAAAGATCCTGGGAACTGTAGCTTGTTATGGGTACTGGGCAGTGTAGCTCTGTGAGGGGTACACTACACTTCCCCTGGATTCTTTGGGGGAATCCATGTCCTTTCAATGTGCATTAAATGTATGGCATGTGTATGCAGCCTCAGAAGTTATCATATTTACACTAATGCCACGGTTTGTAAACAATCAAAAACTATGCAGGAAAATACTCTTTTAATATCCTTTGCCTTCCAAACAAACAATGTGCAAATTAATGAAATCTACAATCCCCTTCTCTCCTCCAAATCTTAGCCAAATCATGCCTCCCCCAGTAGCTAAGGGCACCAACCCCAAAAGACATGATGTTCCCGCTGCATTCCACCCCCCCCAATAATTCAGGCACCGCTTCCAAATACAAATACCTGTTTAGATGTTCAGCCAGTCCAGCTGAGCACAGTTAGTCAACAGTGTCAGGGGTTTCCTCTGTTGTGCAGGCTTAACTATTTTGCACTTCTTCCCCCCTACCCCACCCCCAGCTACAAGCTTCAAGTCCCAGGAGGGAGCCCTTTTGCTACCTTTCTTTCGCAGCCGTGGCAGAATTGTTTCATTCTTAATCACCGCCGTCCTCCGAGACGAGGCTCCAGCCGCTCTTGGGAACTGCCACGCTCAGCCAAGCATGGGCAGGGAACCCTCCAGCTGTCCTGAAAATAAAATAAAAATCAAGCAAAATGGAACATGTTCTTCATTGTCTGCAAAGAGTCAGAGAAAAGAGAAAATTAGAAAGCGGAGAACTTGTTCTTCCAACGACAGGGCCTTTCCACACTGACAGGCCCTCTGCTGTGATGGAGAATGCCAAGAGCTAACCGTGGGAATTCATGCAGCCAATAGATCCAGGGAGGGAGACGCCATAGATTTAGGAGCTGTCCCCCCAACCCCAGCATTTGTCTATCTGTCTTTTTTGTTTAAACCCCCCACAAGGTGGTGGTGTGCATCCCCAAACAAAACCACGCCAATTACAATCCACTCACAGGGGTGGAATTCTAACTTGAGGAGTAGGTGTGGCCTCAACAGATGATCTGAAGCACCTAATGCATTACACCAAATTATGCTTCCTTGTGAGTCATCATTGAGCATTAAGAATCTAGGCCAAGAGGTGAGCCAAAATATAACAAAACGTTTAAGGTGTTCTGGAGCCTGGTATAGTCTGTTTCATGTTTGCGGTATGTATCTCTCTGTGTGTATAACCCAGGGGGTGTAGCCAACATGGCACTGTCCAGATGTTATTGGCCATGTTGGTTGCGGATGATGGAAGCTGGAGTCCAGCAACATCTGGAAGGCATCACATTACCTACCCCTGATATAACCTTATGGCTAAAATAATTTTGTTAAAAAATAAACTCTTCATCTAAGCCATCAATGGGAAACCTTTGGTCCTTGAGTTGTTGCTGAACTACAACTTCCATCAGCCCTACCAATCATAGCTGGTGGCCAGTGATGATGGGAGCTGTAGTTCAGCAACATCTGGAGGACCAAAGGTTCCCCACACCTGATCTAAGAGGAATAAAAGTTTAAATGCTTAGACTGCAAGATAATAACAACTAGATAGGCTGCCTGCCTCTTTTATCATAGGAAGATGCCTTATATCGAGTCAGACCACTGACCAGTCTAACTCAGCATTGTCATCACTGATTGGCATGCAGGTCTCCAAGGTTTCCACCAGGGACATTCCCAGCCCTGAGAACTTTTGCATGCAAAACTGGTGCTCTACTGCTTAGTTACAGCCCTTCCTTAAAATAATTGTGTAAATTTTCAAGTAACTAGTTAGCAATGCCTCCTTGAACTCCACCTGTGAGTCCACATATACAATTGGTCTAGAAACAATTGGTCTAGAAACACAGGCACTGGACAGTAATGAAAGCAGCCAGGAGGGCTGGCTTCAGGTTTAGGAGGACTGTCTCTCTGGTGGGCTTATCTGCTAGTGATGGCAGTACTGGTAGGATCAGCGGTGGAGGCTGGTTCACTAGGGCAAATGGGGCACTGCCCTGCCAATCTCAGTTGGCCCTCCACCAGTCACCATTTCCCTTCCTTCTTATTTACAGCCAATCCAGGGGTGTGGCCTTGGCTAGCAGTTTCCTGCTTGATCTCAGTGTTGCTCCTTGTTCAACAGGGATGAGGATGGGATTAAAACTAGAAATCATTGGGCCCACCTATAATTGGCTTTGGCTCTACCTACTGTTGGTCTCCCAATGGGCACCCCTCACCACCACTGATGATCAATGTTTAAAAACATTCATGTCAGGGTTCTTGTACAAAGCCCACATAGCTTAGGCCCAGGATACTAAGGAATGCCTGACTCTGTATGTTCCAAGTCACTCACTGATGAGGAAGCACTATTAGGGGGGATTAGAGCTACCTTACATTTGAAGCACTTTAACAGTCATGGTTTCCTCCAAAGAATCCTGGGAACTGTAGTCTGTGAAGAGTGCTGAGAATTGCTAGGAGATCTCCCTATTCCCTTCACAGAGCTACAGTTCTCAGAGTTTCCTCCAAAGAAGGGTTGTTTGTTAAACCACTCTGGAAACTGGAGCTCTGTGAGGGGAATAACAATCTCCTAACAGCTCTCAGCACCCTTCACAAGCTACAGTTCCCAAGATGCTTTGGGGGAAGCCATGACTATTATCATACTGCTTTAAAAGTTGCAGATGTGTCCCTTGTGTCTTGCACAACACGCCCGGGACAACAATATTGTTTTTATTTTGCCCTTCCTTCTCTTTCCTTCTTCTTTTGGGTCTTCTAGCATTGTACAGTAAACGTTCTTCTCAAAGCTCACTGCGTCAAACAGCTTGCATTTTGCCTCCATTGTCGAGGCTAATTGGCAACCTCAGCATGGAGTCCGCCATGCAGTCATGCGTTTGGAATGTCATCGCTGCACCCCAGGCTGAAGCTTCAGGCTAAATGGTTTGACAAGTCTGCTACTGTACCTTCCCACAGGTGCAAAATGGCGATCAGGATATGTGTGGCTCTTTGGGGCACAGACCGCCCTGAAGAATGCTGCAACCTGGAGGCCCCTGTGGTGAGTATCTCCATGACAACACAGAGAACATGCAATTAGCACCCCATGGTAACTGAGCACTACTACTGCTCAGAGAATGGAGTCAGCCGTGATTCCATATTGGAAATCCTAATTTCCTCAGGTCTTTTTCCGTAGGTCTCCTATTGGCCACATCATCAGCTACCCTCTGCATCATACCCAGCATGCTTCATTCTTTGTTGAAGGCCTCAAGCCATCCAGAAACAACAATGATCACTCAGTAAAAGATCTGGAATAGCCCTGCATGGAACAGGCCACTGACATTCCCCCACCCCCTCAGAATGGAGGTTTGCCAAAGTGTGAGCATAAGTGGTTGGTTCAAAGGATGATGAGTCAGATGATATTTACATAGCACACTAGTGAAACAACATCCTTTAATAGTTATTATTGGTAATTCACTTGTCACATAGGGCGTCTCCAAGTGACTTACAAAATTGTAAGAGCATATGTATGGCATAAAATCAGAAAAAGAGCAATGCATTACAGCAAAAGCCATCTACAATATATTTTGGAAACTTGTTTGTTCGCTATGCATTTGGACCCCTCTTAAATTATCAAATCCAAATTTTGCATGATGGTTCCGGAGATCATGGAGCAGGTTTTTTTCCCCCTATGTTTGGATATCATTTATGTTTGAATCAAGAGGGCAGACTAAACCTTTCAAAACTGCACTGATTTTAACACTGCACTGAATTCTCAGGTACCTGGCTGTTAGAAACCAATAAAACACCCAGTAAAACAGCAGCAAAAAGATACTACTAGACCACAAAATCATTATAATCTGCCAAATGCCTGGGACAAGATTTTACCTGGTGCTGAAAGGCTGTCAAGGAAGGTGCCAGGTGGACCTCACTGGAGAGAGCATTCCACAGATGGGGAGCCACAATTGAAAAGGCCTTCTCCCTTGTCACCACCCACTGAACCTCCTTCAGAGGGCAGACCTGGAGGAAGAAATCAGAGAAGTTCAAAGGGTCTGGGTAGGTTCATATTGGGAGAGGTGCTCTGAAAGAAGATATTGGGGTTATTTTATTTATTTATTTATTTATTTTGTTGCATTTATATACCTCCCATAGCAAGTAGCTCTCAGGGCGGTAAACAGAATAGGATAAAATACATACATCATAATAATAAAACCACAAAACATATAAGACACAATGAAAACACAATACAATTAAACAAAATATAAGATGATAAAAGAATTAGTATTACAAGATTAAAAAGATAAAAAGATTAAAATGATTAAAATGCCTGGGAGCATAAGAAGGTCTTTACCTGGCGCCGGAAAGATAATAATGTAGGCACCAGGCGTACCTCTTCGGGGAGGTTATTCCACAACTCAGGGGCCCTACAGGGCTTTATAGGTCAAAACCAGCATTTTAAATTGGGCTCCTATTAGTGAACTCATTCTCCAAGTGTGGATTCTTTATGTAATGGCTCCACTTCTATGTAAGAGTTGAAGTGTCAGCAGGTACAGCAGTACTGCAGTTAACAAAATAGATGTGTTACTGGACATTTCTTCTTTAACAGAAACTTTGGTACCAGAGGTAGGAATAACATGGAAAGAATAGGGATAGGTTCCTACACTGGCTCATAGATAGTAGGGGTACAACAGGGAGCTGTAAAGGGTGCCATCTCTCCCCTCCTCCTTCTGTTCTGATTGTATTGGATCCTTCCCTCCCCAGCCTGAAAGGAAGAGATCTCTTTATTGCAAAGCAAACATACATTCTTGTCAGTTTCACCCTAGCAAAGCAAAGGCACAGGCCATCAATTTCACCTTAAAGGAAAGGCACAGGCTTGAAAGCTTATCCATAGCAAAGCTAAGCTGATCATTTTCAGTTTTTAAAAAAGCCTTCATTAAAAGGAACGTTGTTCCTGTTTGATTTGTTAACTGAGTTATTACTGTATTCTGCAAGGTTTGCAAAAGTACAAAAAAAAGTTAGGAAAGAATTTAAGGGGGACTGAACATGCTGAGTGGGAATGCTTACTGCTATTGAAAGAAGGAAAACAGAGGGGGCTTGGAACGAAGTGCCCTGAAAGGGTATGTCTGGCTGGCTGGAACTCCAAACAAGAGCACTCAATGCTGCAACATTTTGTTGTTGGTCCTACTTGTTTCATTATCTCCTAATCTAAAACTTTTAAAAGAAGTCTTCAAAGCCTTATTGTTTTGGAACACGTCCCTCATTTATGTGTGTGTCAGCGTTGATGAAGTTAATCTCCAGCCATTTTTAAAGTACATATTTGTGATTCGTTTGACTAACTAAGGCCCATAAATGAACTCGGCAAACAAGAGCGGGTGGCACTGAAGTGAATCTGCTTAATCAATTAAGGCAATCAGTTTTGTCCTTTGAAAATTTCAGTTGTAAAAAGAAAACTAAGGATTTAATTAGCAGGGCCCTAAGCAAAGGGGGCACTGCATAAATATATATTATCCTTCTGAATAATGAGAACTTATATTGTTTAATATCTTTTCAACACATTAAAACAAGCATCACATAGCTTGGGAACCCCCCGCCCACATTTCCTCTCTTGTGGCCTGATCTTCCCAGTTTGAAGACTGGTGGCGACAGCAATTGTCCCAGGCCAATGCACAATTGGGAGTGCACTTATAAAGCTCCCAATTTTTCATCATCAACTGCATATTCACCTGCTTTATACCTGACATTGCATATGATGTCAGGTGTGGACCAGGTGGGCACGGCATGGGGGAAACAGCCATGCAGGCCACATTGAGACCTGTGCTATGGGCCAAAGATTCCCCACCTCTCTTGTTGCAATCAATTTGTTTGTGAACATGGAAGCCTAAAAAGAGCCCTGCTGGATCAGGCCAATGGCCCATCTAGTCTAGCATCATATTCCCACAGAGGCCAGAGAGATGCCCCAATGGGATGCCCTTAAGCAGGACCTGAGTGCAAGAGCACTTTCCCCTCCTGCATTTTCTGCAACTGCTATTCAGAAGCATGCTGCCTCTGACCACACGGGCAGGGCATAGCCATCATGGATAGTAGCCACTGATAGCCTTATCTTCCATGAATTTGTCTAACCTTCCTTTTTAAAGCCACCCAAGTTGGTGGCCATCACTGCTTCTTGTGGGAGTGAATTCCATAGTTTAACTATGTACTGTGTGAACAACTCCTTTCTTTTCTCTGTCCTGAATCTTCCAACGTTCAACTGCATTGGATGTCCATGAGTTCTGGTGTTATGAGAGAGGGAGAAAAACTTTTATCTATGCCATGCATAATTTTACATGCTTCTATCATGTCACCTCTTAACTTGCCTTTAATCTAAGCTAAAAAGCCCCAAATGTTGCAACAGTTCCTCATAAGGGAGTTGCTCCATCCTCTTGATCATTCTAGTTGTCCTTTTCTGAACCTTTATTATTTATTAAAGCTATATTCTGCCCTTTCTCCAAAACAAGCCCAAGGTGGCCAACACATAAGTGACAAAAGTGACAAAAATTAAAACATCTAAAAACAATTCCAATACAAATGCAGACTCAGAAAGATCTCCACTTAAAAGGCTTGTTAGGAGAGAAAAGTCTTCAGATGGCACCTGTCTAATATTTAACGTGAGGGAATTCCAGTGGATAGCTGCTACCACACCAGTGGCAGCTGGTGGCCCCATGTCAGTGGGGCAGTGGAAATCAGCTCTGGGTTTTAGTCCAAACTTTCAAGGAGCTGTCCAAGGTGCTGGAACCTATGCCCAAAACAGGTTCCACATCTTGGACAGCTCCTTGAAACTGCAGGGTAAAACACAGAGTGGATTCTACTGCCCCACTGACATGAAGCCACCAGCCGCCACTGCACCACACTAAAAGCAGGATTCCTTACTGTGTGGAAGACACCTCTTCATAAGATGGTACAATATCTGCAGGAGGCCCTCACCTGTGGAGTGCAGTGATCGATTGGGTATATAGAGGATGAGACCATCTTTCAGGTATATTTGTTGTTATGTGCCTCCAAGTCAACTACGACTTATGGTGACCCTATGAACCAGCAACCTCCAAGAGCATTTCAGGTATATAGTCCACCATTATCCATTTTTGGACAGCTAGATCCCTCTGAGACACTCACAAGCAAAGCATGAAAGCAACAGTCATTCTCTGTGGTTGCTCTATTGCACTCAGAGTATTAAGTATGGCACAGAGGTTCTATTCAGCTGTCATCATGACTACTAGCAATAGACCTATCCTCCTTAAAGTTGTTTTATAAGGGACCCAGGGTATCACCTTGCTGTTGCTAAGCATATAGGGTGTGATAGCACTCTTCAAGTACTTGAAAGGTTCCCACACACAGGAGGGCCAGGATCTGCTCTTCATCATTTCAGAGTACAGGACATGGAATAATGGGCTGAAGTTACAGGAAGCCAGATTTTGAATGAACATCAGGAAAAAACTCCTAACTGTTAGAGCGGTATGACAATGGAACCAATGACCTAGGGAGGTGGTGTGCTCTCCAATACTGGAGGCCTTCAAGAGGCAGCTGAACAGCCACCTGCTGGGTATTCTTTAAGTTGGATTCCTGCATGGAGCAGGTGGTTGGACTTGATGGCCTTATAGGCCCCTTCCAACTCTATGATTCTATGTCTGGGTCTGGTCAGTGTTTGGATGGGTGACTACCTGAGAACCACATGTATGCAGTCTTGGGTTCCATGGTGGAGTAAAGATGTGGTGTAAATGCATGCAATGAGTAAAAATATATGAATAGTTGGATGTTTTCAAATGAAGACGTTCACACAATTTGCAAGTCTAGTTTTTTTAAAAAAATCTTCAGGTGAACTAAGAAGTGTTTTCAAAAGGGAAAGGGCTGTATTGGGAATACATTATTATTACTTCAAACCTCTCTGCCCAGTGTAGACCTCAAAAATAAGAGGGGAGACTAGTTAATGTTGAAGGAAATCTACTCTGTGCTGTGTTAAATTGGTGCTCTTTTAAACAATATTCTGATCAGTAAATCAGACACTTGAAATAACTGAATTAAAAATTTAACCAAGGCTAAACCCTTCAGGATTTTCAATTTTGGAGACATGGGTAGTAATTACCCTGAACATAGTCTCATTTCAGATTATTTTGTCAAGCAGCCGTTTACCACTGATGAAAAATTTCAGTTGTACTGTTAAGCTACATTTGAAAGCAAAACAAAACAGAGAGAAACAATGGCCATATATCTATTTTTTAAATAAATATTTGGACCCAGCAAAAGGCTGATCTCAGCCCTAAGTGCCCTTCTTGTTCTTGAGTCCCTGTTGGCAGCCGATTCTGTGAAACAGATCTTAGTTTAAAGGTAAAGTCTTTTGTTTCTGTACTGCAGAAAGCCTAACTGTTCCTTGTTTGCAATTACATTGCTGGAACTATGATCTTTATTTTATCATATAAAATAAAAATCATTGTATAAAATATTCACCAGCACAAAAGAAAAATACCAAATCAGAACTGACTAAAACACGGGTTTCTGCATATTTAAAAATCACTATGTTTTCTTACCCCAGACAGTTTTATTCCACTGTGTCAGAAACACATTTGGAATTGTCTGATCTAACAAGCCTAATCCACAAACCACTTAGGTGAATTTGCTTGGCTTTAACCCAAGCCAGATTATAAAATAACATTAAAGGGAACATCAATCATCATCATCATCATCATCCTGGCAAGTTATTGGACCTATCTTTTATTAGATTTATAGCCCACCTTTCCTCCAAGGAGCTCCAAGTGGCATACATGGTTCTTCCTCTCCGTTTTATCCTCATAACAACCGTGTGAGGTAGGTTAGGCTGAGAAGCAGTGGCTGGCCTAAGGTCACCCAGTGAGCTTCATGGCCAAGTGGGGAATTGAACCCTGGTCTCCCAGTTCCCAGCTCCACACTCAGCCAGCTTCAGATTGCTTGCAGTACTGTGATTATGTTTATAGATTTAACCACACCTTCCACTGTTTGACAAATGAAACCTGCTTGGAACATCATGACCCTGACATTGCACATTGCTATCTCCATCTCATTACACATTTATATATTTCATGGTTTTTCATTCTGCTGCTAAAGAAAAGACTCCCAGAGCAGCTTACAAATATTAGTAATAAGGCAGTCCCTGCAAAATTCTGAACAGGGTGAAATTTGAAAGGTAACTGCATTCCAATCCACACATTAATACAGAATAGCGGATCAGGTCACTTCATATCGGAATTTGAAAAGAATGAGTTCTTCAAGCATCCCTAACACGGACCAGAAAAAGTGTGATTTAATGTAGGCGTTTTTTAAAAATGTTGGATAACCCTCTTTCGCCAGGTACAGTTGTCTAATTTCAAAATTTGAACCTGCTGTTCTACTAAAATAGTTTGTGGAAACGATTTGATCTGCAAAGGGGGAAATGATAAATAAAGTGTTGTGTTTCACTGGAGCTCAGCTGCGATGTAAACACCACTGTTTGGCTTGCAAGCACACCTTGTTTTGTGTGTGTTGTTTTTAACTTCCAACAAATCAAATATTAACATGATTAAGAATTCAGATTGACATGTCAAGCAGGGAAAAGCTGTAGGAGGTGAGGAGAGATGGATGAGACATGTGTTTGATCTGGCAGCATTTCATCTCTGTGCCACCATTTTATTTGGAATTATGGGGTGAGTAAACAAAATGGCAGGTTCTCCTACTGTGATTAGATGGAGGTGTGAAAATGGAAATGCTTGGGAGGGAAAAAGGAAAGAAAGGGGCTGAGTGTAGGAAGGAAAGTTGGACTAAGGGATCAGTTAATTCTTTGCACGCTGCATGTATATAAGTATACATATCTCACAGATGAAAGCATTTGTGTTTTGCTTGGGGTTTGTTGCCTTTTAACCAGGAAATTCTGGGGGTGGGGGGAAAGAGAGAAATGGATATCACAGAGCTGGAAAAGGTACAGAAGAGGGCAACTCAAAACATCAAGGAGAGCATCAGCTGTGAGGACAGGCTAACATGTTGGGTGCTTGTTAGTTTCAAAAGATGACAGCCACAGGGAGAAAGGGCAGGGGTTTATAAAATTAAGAACAGAACTCTCCCCAAGCCACATCCCTCACTGGCCCCACTTTTTACCTTCCCTGAGTAGTTTTGGCTGGCTGAAATGTGTCCTTGAACTCTGACAATTTTTTGTTTGTTTTTTGCTTGCCTGGATGGGGAATCAAACTCAAAGCAACTTACAAAAAAAAAAATCTCAAAAACATATACAGAATAAAGATCACAGTACAAAAAGCATACAAAACAGAACAGTATGATAAAAGTTGCAACACACAATACAACTCAAATACAGGTTTTCTGCTTCCCCCCCTCCTGTCCTCAAAACTCAAAGCCCCCCTTAGAACCTACTAGTGGTAGTGAGCATCCATAGCCCCCCAAATGCTACTGGACGCATGTCGACAGCAAACAGGCAATGCCATGATGACTGGAGCAACATCTGGAGAGCCACAGACGCTGCCCATCTCTGGCGCTAATTAACCAACCAGTCTGGAGAGGCACAGGATCCCTAACGTGCACCAAGTGCAGTTCAGCCATCATAGCCAAGACCCCCCCCCCCCGGCTTAGGCTACAGGAAGCCTTACTTCAGGTACGTTTGGTGGCAGAAGCCACCTCGGAAATGCACATTTCTTGTTCTGCTGATTTATTTAAAATTTGATTTTGTTTTAGTTCAGCTTTTTTTTAAAACTTTTGCCTCTCATTGATAATTTGTAGAGGTCTCCCCAATTAAGTGTTATACACATTCTGTATACACTATGGGTACATTCAGTGAACAAAGATGCAAAAGTATGTGAACTCATTGTGCTTTGCCCCTCCCCATCCCTACTGCTTCTGGCAACCCTTCTGATGGGATTTGCCCTCTCTGGACCTAATAGCTGTGATTATGTAGATAACAATCCTCTGAAACATTGGATGGTGACACACGTATGCCTATCTGACCTGGCGGTGTGATAAAGAGCACCACAAGAGGCAGTGCATCAGATAGCAATGTGTGTTGGCATAGATATTAACTGTTTTTGGTAGGTCACCTTCGAATAAGATGCTGGGCACTGCAGAACAAGGTCACAGAGGACTCACGGGAGGTGTAATGAGATATAGAAGCTTTCACCTCTAGGTCACGAGCATCATAGCCCATCTAAGTCAGTGCCAATTAAATAAACAGGGCTCAACACAGTGTCAGAAGGGCTCGTGCTGGGACAAATAAAAACTGCCATTGTGGAGCAAGATGGTAACTTGGAGGGGTGAGAAGTGCCTGAGTTCATATCAGGCAATGAGGAAACCACTAGGCTCAAATCAACTGACAAAAAGCTGAGAGTTAAAGGACACAAAGAGTTCCATCCTATATACAAGTAGCAAACTCATTTTTGTTAGTATGGATCTTCTTGTAGCCAAGATGGCACCATCAATGCACAATAGTGAGGTATTAGTAGTTTTGTGGGAACCCCAAGGTCTGTAGAAATACCCCCCCCAAATCTCTAATGGAAAAACATTAAGCCTTCCCTCAACTCAGCCCAATAAGGACTAAGCATGCTTAGTGGGTATGGAATTCTGACTGTTGGGTGTGTGTGTGTGTATGTGTGTGTGTGTTGGGGGGTAGATAGAAAACTGGGGTAGTGGGAATAAGGTTTCTTAGAACAGGGTCTGGCTGGCTGATGACCATTCTAAAAATTAGTACTTCACCCTGCAGCACTGAGAGGAGCCCAGAATGATAGTCCTGGGTGATTTCAATGTCCATGCTGAGGCTGCCTGTAGTGTTCTGGCTAGGGACTTCATGGTCTCCATGATGACCATGGGGCTGTCTCAAGTTGTTACTGGCGCACTGGGAGACCAGGGTTCAAATCCCCACACAGCCATGAAGCTCTCTGGGTGACCTTAGGCCAGGGTTGTTGTGAAGATAATAGAGGGGGAGGACCCTGTTTGTACCTCATCTTGAGCTGCTTGGGAAAAAGGCTGGCTATAAATGCAAAAACAAACAACTCTCTCTCTCTCTGGTTCCAGCATTAGCATTAGGGCCTTTGTAGGTGCAATTCTTATTAGTCTTAATATTATCACTATTATTTGCCATTCAAACGTACTGCTAGTGAGAGTGAAAACGGCAAAGGCATTCATAAAAAAAAGCCAGAGAACAAACTCAAAACCATAATGAATAAAGCTGCCGGGGGTATTCAATTTCCATAAATTCCCCTTGTCAGGAAAGCAGGCCGGCTGAAAAAGTTGTGATGGGGCATGGCGACCTCATGCCACTGTGATCTGCATGTTCCACTTGGGACCCACTCATTACCTCCACGGCTCATCATCATGATAACCCCATGATCACTACATGTCTGAAAATGGCCTGAGCGGGCCCCAGGGTGATTAATTTCACTGGCATTATCGGAACGAAATGTTTCATAATTATTGTGATGTGACAGATGCAAAGGTGGTGGGTGTAGGCAGGGGAGCCAAGGCTTTGTGGCACGTTACACGGTGTCGGGAAATAACAGGACAATATAGCCATTAAAAAAAATGGGCTCCTTTGCTGATTACGACCATGTTCCACCTTGTTCACACACAGCAATAATTCATTGCTTCAGTGAAGCATGTGTAGCTGAGCCTTCTACTATGGATAAATTGCTGGGGTGGCAAAAACTTACAAATGAGGAACACATATCCTGAATATGTGTGTGTTTAAACACATGCGCTGCTGCTTCATTGATTCAAATACAGTTTTATCTTGACCATCCAATATATTAGACAATGAGTAGTTTGCATCAGTGAGAATGCTCTTTGCCCCGGCTTGTGTTGACATAAGGGACAAGCACATTATGTGAACAATCTGATAATTGATAGCTTAGTTGCATGAGCTAGGTTCAAATCTCAGCTCCCTAGCTGCAGTGTTAGGTCAGGGGTAGGGAACCTGTGGCCCTCCAGAAGTTGATGGACTACAACTCCCATCACCTCTGACCATTGTCTATGCTGGCTGGGGCTGGTGGGAGTTGAAGTCCAGCAGCATCTGGAAGGCATCCTGTTGAGTAACCCTGCCTGAGGCAAACTGCTCAGCCCTCTCTTTGTAATATGGAAATAATAATACTGGCCTACCTTGCAGGTAAATTATAAGGATTATTCAGACAGTGTTGGGACACAGGAATTTGCTTCATACCATATCAGAGTATTGGTCCATCTAGCCCAGTGTCCCCTACTCTGACTGGCAGTGGATTTCTAGATCTTCAGGCAAAAAGATCTTTCTCGTCACCTGCTGTCTTTTAATGAGAAATGCCAAAGACTGAACCTGAGAGTTTCGTCATGCAAAGTAGGCACTTTTACCTTCCCCACCATAGGAAGGGCTTTGAACACTTATGAAGCTTGGCCCCAGTGGGTGATTCAAGCACCTTGGACAGCTCCTGGAAACTTCAGACTAAAACCCGGAGCAGATTCCACCGCCCCACTGACATGGAGCCACCAACCTCCACTGCTTTGCCCAGTCAAAAGGGTCCTGCCTTGCATCGCTTCCAGGAGATGCCTGGTTATAGCAGTGTTGATCTTTTGGGGCAAGGTTGGTGTCCAGGATCAGCACTGAAATGCACCTGTTGAGGTCTGCACCTATTGCCAGCTCTCAGGGTCCCTTGTCCCTTGAGCTGTTCCTCCTTGCTGACACTGCCTATTCCTCTGCCCTCCCCAAGCAGACAAGAGTGAGTCAGAGGTGCTGGTTTGAACCTGTAAAGCACAGCTGGAAAAACCTATGGCTTGAAGGGGGGAGATGCATGTGGCCCTCAGCATATTCTATGCGGCCCCTTCAGCACCTCTCGAAGCTGCCCATTCTTCCATCCCATCACAGTCCCTTCCTTCCTATTTACTTCCTCCTTCTTTTTCTTGGCTTTTTACCCATGCAGCCTCTCCTTTTGATGTCAAAGTAGGCAGTGTGATGTAATGGTTAGAATGCTGCACAAGGGCCTGGGAAACCAGGGTTCAAATCCACCACATGAAGCTCCCTGGGATACCATGGGTCAGTCACAACCTCACAGCCTAGCCTACCTTACAGGCACATTGTGGGGATAAAATGGAGAGGAGGGAGAAATGTGTATGCTGCCTTGAGCTCCTTGGAGGAAAGGTGGAATACAAAATGTATTAAATAAAGGCATGATAGTTTCTGGAAGGGGCAGTATTTTATTTGATAAACACAAACTGATGTCTTCTGTTCCTGATTTGTTAATCCAGAACATGTTTCCATTGGCCCCACCCATCATTGGATCTGGCTCCACCCACTGCTGCCATATAGGGAACAGTGCCTTTTGGCTTTTCCCTCCCCCAGTCACCTAGTAGTAGCCATTCCATCAGGCTACCTGAGCTGTTTCCACCTCAGTTGGTTACTCTAAGAACTGGTGTCTAGGTTTGCTCCCCCGCCCTCCCAGCCCTCCATCCCTTTTTCCTTTCGGGTGATGTCTTTTAGGTTGTAGGAGGTCTAAGGCAGAGATGGGGAAGCTGTGGCCCCCTGGATGTTCTTGGACTACAGTCCTCATCAACCCTGACCATGGGCCATGCCAGCTCAGGCAGATGGAGTCCAGCAACATTTGAAGACTCACAGGTTCTGCACCACTGGTCTAAGGGCAGGCTACTCTGGGAGACTTTTTGGCTGAAGAATGGGGCAAAAATGCTTTTTAAAAAAAATACAGCCTCCATCAGATTACTCCAGAGACAATGCAGCCCTCAACAGTAAAAAAAATGTTGTCCACTCCTGCTGCAAAAACTGAGGTCAGCCTATCCCTGATCTAAGGATACAACGCTAGAAACTAAAAATTTGGGGGATCACCAAAGCCCCATAGTAGAGCATCTGTTGTGCATGTGGAAGGTCCAAGGTTCCATCTGTGACATCTCCAGGTAGGGCTGGGAGAGACTCCTGCCTGAAATCCTGGATAGTCACTGCCAATACTGAATTGATGGACCAATGGTCTGACTAAGGCGTCTTCCGAGGCTCCCAAGGACACAACATTAGAAGCTAAAAAACAAAACAAACAAAAAACCAACACAAAATCATAACACACCATTGAACTGTCTGCCTATTTTCTAACTTGTCAGGGTGAATATTATGTTTTTTCAGCCCTTTATTTTCAGGGATATGTGGATTCTGTCCTCTCCTTCCATGATGCTTTGAATATATCTGCAAAAGCTTGAAGGAGTTAAAAATGTGATATAGAAAGGTTGCCCAAAGTCATAAAGAAATGTCCTCCACCCCTAAAAAAATGCCACAGATCTTCATCTACCCAAATATCTCAAGGAAATAAGGTAGTGAGGCAGACATTTATGAGATACCAACATTAGCATATTTTCTTCCCTGTCTCTCAAAGAGAAACAATGATAGGAACAGAATGGTGATGCTTCTAACTCTTTCTCTGGGGAATTTCTTATATCGTACAGTACTAAAAGAATTTTTAATTGGACTCATTGTATGTTATTATTATTTTTAAACAGAAACCCGACAATGCGTATGAACCCCCGCGGTTCCTCAAGGCTTCAATAAGCTGCCAAATAATATTATGGGAATTATAACTGGATTAATGAAAAGCATGTAACAAAATTATCATCATGAGGAGAAATTATCCTGTTGGGGACGTCTGTTCAAATGGGGAAAACAAAATTAGTGATGAAATGAAAAGGGGGGGGAACCTCCCAATTGTCCTAATTTTGTTATCTTAATGAATATGTCTGTAACACATTCCTTCCTGGGGTACTATTCAATGCATATGTAAAGATTTAGGCATAGTGGGTATAAAACTGCTTTCCCCAACCTGGTGCCCTCCAGATGTGTCAAACTGCAACTCCCATCAGCCCCAGCTGTGATTATGGAGGAAGGACCCATAGCTCACTGGTAGCACATCTGCCTTTGATGCAGAAGGTCCCAGGGTCAGTTCCCAGGATCTCCAGGTAGGGTTAGGAGAGAATCACGTCTGCGATCTTGGAAAGCCGCTGACAGTCAGTGTAGACAATATTGAGCTACATGGACTCATGGTTTGACTCAGTATAAGGCAATTTCCTATGTTCCTGTGTTTCAATGGCTGGAGCCGATGCAATCCACAACAACTGGAAGGCACCATCTTCGGGAAGGGCAGCTGGTATAATGCTTGTGGTAGTTCCCAAAACTGGGAGAGTTAACAATGTGCCACAAGAAATAATAATAAAAATGGTCTTGTTCTGACTTTCTGAACAAGAGAGGGGAGCTGTCCAGCAGGGTCAGCAGGCAGAGGGGCTAATAGCAAGCAAGACAGGAGCTGTCCACAAGGTAACTAGGCTAGGAGCTGGTCTGTGGAGACGGTGGCATCAGCAGCTTCCAGGCAGCAACTGAGGTTTTGTTTAATCAAGGAAATTTGTTGGACTGCAGCTCCTGTCATTGCTGGCCATTGGATTTGCTGGTTGGGGCTGGTGGGAATTAGAATCTGATAATAACTGGCCATAGTTTCCTCAACCTGGTATTTCCTGGGGTGTTAATCATTGGGGGTAAAGCACCAATGATTCTACCGAGTAACCTGAACAAGTGATGGCATTAGACAGAAAGGCAACCTTTTATCCCCTCCTTCTTTAGTAACCACTTGTTGATATGCAGATTGTGTTTCTCAGGCTTTGTTTTCTTCCAGATGTTGCTGACCACCACTTCCATCACTCCATAACCCCTGTTAGCCATGCTGGCTGAGGCTGATGGGAATGGAAGTCCCACAACATCTGGAGAGTCATAGGTTCCCCACTTCTGATATATATATATATATAGAGAGAGAGAGAGAGAGAGAGAGAGAGAGAGAGTCCTTCAAAGAGTTGCCCTTTGAAAGCAGGGGTGGCTGAACTACAACTCCTGTGATTGCTGACCATTGGCAATGCTGGCTGGGGCTGATGGGAGAGAGTCCAACAAGGAGCCCAAGCAGCTCAGCCAGGTGGGCAAGGGTGGGGCTGGTGAGATGCTCCAAGCTTCCCACTTCCTCCTGAAGGAATATAAACCTGGGACCTTCTGCATGCAAAGCAACTGCTCCAACACTGAGCTATGGCCCCTCTCAAAGTACATGCTGAACTTCAGTTGCCCCCATCCTGCAGTGAATCGGTTTTGACACATGGGTCAGATTATGTAAACCTAGGCAGAAGTTCACACTTGAAAAAGAGGAAGGAATGCAAACAAGACAGAAAAAAATATGTCTGTCTGTCTGTGATCTCAAGGAGGATCTTACATCAGTAGTACATGCTCTGGTAACCTCACGTTTGGATTACTGTAATGCGCTCTACGTAGGGCTACCTCTGAAGACGGTTCGGAAGCTACAGCTGGTGCAAAATGCGGCAGCCAGACTGCTAACAAGAACGAAGCGGTCTGACCATATAACACCTGTTTTGGCCCGCTTGCACTGGCTTCCAATATGCTTCCGGGCCAAATTCAAAGTGTTGGTATTAACCTATAAAGCCTTATACGGCGCGGGACCTCAATATCTGTCGGAACGCCTCTCCCGCTATGAACCGGCTGGTACACTACGGTCTGCTACGAAGGCCCTCCTCCGGGTCCCGACTCATAGGGAGGCCCGGAGGGCAGTGACAAGATCAAGGGCCTTCTCAGTGGTGGCCCCCGAACTATGGAATAGTCTCCCCGAGGAGGTTCACCTGGTGCCGACACTATCATCCTTTCGGCGCCAGGTTAAAACCTTTCTCTACTCCGAGGCATTTTAATTTTTTGTTAATGATTGTAATGTTTGTAATTTGATTTTAGCCTTTGCTGTTTTTAGACTGTGAAATTTGATTTTAGACTGATGTTTTGTATTATATTGTATTTTATTGTATCTATGTTCACCGCCCAGAGAGCTATTGCTAGTCGGGCGGTATATAAGTTTTAAAAATAAATAAATAATAAATAACACAATCAGTTCTGATGGTGACTTAAAAGCAGACAGAGGGAAAATGTATTGATAAATAGATCTGTGAACTATGCAGAAGATCTGAAAATGAGATTGCATAAGGATTCTATTTCATACACACCCAGTAAAAGAAGGTGAGTGCATTTGCTAGCTCACATTTGGATATAGGATATGGCCTGTGTGTGTGTGGCAATCTTTTGGTAAAAGGATTAAGGGGTGGAGGATGGTGTGTGTGTGTACAAAAGACTCTGGATATGATATATAGTATCACAGTACTGTGCATCCTTAAAAAAGTTCAGAAAGTGTGAAGGTATAATATTCATTTTTTTAAAACCCTGTTTACACTAAGTACTTGACTTGTTTCAAATGCATGGGTCTGGAACTGATCAATAACCAACCAAATTTAATAAGAGGAACTCTGTTCTTCTGGGAAATGAGGCTAGTTGCCATGCCAACTATTGATCATTCCTGACAAGCTGCCGTACATCATGAAATGGGGGTCCTGATGAGGTGGGCCATCCTCCAGCCATCCTGCAGGAAAAGGGTTCCAGATTTCAATCAAGCTTTCCTCTCTGGAAGTTTATTTTTAAGTCAACCCCACCCCCATATTCAAAACTACATCTCTGCACAAATTTAGCCAGGGATCCCAGTTACCTTGAACAATCCAACATCCTGCTTCTTGTCCTTAAGGACCCTCTTAAAAATAGGCAGTGGGCGGAGAAGAGCTACACTCCCTTTTTATTTTAAAGAATAGCATAGTCCTAGGTCCCACCTATAGTGGGAATCCTCTCTGTACGACTTCAGGTTGTAGGTGGGGCTCACATGACCCAATGCTCCTCCACAGAAAAGGATTCCTATTACACACCGAAAATTGGCAAGTAATGGGTCCTAAGTTACCCTTCCTCCTAATATAATAGTTTTTCCTCCCCTGGCCTCCAATGGAGGAAGAATATAGGAAACTGTCTTATGTTGAGTCTGATCATTGGTCAGTCTAGCTTAGTATTGTAGACTCTTACTGGCAGTGGCTCTCCAGGATTCAGATATTATTGTTATTGTTATTTTATTTTAGATTTGTTAGTTGCTTGTTACCCAGAAATCTTCATGTGACTTACAACACTGTTAAAAAACATTATACCATTATACCATAAAACAACAACTATCACAACATTCACAGGAAGCCCAAACAATATCATCTTTGTTTTCAAAAGCCTGTGAAAAAAAGGTATTTAATGGTCTCTAAAAGGCAACTTTCAAAGTTTCAAAATGTGTTGAAATTGCTCAGATCCGGTTAACCAATAAAACGTTGGTCAAACATTGGTCAAGCCAATAATAACTATTGTTTTTTCACCAAATCTATTAATATTATCATGAACTCCTCCCCCCCCCAAATGCTATGAAGGTAAGTGGGGATTTCATTCATAAGAAACTGCAGAGTTTTTTTTAATCTCCATGCAAAGATGATCCGTCACAAAGATGAGCGTCGATTGTCGATGGCTTCCACTCACTCACTCACCCCACCCCTAGCTCAAATACCCACATCCGATTCGGAACCTGCCCTTCCTCGAAGTCACCCTCTTCACCCCACTTCCAAGACACACTCACTGGGAAGACTCTTGAGGTCTTGTGTAGGGTCCCTATGTCTCCGGCATCCTATGAGCCAATCAGCATGAAAAGGGTGTTTGTTAGCCACTGAGAAGAGTCTTCTAACTTGCTTCCTTGTCCCTTTCCTGCTGATTGGTGCCAATCAGAGTGAAAGGAGGTGAATCAGCCACTTAGAAGACTCTTTTCAGGAACTAACACTCTCCCCTTTCATGTTTATTGTTTCCTAGTGACCTCTGTACTTGTGAGATAAGACAATACTACACTACACTGGAATGCCTTCAAGTCAAACCCGGTGGCTATGCTCTCCTTCCATCAGCAGTGCAGTGGCCAATTCAGAAGGGCAGGGTCCCTTTGTGATAAGTCAGGCCACACCCTCTCACAGCCACGCCCCCTCCCTCACTGTCCCTCCTCTCCCTTGCTCTCTGCTGTCTGTGCGTGGATGCATGCCAAAGGGCAAGCGCATAATTTCCCCAGCGTGTTGTCCCCTTGGCCTTATTCATTGGGGCACTGCTTACAGGGCATGATGACCCCCCCACGCACCCACAAAAAAGTGCATGCATGCATATTTTTATTTATTTCTTCATTATTTGATTTATATCCCCCCCCTTCCTCCAAGCAGAAGCCCAGGTGTCTGTCTGTCTGTCTGTCTGTCTGTCTATCTACCACAACCAGAAAAATGTCTCATTTTATAACACTGCCTTCTTTCCTTAAGAATATAAGAAGAGCTTGCTGGATCAGGCCAATGACCCATCCATTGGACAATCAGATGCCTCTGGGAAACCCACATGAAGGACATGAGCACAAGAGCACTCTCCCCTTCTGATTTCTATGTATGGATGTGAAAGTTGGACAGTGAAAAAAGCAAATAAGAGAAAAATCTACTCATTTGAAATGTGGTGTTGGAGGAGAGCTTTGCGCATACCATGGACTGGAAAAAGGACAAACAACTGGGTGTTAGAACAAATTAAACAAGAACTATCATTAGAAGCTAAAATGATGAAACTGAGGTGATCATACTTTGGAAACATAATGAGAAGACACGATTCACTAGAAAAGAAAATGCTGGGAAAAATGGAAGGGAGCAGAAAAAGAGGAAGACCGAACAAGAGGTGGATTGATTCCATAAAGGAAGTCACAGATCTGAACTTACAAGATCTGAACCGGGTGGTTCATGACAGATGCTGTTGGAGGTCACTGATTCATAGGGTCGCCATAAGTCGTAATCAACTTGAAGGCACATAATAAAATATGACCCTGCTCCCAAAAAGTAAGGGGTCTAAGACCCCCGAGACTCTGGATGACTATATCCCTGATTGCAAGGAAGGACCTTCTCCTATGTGTTGTTGTCTATGCCCCTTCTTGAGCAGTCACATGAAAAGATCTTCCTCTTAAGAGGAAGACGCACAATTGGCATCCCAGCCAACGTGCCTCAGGGTGGGCACTTTCTTGGACATTTTCATTACTGTTCTTAATAATACATAACTGTTGAGGAGATAAACTGTGGCCTTTGCTAGAAACAAGCAGGAAGACTCCCTTTTTTTGGAGGGCGGGAGTGGATGGGGGAAATTAGTGAGGCTTTTTGTGTACCAGTTTGGAAGAGGGGGGGAGGAGGTGCTTTTTAAAATAGTATTGAGATTGGAATTAGTTCTTCCATTATGGCTAATTCCAGCCTTTCAGGTCAGGAAGGTAAATCTCTCTCTCTCTCTCTCTCTCTCTCTCTCTCTCTCTCTCTCTCTCTCTCTCTCTCTCTCACACACACACACACACACACACACACACACACTAAACATATTTGCTAGCAAGAAAATTCATCCAATGTGTATGCAAACAATAAAAAATAAAAATACACTGCATTATATAGGATGGTTATGTTGGATACATTTTCTATAAGGAACAACCTGACCTTATTCAGCTTAATATTTGTACTGTGTGTACATGTGTGTGTGTGTGTGTGTATATACACACACTCCTCGTTCCTCCACCCCCTCTGCCTCTTTCCTATCATCTTGACTGGTGAAGAGATAGTTCCTAACAAAGGTATTGCTGAGCTGTGAATGTTGACTCTCCCCCCCCAACAACATGACCACCTTTGGTTTTTCTATCCTATATATAACAGCCTACTTGACTGATTTCAATGGGATTACTCCCAGGATAGTGAGTATAATATTGCAGCCTAAGAACATGCTTAAAAAGAGCATGTGGGCACTAATCCTCAGAATCTGAGATGCAGCCCGGTCTTAGGCATGCTTACTCACAAGTAAACTCCCACTGAGTTCAATGGTGTTTGCTCCCAAGTCAGTGTGCATAGGACTGGAGCCTTACTTCTGGGAAAGGAAAAGTGATGGGTCTTTCCACAATGGGACCCATGACCTAGGGAGGTGGTGGGGTCTCCAGCACTGGAGGCCTTCAAGGTGCAGCTGGACAGCCACCTGTCGGGTATGCTTTCAGTTGGGTTCCTGTACTGAGCAGGGGGTTGGACTGGATGGCCTTCCAATTCTGTTATTCTATTTTGTGATTCCCACTTAAATGCTATATGTTTAGGCTGGATTTCTATGCATAGTTATCTGGCAGTAAGCTCTACTGAAAACAACCAGACTTTGGAGTTAAGATGTTTGGATCATACTTTTGTTATGAATCTTGACACAGGTGGATAAATATGTATGTATATAAATTGATATATCTATAAAATGAACGTGTTTTTTTTTAAAAAAAGACATATGTGTGTAGGGTTGCTCTGTTGGTGTGTATGTATGGTGGTGCCTGTATGTGTGACTGAGATTCACACATACACCCACCTGCTCACCCACAACCTGACCGACGTTTCTGCTGCCTGCTAACTGTTGGAAGTGGGGCAAGAGCAACTCCTGCTTTGTTCTTTTTATGTTTTATGTTCCAGAAGGGAGATAGTGTTAGGGTCCTCCAGGTGGCTAGGCTTGACTACTTTTACCTGTGATGCTCTGACTGATTTCCTTCCATTTCCTTCCGTCGCAGAGTAATACGCTTGGGGAAGCTTATCTGCCCCTCCTCCTTCCGCCCTTTCCTTTCTTCTCCAACTGTCACCTTCGACTGAGACACCTTTGTCTCTGCTGTCTCCCTCCTGAGCCATGAGGGCATCTCTCAAACCTGGGGGTTCGTAGCACCTCCAACTTAGTTAGTAAGCTTTTCCTATCTACTATGTATTTCTTTAAATAAAGTAGCTTTTCTTATTTTACTAAATCTTAAGTCTCAGTGATCCTAATGCAGGGTAAAAGCCTGCCACTTAGGTAAACGCACACATTGGCACACACTGGTGGGGGAAAGTAGCCATCTACTAGCAATTCCAAAGGGTCTGTGAGTGACAGTGGGAGAACTCAGGCTTTTTTGGGGGGGGGACGCTGCCCCTTCTCCTCCCCCCCCCATCACCACAAGATGAAAAAGGTGACAGTCCCCCTCACTGGCTTGGAAGACTGATAATTTCAGGTTCGCGGAAATTTTTGCTGGGCCGTGTGCATAAAAGCTGGAAAGTGGTGCTGGGTGGGTGGGCGGAAAAGACCAGGCCAGCTTCTTACAAAAAGAGAGCAAGGTTGTGTCTGTACATTTTGCCTCACATCTCAGGTTCTACAAATGCTAGAAATGTACTCTTTAAAACAACAGCAATGAAAACTGGGAATCAGGGTAAACAATGGTTTATGGGGGGGGGGAAGCAACTGCGGACGCCATGGAGAGAAAGAGTAATGGAAACAGATTTTGCGATGGGAAGTGAAGGAGATCTCATCTGGTACAATTAATTATTATCTAGCCCCAGTTTCTTTCATTCATGCGTTCAACATAGGGGTCCACTGCCAGCGCAACCACAAAACCAAACGATCTGATCAGTTGGTGCATGTGTGTGTCACAATAAAAGAGACTTGAAAGAGGGGGGGGAGAGAACAGGGAGTGGATTTTGGAGAGGGATCCCCTGGATTTTAACCATGCCATGCTCATTGAAACCTCCCTCCCCTTAAAGGGGTAGCAGAGACGGGGGGCGGGAGAGAGAAATGCAGCCAGCCAGCCAGCCAGCCAGCCTGCCAGCCTCTGCTGCCTGCCTCTGCCTCCCCCCCTCTCTCCCCAAACATGCTGAGGCGTGTTCCATAAAAGCACAGCAGGGAGGGTGGCCAGGAGGAGAGGCGGGCGCGGATTGGCTGAGGCGACCCTTGATGGACGGCCGCTTCCTTTGGCAACGCGGAGATAGGCCAGCGATCCCAGCAGGGCGTCGTTCGGCAAGTCTACTGGCGTTGCCTTTGAAAAGCGCCGCGCCTTCTAGGAAAAGGAGCGCGCGGGCGGCGTTGGGGGGAGGAGAGTGAGAAGAGGGGGGCTTCTCCCTCCTGCCCCGCGAGGGTTTTCTAGCGCGCTGACATTTCTTTAAAACACAAGGAAGATTAAAAAAGGAACTCCGACGTGGCCCAAACACGATGTTTTGGTTAGTTTATTCTGAGCCGTCGGCTTTTTATCCGGTGTCTCTTGGGACATCTAACCACTTGCTACTTCTCTCTCTCTCTCCTCTTTTTCCTACCTCTCCTGAAGCTCACTGGGTGACCTTGGGCCAGTCACTGCCTCTCAGCTTCATGAAAACCCTTTTCATCGGTTCGCCATAAGTCGCAAAAGACTTGAAGGCAGTACACCATCCCTAAAATCTTTTAACTAAAACAACTGTGTGTGTTTCCTAAGCTGAAAGACAACACCTTTGACTTTCGGGGCTTTTTGGGGGGGGAGGGGAAGATGGGGGAAGAGGGGGCTCCTGGAGAAATAACAGATACAGGTGGAAAGTGTGTGTGTGGTGAGATACGCACCCACCCACATTTATTCCCTCTGCCAAAACGCTCCTTTTCCTCCTCCTAGATTTTGCGTGTGTGTTTGGGTACGTAATTTATTGCACAAACTCTAGAAGGACTGGGAAGGAGAGTGTTTTGGGGGAAAAAACCCTTCGCAAAAATTCTCCCTGACTCTTTCTATCTTTATTCATTTATTTATTAAATTTGTACCCCGCCCTTCCTCCCAGAAGGAGCCCAGGGTGGCCAACAAAAACACTAAACGCACACTAAAACATCTTAAAAACAAAATACTTTAAAACGTGTTAAAACAAAGCATCTTTAGAAACATGTTGGAACAAATCTTTAAATCATTTTTAAAAAACAGCTTTAAAATAATCTTAAAAAGTAATTCCAACACAGATGCAGACTGGGATAAGGTCTTTACTTAAAAGGCTTGTTGAAAGATACAGCCCGCTATATGATTTCTGAGGGGTAAAGGACAACCTTTGAGAATGGAAGCTATACCGGAGAGTTTGCTATCTCTGCCTGGCCCATAATCAGCCTTAAACTTAGGGGTGGGGGCACAAAAAAAATTAGGGGAGATAAAAATAATGTAATAAATGTATTTTTGTAAAATTTAGGGGGGGAGAAAATGTTTAGGGGGGCAAGACCCCCAAGCCCTCCTGGCCACGGGCCTGATCCGTGCCCCCCATCTCTCCCTCTCTTCTCCCCCCCCCGCGCCTCTGTCCTAGAATTCTGTGATGTAATATTATACTAATGTGGAAACAAACTTTTCCTTTTTTGAAACCGACAGCTGTTTCCAACTATGCTAATCTTTACGATCTATCCCACCAAAATGTAAATACTCCTGCCACGTCGGAATGTTATTTTGTGTGTGTGTGTGTGAGAAAGAGAGAGACAAGTCCCGGTTTCTTGTTATTTCTAAGAATATCAGGCCCACGCAAGTTGCAAGCACTCCCCCCACCCCCCACTATCTATTAATTAAAATCGCACCGGGAGGAAAGAAACGGGGCGGGGGGAGAGACCCAGAAACTAACCCTGCTGGCAGTTCCTCTCCAGAGAGGGAAATCCAAGTCAATAATAATAATAAAAGAATACACGAAGCAAGTAACACCAAACTTCGACTGAAGGAAGAGTTAGTTTTGAACACAAAACAAAAAGGGAAACCTCTAGATGGCCAGCTGTCAGGTTGCACAGGAAGAGTCTTCTCCGGGAAAAGGTGATTTGAGAAAACTTCTTTTAAAAAATAAATATAGAACTGAAGAAACTAAATATAGTACTTCACAACAGAATAGCCTCTGCTTCTTTGCCTGAAGGATCATGCGATACTGATAGCTCCAAGTGATCCCAGGTAATTGACCGTCTGTCAGTCTATCTATCTATCTTGGGTGAACGAAGCGCACCATCAGGCCATAGGAAACCACCTGCTCATTTAGCTCTACTTAGGAGAGAGAAAGTGATTGGGGTTCTCCAGCGCAATATTTGGGGGGTAAGGGTCCTTTTCTGGGGGGGCAAGGGAGCGAAAACCAGCAGGCCCAACCTCTGACAGGGAAGGGTGAGTGGATGGCCATCATGAATGCTAATGTCCGCTTCTTCCTAAATAAATATTGCTTTTGTTGAAGGCCAAATTGGGTCTTCCGGACTCTTGTCCCCTCAAGCACTAATTGCATCTAGGGGGTCTGCTTAGAATACCAGCCTAAGTTCTCTACGGGAGGTACTTTTTTCTCCTTTGAGAAAAAAAAATAGGAGAGATTTATTTTGTAACCAGGTAATGACGATAATTACAATCCCAAACAGAAAGAAAGAGAATGTCCAGGCCTGATTTTTGGTCTTGGGATATAGTAGACAGATTTTCCATTTCTCCCTGATTAAAATATTTTTCTCAAAATACGAAGTCTTCCATTCCTTCCTTTCTTCATTTGACCACCCTGTTCATCCATTGCTACCTACTATCCTTCTGTCTACCTGTGCATCTGTCCATCAATCTCTCCTCTATTCCCCATGCTTTTCCTACTCTCTCTGCTTTTCCTTGGCTTTCACTTCGATTTTTTTTTAAAAAAACAACCCCTAACATTCGAGTGTCAGTATAAAAACCTAGCAAAGAGCTTATAACCTAGTTTTCAGAAGTAAAAAAAAAGCAAAAGAAATTAAAATGTTGTTTCCATTGGGGGATATGGATCTAATTTTATTCTAACAAATCAATTTTTTTAAAAAAAAATCTAGATTGTTAGGTTTTAGATTTTATTTTAACAAGGTGCCTAAAAGTGTTTTGCCCCACCCAGAAAAAGCCAATGACGTAGCTGAATCCCAGACCTTGTTTTAAGGAAGCGAAGGCACTTGATTGGGATGAGCCAAACGGAAAAAAAATTAGAGGGAAAGTAAAGGTGTGTGTGTGAAGTATCTCGTGATTTGTCTCTCATCCTTGAAATCTTCAACACGTTGTTTCAAACGTTTTCCCTCCGACATTTAGAAGCTTGCTGAATTCCTTGGGGGGGGGGTTGTGTGTCTGTACTAAATTATTTGCAGGTGCTTCAAAAGGAGGAGTGAAAGGAGGCGGGATGTGAGTGGGAAGGAGGGGTGAGAGATAAAAACGCCGCCACGAGTGGAGTGCTGCTGTGTCATGTTCCTGTCGGTGTTACAACAAATAATGCATCAGACGAAAAATCACCCCACAGGCACGCACGCATACCAGTGTCAGTGACGAGAATGCCAAAGCAGGAAAGGAGACGGGAGAACCCAAAGCTATGGCCCGGCCCACGACGCGGTTCAGCCTAAATCGCTGCTTGGATGGCTTCCGATCGAAGCTGCGTGCCTTGGAAATAGGTGCTCGTTTGAAACCAGCGGGTTACGGCTAGTTCACACGTGCGCGTGCTCTTTCCGCGTTGACTTGGGCGTGGGAAGGAGTCCTCTTATAGATTTGGCACCCCAGAGCAGATCTTTAGGGTCCGATGTCAGCTGAAACGCAACATGTCCGCCCTGCTCTTTCAGGGAGTCAGTTCATACCTTCAGCCCAGAGTCAGAGAGTGAGGAGAGAACGCATGCTGAGAAATCAAGGGGTTTATCTGCATGTGTGAATCATTCCTGATTTCCAAGTCGGATGATAATTATCAATATTATTATTATTGCCTTTGGAGTTCCTAGATCGCTTTTCTGCCAAGGAGTTCAAAGCGGCATGCCTCATTCTCTCCTTCTCCCTTTTATCCTCACAACAATCCTGTGAGGTAGGGTAGGCTGAGAGACTGGCCCAAAGTCACCCAATGAGCTTCTTGGCCGAGTGGGGATTTGAACCCTCGTCTCCCACGTCCTACACTCCACCCACTACACCAGAGTAGTTTGCAGTTTTAGCTCACATACACGCAGGACACAAGAGAAGCCCTCCAGATTCTTACCAAAGGCCTATCTGGTCCACTCTCGTGTTTCCCACAGTGGCCAATCAAATGCTTCCAGGAAGCCATCGCCCTTTCCTCTTACTGTAATATTCAGTGGCAAGCTGCCTTTGATCTTGGAGGTAGCCATATAGCCGTCATGACTAGTAGCCACGGTTGAGGTCATCATCCACTGCCTCTCAACGCACTCCTAAAAAATACCGTGGTCGAACTGGTTCCTGGATTCTCGATGACCAGGCGGTAAGAGTGACAGTGCAGAAAGAAGCAAAAAAAATTCTAGCCTCAAGGAGCCAGGAGGTTCCTGATGCGGTGGGGAGTGAGGGGTGGGCTTTCACGGTCCATCCACGTCTTTATTCGAGGCTGGGGACTCTTTTCAGTACCAGAATGTGCAATGCCCCATGGGATGCGCAGAGCGCCTTTCTTTTACTCCTGAGAAATCTCAGGCAACACCCCCCCTTCACGCAGAGCCCAGATTAGGGTAATGGTTTGATACACCCGAACCTTGGGGGTAAGACCCATTGAAATCAGTGGGATTTACTCCTGAGTTAAATGTTACTGTGAAAGAAGAACTAGCAACTTCAAGAGGCAGCTTCCAGCCTTCCAAGAAATTATTTCAGGGCGGTAGAAAGAACGTTCTGCCTCCTACTCTTACTTTTCATGCCCACCTGCCCTTAATATTAATAAGAAATTTTAATGAAAATCTGCCTGAAAGCAGACAAGGACATATATCCAAAATGATGTCACATTTCATTTTGTCTTAAGATCTCTTTTCCTTCACACCTGACAGAATATTTGGCATCCTACAACAGAAATATAGAACAACCCCTTTTCTGGCAAACCCTCCCTCCTTCCCAGTTCTCAAGGGCTGATAAACTTAATCCTCATTTGATCCTGTGGGATATTTTACTAGCAAATCTCAGGGAGAAAAAAAATCGTAATAATTTTGCCAGTAGCCCGGAAAGGACCCTTCCTGCTGGCTTTCACAGAGTGGCCCTTCCCAGGGTAAAACACAACTGCCTCTCTTTCATCTGGTACCTGGTTAATAATATTGTTGGAAGTGGGGCAAGAGCAACTTCTGTTTTGTTCTTTTGTTTATGTTCCAGAAGGGAGATAGAGTTAGGGTCCTCCAGATGAATAGGCTTGATTACCTTTACCTGTGATGCTCTGACCGACTTCCTTCCGTCGCAGACTGATATGCTTAGGGAAGGTTATCTGCCCCTCCTCCTTCCGCCCTTTCCCTTCTTCTCCAACTGTCACCTTTGACTGAGACACCTTTGTCTCTGTTCTCTCCCTCCTGAGCCATGACGGCAACTCGCACACCCGGGCATTGCGCCTGCAACTTAGTTAGTTAGAACTAGGTATGCCTTTCTATCTACTATGTATTTCTATAAATAAAGTAGCTTTTCTTATTTTACTAAGTCTCAGTGATCTCAATGCAGGATAAAAGTCTGCCACACTGATAAAAGTGCCACAGGATAAAAGCACACACTGGCACACTCGCATCTCAGACCCTTGACGATCTCTGTTAATATCTACACAAATTTACAGAACAAATATTTCGATAGCACCTTGAACTGGCAAAACCGCACAAACCCTTATTCTTTATTCTCTCTGTGCACGCACAGACAGAAAAAGTGATTTACTCAGGGAGACATAAGGAGTCGGTGGCAAGGATGTGAACACTCTAGTCGCCAGAGCAAAGCGTTTCCATTAACAGCACCTGGAGGGGAAACGGCTTGATCTGCCGATTAGTTGCGAAATCTCTTTGAAGCTGATTTTTTTTTTAAAAAAAACCCACTCAAGCTGCTCCTACCAGGTTTTACAGGGAAAGGAGAGGGGTGTCGAGTGCCCCCGTTTTCAGAAGAAAGGTGGAGACGCACTGGAACCGACAGAAGAGTGAGTGTGCTTTTAGCTAGGCTCACCTCTAAATCCAGCTGCAACATCTGCATTTCACACGGTTGGAAAGCGAAGTTCTGAGCTGGAGATGCTGGGGGTAGGGGGTAGGACTTGAGAGTGCCCTCCCACCCTATCCTAAAGATCAACGAAGGTTTGAAATGACGGGGGAAATGTGCGCGAATGTTGCGCCTCCTATAAGGACTGCACAAAGTACCCTGAAATGGTGACTCCCAGGAAGTTATTTAGGACAGAAGTGTCCCCCTCCCAGATCCTGAGCCGTTCAAGGGCGCACTTGTGTCCGTCGGCTGCTTCCTGCATTTCTGTACCGCCGTTTTGCCCAGGCATACAGGCGATGGCGGCGGACTGCGATTTACAAAAGCTAACACGCGCAAAAGGCGGTTGGGTAGGAACGTCGGAAAGGCAGCCTCCTTCCCTCTGCACTTGACATCCCGCTAAAGTCAATGGCAAGCGCCTGATACACAGCCCGTCAAGAAGCACTTTCTCCCCTCCCTCCTCTCTCACGCACCTCTGAGTGGTTAAGAAGTGCGCCCCGAGAGTTGCCTTTTAGCGTTCTGGACTCTGGGAACTTAACTCTCCGTAGTAGAGAATCAGAAGGAGCAAGATGGGAGGGGGGGCGGGGGAAAGAGAGAGAAGACATAACGTTGTTTTCTTAGCTTGATTGGCACATGGCAGAGCCACCTCAGGACATGTTTGCAATGTTGCTACCAGGAATTATGTGTGTGAAAAGGAGGCGGGGGGAGGGAGAAAAGGAAAAGATTCTGGGGAGAATAACACCATGACCTCAGATCATGGAAAAGAAAGAAAACCCATGGGAATAAGTAGGATACCACAACAGATGTATTGGTTAGAATGTTGGGCTAGGACCTGGGAGACCAGGGTTCAAATCCCAACTGAGCCATGAAGCTTGCTGGGTGACCTTGGGCCAGTCACAGTCTCTCAGCCTAACCTACCTCACAGGGTTGTTGAGAAGATAGAGAGATGGGGGAGGACCATGTACATCACTTTGAGCTTTTTGGAGGAAAGGTGGGATATGAATGTAATACATACATACATACATACATAAAAACTCCTGTTAATATGGTGTTCTGAAGTTTGTAAGCAAACCAGTCCCTGGAATGCACTTTCTCTCTCAACATTCCATTCATTTTTAACCCACTCATGAGAACTTTAGAAGAACCCTGCAGGATCAGGCCAAAGGCCCATTTAGTCCAGCATCCTGTTTTTTTAAAAAAGGGAGAAGGCTAGGCATTTGCTTCAGAAGCACATACTAACAGACCTGGCTTAAGTGCAGTCAGTAACAAACTCTCAGCCTAAGGTAAGAAGTTGCGTATAGCAGTTCAGACTATATGTCCATTTAGCCTAGCATTGTCTACTCTGATTGGCAGCAGCTCTCTTGAGTCTTAGGCAGAGAAAGGTCTTTCCCTTCACTTGATATCTATTTTTAAAAAAACTGGAGATGCTGTAAATTGAACCTGGGGCCTACTGAATGCAATGCAGGTGCTCGGCTATTGAACTTTTGCCTCTTCCCCTAACTCCCAGGGTTGTTGTGTGGATAAAATGGGCTGGGTGTGGGAACTTGAAGTGTTGGGATGCAACTCAGCTTGATGAGGGTTTGCATGGGGAAGGGTAGACAGAGGTGGGAACCTCCAAGCTTCCTAGACCGTCTTTCTGACTTAGTCTATGCTGACG
This sequence comes from Rhineura floridana, assembly GCF_030035675.1. Lineage (NCBI taxonomy): Eukaryota > Metazoa > Chordata > Lepidosauria > Squamata > Rhineuridae > Rhineura > Rhineura floridana. The sequence goes on along the minus strand of NC_084495.1, from coordinate 34,177,200 downwards.
TTCCTTCAGGTGGTAGGCTGATGCTCCTAGGGTTGCTGACCTCAGTACATTTCCCTGAATTCATTGGGGGCAGGAAGAGAGAGAGATTAGAGTAATAATAAAAACAATTTGTGGTTTGCAGTCCTTACAAGAAGGTGCAGTTGAGCATCATTTACTCATATGTGCCTGCTGAGATGCTGTTCAACTTCTAATGGGGATGTTGTTGTGGTGGTGTATCTGTGTGTGTTATACGAGTTGCACAGGAAATGTGTCTGGAGAGAGTCCATCCCATACACATATGATTCCCCCTCACACATTGAGCTATGGTTGGTTGAGTGTGTTTAGGACACAGAATCCAGTACACGGAGTCTTGATTTTGGGATCTTGTAGTGGACTCTATGTGTGTTTGTGCTTAAATGTCATTTAATGTCACTAAATGTCATTTAACTGTGATGAAATGTCTGTGATTATACATCTGTGAAAAGAGAATGGAAGATTTGTGGCTTGTGGCCTGCAGGCAACAGATGCGGTTTGAATGTTTGGGAACACGGTTTGATTTTCTTGGATGTGGTTTCATGCGGGTTTCTGTGGGAGCAGAAAAGTACACAAACTCAGCATGCCTGTAAAAGAAGTGGTCTGGTTTTAGCACAACCAGAAGTGTCTTAAATGTTTGGGGAAATTAGTAGTATAAGGGCATTAAATGAGCAAGCTTGAACACTGAGTGCTCAAATTAATTTCTTTAAAATATCTGTAGACTGCATTTCTGTGTTAAACTCTCCAAAATACAATCACCATTACAATTTAACAATAAAATACCAACAAACCCACACTGACAGTAAAACAACATTTTCAGTGGGGTCTACTCCTAGTAAATATGTCTGGGACTGCGGCCCAAGAGTTGGTTGAAATTATATTTTCTTGTTAATGCTTTCATTTCAATAGCTATGCTATTACACTAGGAACAGAGGAATTTAGGAAGCTGTCTTTTACTGAGTCACACCACTGATCTATCTAGCTCCATATTGTTGACACTGACTGGTAGCAGCTCTTCAGGATTTCAGGTAGGAGTCTCTCCCAGTTATACCTGGTGATGCTGAGGATTGAACCTGGGACCTCTTGCATGCAAAGCAGATGCTCCACCATTGAGCTATGGCTCAGTATTTTATTCCAAGTTGTTTAATCTGGATTAAAGAACTGTCCACCAGATTCTTAGACACCTTCTCCCCAGACGTTCAGCCTATACTTCTCTGTCTCCCCAAGACACTGGCTTAGTTGAGGTAGAACATCTTGGAATTTTGGAACCGGAAGCAGGTGCCTAGTTTGCCTCAACAGCTGGGCCAGCCTGATCCTGATCCATGTAGTGGAAAGCCAAGTCTGGAAAAACTCATGATGGCCTCACAGCTGACCCCCATGGTCTGCGGGGAGTAGGAAGGAAGACCTATAACACTGCTCTTTACCTGAGACTTTGAAGAGCGTCTGCTTGTCAGAGAAGATAGCAGAGGTCTGGGCGGGTCACATTTTCAAATAATAGCATTGGGTGATTGTTTGGCCCCCTGGCAGTTGTGCTGTGAAGTGCCGCAAGGTACCATCTTGTCCCCCATGCTGTTAAATATCTATATTAAGCCCTTGGGAGCTGTCATCAGGAGATTTGGGGCAAAGTGTCAGCAGTATGCTGATGATGAGCAGTGAAGTGGCCAAGTTTGCTGATGACACTAAATTGTTCAGGGTTGTTAAAACAAAAAGGGATTGCGAAGAGCTCCAAAAAGACCTCTCCAAACTGAGTGAATGGGCAGAAAAATGGCAAATGCAATTCAATATAAACAAGTGTAAAATTATGCATATTGGAGCAAAAAATCTGAATTTCACATATACGCTCATGGGGTCTGAACTGGTGGTGACCGACCAGGAGAGAGACCTCGGGGTTGTAGTGAACAGCACGATGAAAATGTCGACCCAGTGTGCGGCAGCTGTGAAAAAGGCAAATTCTATGCTAGCGATAATTAGGAAAGGTATTGAAAATAAAACAGCCGATATCATAATGCCATTGTATAAATCTATGGTGCGGCCGCATTTGGAATACTGTGTACAGTTCTGGTCGCCTCATCTCATAAAGGATATTATAGAGTTGGAAAAGGTTCAGAAGAGGGCAACCAGAATGATCAAGAGGATGGAGGGACTCCCTTACGAGGAAAGGTTGCAGCATTTGGGGCTTTTTAGTTTAGAGAAAAGGCGGGTCAGAGGAGACATGATAGAAGTGTATAAAATTATGCATGGCATTGAGAAAGTGGATAGAGAAAAGTTCTTCTCCCTCTCTCATAATACTAGAACTCGTGGACATTCAAAGAAGCTGAATGTTGGAAGATTCAGGACAGACAAAAGGAAGTACTTCTTTACTCAGCGCATAGTTAAACTATGGAATTTGCTCCCACAAGATGCAGTAATGGCCACCAGCTTGGACGGCTTTAAAAGAAGATTAGACAAATTCATGGAGGACAGGGCTATCAATGGCTACTAGCCATGATGGCTGTGCTCTGCCACCCTAGTCAGAGGCAGCATGCTTCTGAAAACCAGTTGCTGGAAGCCTCAGGAGGGGAGAGTGTTCTTGCACTCGGGTCCTGCTTGTGGGCTTCCCCCAGGCACCTGGTTGGCCACTGTGAGAACAGGATGCTGGACTAGATGGGCCACTGGCCTGATCCAGCAGGCTCTTCTTATGTTCTTATGATACCCAGCTCTATTTCTCTGCAACATCTGAATTAGGAGAGGCCACACAAGCCCTGGACAGGTGCCTGGACTCTGTTGAGGGCCAATAAACTGAGTCTGAATCCTAGCAAGACGGAGACGCTGTGGGTTGGTGGTTCCTGAGTTTGGATAATTGGTCAGTTGCCTGCTTTGGATGGGGTCATACTCCCTCTGAAAGAGCAGGTCCATAGTCTGAGGTTGCTCCTGGATCCATCTTTGTTGCTAGAGGCCCAGGTGACCTCAGGGGCTAGGAGTGCCATTCACCAGCTTTGGCTGATAAGACAGCTGCAGCCATTTCTGGACCAGGATAGCCTGACCATTGTTGTCTATGCAGTGGTACCTCCAGACTGGATTACTATAATGTGCTCTATGTGGAGCTACCCTTGAGGTTGGTTTGGAAGCTGTAGCTGGTGCAAAATGCGACAGCGAGACTGCTCACTGGGGAAGGATATCATCAACATGTCACCCCGCTTCTGAAAGAATTGCACTGGCTGCCCATTTGCTGCTGGGCCAAGTTCAAGGTCCTGGTTTTGGTGTACAAAGCCCTATATAGCTTGGGACCAGGTTACCTGAAAGATAAACTAACCCCTTATATACCAAGTTAATCACTGCACTCCGTAGTTGAGGGCACACACACGCACAGGGAAATTTCACAGGACCCAAGAACGGCAAAAAGGAAACAAGAGTCACCCCAACGGTCGAATTTGGAACGTTTGGAAAGGGGGTGGCTTGCACAGGGGTGTAGTTGTCCAGGGTCTTGGGGGTCATAGACCCCTTACTTTTTGGAGAGCAGGGTCCCAGCAGGGTCTCCATGTGTGCAGGATTCTATGAGCCAATAAGCAGGAAAAGGGAGTGCGTTGGTCAGTGAGAAGAGTCCTCTAACATGCTTCCTTGTCCTTTTCTGCTGATTGGAGCCAATCAGGGTGAAAAGAGGTGAGTCAGCCACTGAGAAGACTCTTCTCAGTAGCTAACACACTCCCTTCATGCTCACAGAAGGTTGTTTAATCTTAGAAGGGGTGTGGCTGTGAGGGGGCATGGCTGTGGCTATCATAAGGGGACCCTGCACTTCTGAATTTGCCACTACACTATTGGGCTCGCGAGAGCAAAGAGACTGGCACTCGCCGGCCTGTCCAAAGGATCCCTCCTTCCCCAGCCCCTCCTAAATTTTGGGTGGACGGAGAATGCATCAGATCGTATCCTTCCTTGTTTCGGACTGAGACTTTTAACCCCGATCCAACGCCGCCCCTGACTCCTGCCGCCGGGTCTCTTTTCCGCTTTGATGACCCCCCCCCCCGCGCCTCCCTGAGCGTTTCCTTCTAACCCCAAACAGGCAGGCTTTTTCTTTTTTTTTGAAAGGCAGAGGAACCCTTCCAGGGAACCGCCTCTTTGGCGCTGGGGAGAGCCTGTCTGTCCAGACAGAGACCAAGCCTCCCAGAGCTTCCCAGCTGATCCCGGAGGCAGGATGGCGACTCGGCTGTAAGTCCCCACATGCCTGCGGAGGGTTTGTTAGCTTCGGTTGCCCCTCAGGGGTCAATCAGGCAGAAAGGGTCAATACAGTGTATGTCCCACGCAAAAGGAGGGAGACAATGAAGCCACCCTCCAGGTCACAGGTCACTTCGTCGCTGATTGAGATATTCGCCACTTTCTTTCCTTCTTTCCCCCCAACCCCCTCCCCGCTTTCATCCTCCTCCTCCTCCTCTTTCTCCAAGAAAAGAGAGACCGAAATAAAATAAAAGGCCGACCAAGAACTCCTCGGCACCTTGAAAGACCGACAACATTGTCGACGGCGCCATCTTTCGAGATCCACAACCCACTTCGCCAGATGCGTCCTCGGAGAGCTTCTCCCTTCAGCCTCCGAGGGGCCTCAAGGAGACTGTCGGCTGCTTTTCTTGCAAGAGACTTAACACCGCCAACCTCCTTGATTCAGGAGTCCTTGCGGGGGAAAAAATCAAAATGAACTATTGAGCCATAAATTGCAGAGAGCGTGAAAGCCACTCCAGCCGCACGCTCAAAAGCAAACAAACACGCTTTTAGCAAGGCGGGCTCTCCCTTCCCGTTCCGTTCCTAACTGAGGGATACCTTTCCACGCACGGAAACTTAGGTCACGATAACACATTTGATAGGCTTTAGTACCATACACAGTGCATGCGTGCTAATGTAAAGTAACAACCCATAGTGTAAGGGTGGGGGGTCTATGTGCGCGCGCACACACTCACAGCTGCTAAATTACATTAGCGCACAAGGAGAAATCTCGTGTACAAACATCTAGAAGGATGCTAGGTTATGCTACCACGCACGATGACTGATCAGAAACAGCGTCTGAGATAGATAATGGGGCATCTCTGTGTGTGTGTTTTTAATGGAGGGTGGGTGCGTTGTAGGAGTTGTAGCGACCATAACCAAGCACTCTTCATTTATTTTTAATTGATTTTGCATGTAAAATGATAAAGGAGGATTATTATGAGCGGGTGGGGAAGACATATATGCTTAAGCCACCTGTCAGTAATCCTTGTCACTCCAAAGGCTGTATCACCTTCGTGTACCTCAGGGAGACAGCTACTTTCAAAAGCACTAGGACGGGAAGAACGTATTACATCCAACAGACCATCACCTGCAGGTCCTGCAAAATCATCTATGTCACTGAATGCAGAAAAAACAGGATGTCATATCCAATACGTAGGAAAAACCACAACTGACCTATGCACATGCTTCAGAAACCACAAATCGGCAATCTTGACTAAAAAAGTGGAGCAAGCCCTTGCAAAACATTTTAACTCTGAGGGCCACAGCCTGTTGGACTTCTCTCTAACAGCTATAGGGATGCCAACAGATCCAGCAGCATTGACTTAAGAGGGCAGACTTCTGGATATACTCCCTGGAGACACAGGGCCTTAACAATACACTACGCTCAACATCGAAGACCGTCCTCCGGGTGCCTACTCATAGGGAAGCTCGGAGGGTGGCAACAAGAAAAAGGGCCTTCTCAGTGGTGGCCCCCGAATTGTGGAATAGTCTTCCTGATGAGGTACGCCTGGCGCCAACATTACTATCTTTTCGGTGCCAGGTTAAAACCTTCCTCTTCTCCCAGGCATTTTAATATGTGTTTTAATATGTGTTTAATATGTGTTATAAACGTTTTAAATTTAATAATTTTTAAGGAAGCCCATTTTTACTGTTGTTTGAATTTGTTCTAAAATGTGTTTTATTGTATTTTGATATTGATTGCTGTGAACCGCACAGGGAGCTTCGGCTATGGGGCGGTATATAAATTTAATTAATTAATTAAATAAATAAATAAATAAATAAATAAATAAATAAATAAATAAATAAATACAGGACAATACAAAGATCACTTAGCTTCTCCAAAGGAAGCCCCTCTGAGCTCCCCCATCCTCAAAGCTCTGTAACTGCCACCTTAGTAGCAGCATTTGGATGTTAGCAGCAGATGAAGGTAGAAGCCTAAATGTTTTGGTAGTGCAATAAAAACTTCTGTTTTGTTAAGCACAATTCTCTCTCTCTCTCTCTCTCTCTCTCTCTCTCTCTCTCTCTCGTATCCTGAATTCACACACCCCCAATGGATCTTCTCTAAATTGGAGCAGGCTCCCAATTCTTTCTCTCTCCTTTCATAATGAGCGACGTGAGGCAGGAGAGATAATAATGTATAATAATAATAATGGTTTTTAATGTATCAAAAATCTAATGGGTATTATACAGCTGGTTACCGTGTCGGCTGTCCCAGCTTTAAAAAAGAAGGGTGGATTTAAACATGATTCGCTCGCGAGAGAAGAGAAAAATCGCCTTACATAAATCACAGGCACATAAATCGCAGGCACAAATCAATCGGTTGGTTATATGATGGCTGTACATGGGCAAATATTAGAGAAAATGTCCTTCCAGGTCTGCGCTCAAAATTCATGTGGCTCTAGGCCCAAATATTGCTAATAAATACTCCACCTCCCAGAAACTGCTTTCATATCGCCGTATCCCAGCATCTGCTGTTTACCCCACCATCCTTCATAATAATAAAATAAAATTTCATTTATGGGACATTTTATTAGCCCACTACAAAATCCAATAGTCCACAGTCCCAGAAGACAGGGGAACATTTTGCTGACGTGTCCACCACTTCTAAGACAGGGGCCTGGTTTTAATTTGCTTTCCACCCCTCCCCCATTAAAAAGTTGCAAATGCTAGATTCAGCTTTTCCCACGTTCCACTTAATGCTCTGAATATTTGGATTTAATCGATATAAACTCGAACCTAAATCCAAAAAATACAGTTTAAAAAATTCTTGGAACTACTTTCCACGAGTGAAGTTGAAGTGATCGTCAAGTAAACCTCCCCGTTCGCCTTTTTATTCTTCAGGAGATCGCGGCCAAAATTATTTCCACTGTTTTAACGTTGCCTCGACACTGATGCCATTGGTGAAACCTCAGAGCAGTGCATCGTCTGAATGTATACCGTGGAAGTTTGGCACTTGAATTTTGGAAAAACATAGAGTTGGGAAAGAGAAGGGAAGTGAACGGGGGAGGGTCTACCCTGATTTTTCCAACAACATCTTTCCCTTAAAACTGAGGGAGACTACGGATTTTGCACATTTTTATTGTAAGGTTTTGCAGTGATTCTTGTTCTAAACACAGTCAGTGCATTTTGCAGATAAAATCAGCCTTTTCAATTCAGCTGATCAAAAAGACCGTGTGAGTGGATAGATCATGTATACCAGGCTTATCTGTGGCATATCTGTCTGCCTGTCCTTTTACCCATCTAGCAATAGGTCCTACTTAGACTGAGAGAGAGATGTCTACCTTGAATATCAAGGCATGAATTTGCAAATCAGAGTTATGACAAGATTCCCTGCGATGTTATCATAGATGATTCATTGGTGCCTACATATGTAATCTAGTAAGGCTCTATATTTTTAAGTTAAAATAGCCAGTTTAAAACGTACATGTGACAGGTATCGAGAGATGTGTCCTTCTATCTATCATCTATTTTCTCTCTCGCTCTTCTTTCACAAAGTATCTGAATGTGCCTTACTCACCCTTGACTGTCAATTCAATGTGGAAGGTGGCATGAAAGGAATTGCGGTTTGATCTTTTTTCCTTGTGTGTTTCGGTAAATGAAACAGACGTGTGTGTGTAAATATGTGGAGCGGAGACAGTCAAAACAGGATCCATAAATGGGACACGTGCTTTTATCACCGTGCTTATGATCTGGGAGTGAGGGTTCCAGAACTCTGTGACTGAAAGCTGTGCTTGTATCTACCTGTATTGGAACCGATATCAAGATCAGTAAATAATTCTCCAGCGCTTCCCTCCAAGTGGAAGCCTCAGAACCCCCCTTTTTCAACCGATATTTTAAAACGCCCCTAAAGGCGGCCCCAAGGCAGTGTCAAAATATGGGAATTAATAAGGAGCTAAGTAGTTTCTCAAAAGAAACAGATGAGAAAAGATAAAAAGAAATAGGAACTGAAGATAAATATTGGTCCCTTTCAAATCTTCATAACCTTACATTGGTAGTCAGTTTTTTTAAAAAATAATAAATTAGATGCCGGTACTCATATCCTGATAAAAGTAGCGTGAGGGCCTGCACAAAATGGCTGGCATTGACAGCAACAAAAGAGGTGCCGGTACCGGCGACTACTGGCACCAAATTACTTGATTAGTTTGGGGGTGGGCAGTGTGCTGGCTTCTTGTGCAGTGCGGAAAAACAGCTTACAGTAAGCCCTGTTGCCCGGTAGTCTTTATTAACCGCGGAGACACTGTTTGCCATACACCCCACCCTCCACCCACAACCCCCCCTTAGAAACTTTCTCCTGATGATTTCTCGCTCTCTTAAGAAGCACTCGCTCAAGTTTCCCACTTGCGGTTTTGCGCCGCTCCTGTGAGACCTTGCCCCACAGCACTGGGTCTATAGGACGTCTCGTTTCCACCATCACCCCCCCATTTTTAATTGCGCCTATTCATTGCAGTAAACTGGCGATTTATGCTCCGGACACCCCCCCCCATTTTTAATCAACAAGTTTTTTGCCTCCTTTCTCCGCTCCCAAACTTTTCCCTTGATTCCATTTGCACGTAGATATCTCATCCCTCACCCCCCTTTTTTTGTTCTTTGTCAGAGTTCAGACTTGTTTATCCCAGCTCGGATCTCTGAAGTTCAAATGTACACGTGATTCCTTTTGCTCTGACTGAGCGCTACAATGAAAACGTCTCGTTCGCTTTGTGGTTTGCATTTAATTACTCCGGAATCGCGAACATGTTTATGGCAGACAAATAAACTACTTCCTCTAACGCTTATTAGCCTCCGCCTTTTGGCCTGCGAGCTGATTAAAAACACTAGACGCATTTTGGAGAGGTTATTATTGATGCACTGCAGTTATTTCTACTTAACTTAAGCACTTTGGGGGGATGATGGCGGCGATGGTGGTTGGTTTCGTGCGAAAGCAGCCCGCGGCTTGGAGGTGACGCCCGGGGCAGATCAATAACTGGGAATTTCACCTGTAAAGGCCTCCTGAAGTGAAATTGACCAGTAGATCTTGACCAGCAAGCGAAATTGACTCGAGCGAACAATGCGCGCGCGAGTGCGTCTTACACACACACATCCCCCCTTTTTTTGCTCGGGATGTGAAGTTATTAAATTCTTAAATTAACATTTTAACCCCTTCTCGGAGACAGACCTGTGAAGCCCTAAATAAACGAGCCAAGGAGAACGTTTCCCTCTTCATGTCACCTCCTAAAAGTGTAATATATTATTTCCTGGAATTAAACACGGAAAAGGAAAGGAAGGCAGGGAACTACCTGGGTGTTCTTTATGGGGGGGAAATAGTGGGTGATCAAGTCCCTTCAAAAACACAAGTTCTCTCGTATCTGTTATTTGAGATTAAATAACCCCCGATGCCCCATGCGTTTAGTTTTCACCACTTCTCTCGCCCCCGACTTTTTTTTTAAAGTGTGATTGTGTCTCTGGATGCATTTGTATGATTATTATAAGGATATCTAGATCTTAGCAATTGGATCCTAGAGTGTGTGTGTATATGTGTGTAGACACACAAGACACAAACACACACTCCACGATCCTGTAGCGAGGACTGCCCCCATGAATACGTGCATGAATAGACGGAGGTACGATGTCAAATACGCGACCAAATAACCAACCAGCTCGCTACATATCTAAATAATTAACCCACTAACACTAAATGGAGCATGATCAGTTTAAGCACCCTTACTCCGCAGTGATTTTAACAGGGTGTGTGTGTACGTGGTGGCTGTTAAGCACGTGCTTAATATCCACACTGAAATCAAGGGGGCTTCAGATGGAATTGTTTTGGCTAGATCTCTAGGGGAAGGAAAGACAGGCAGTGAGCAGGGAAGTAACGCCTACAACTGAGTACATTTGGAAGAATAAACTCCTCCAAACAACTTGGATTTTTAATTGGGAGGGGAGGGAAACGAGGACAGCCTACATCCAATGTTTTGCTTTTAAAAAGCCATCTTTATCTGGGTTACATAAGGGGAGAAGCTCTTTAAAAGAGGTTAGGGGGCGGGAGGTGGTGGAAATGGACTTTCTTCCCAAGACTAGGTAAACTCCTTTGACCCATTCCTGTCTGCTGGTATATTATTTCTCCGGTCACACAGGCGCTGCAGAGCCTCGACAGAGTAAATTGGGGTGGTGGTGGTGGGGAGAGATATATAAAAAAGATTTATAGGTTAATTTATGTTGCCTAGACCCCACTCTGTTAAATTTGCCTCCTCCCTCTTCTCTCCTTCACTCCTCCCTCACATCTTCCTAAGCAATAAAATAGTTCGAGGAGACCGCGCTCCCTTGTTTAAAGCGACGATTTATTTCCACCATTCTTTTTACTCTCTCTCTCTCTCTCTCTCTCTTCTCGAAAAACGCCAGTCCTTCTAAAATAAATAGTTATTTCTTTGCACTTTTCCCTTCCCAAATAAATCAAGAAATTCGGCGAGATCGTCTTGTTAGAGTGTACAAAGGTCTCTTTGGGGTTTTTTACCCCCCTCCCAAGACAAATTCGGATTTTCCTCTCCCGGCTAAATTAGGGTAACCCTAACCCAGTGGCGAAAGTGGCCTTGAATTGCTTATCTCATTTTACTCCTTTTCTTATCACCTGTGATATACAAACAGAAGTGCCGGAGTCGCCTCCCCCTCAAGGACTACGCTGTTGAAGGTTCAGGGTGTACACTCAGGATCTGGGGAAAAAATGGATCTGTTCTCTTTGCGGGACGAATGAAGGCCTGCAAGGAAGAGCCTTGCCGATTTTTGCCGTTGTTTTCCCCGCGAACATTGCCCCGGAAGCTTCTCAAAGCCCCAACTTGTTCGACGTCGTCCCAGTGAGCCAAAGACAATGGGGGGAGAAGGGGCCACACGGGAGGCCATTTGCCCTCGCGAAGGTCGCTCGCCCCAGCGCGCCCTGCCATGCCGCTTCCCCGCCCTTCCCCAACGCGAGACTCCGCCGATGATCTAATTGAATTACGCCTGTTTTGTTTTGTTACCGAGACCACAGACCACGTGCTGGAGGTAATTAATTATTTGATCGAGGCCTCGGCAGTCAGGCCCCGGGAACAGGTAGACTGCCGCTTGGGACACGGTCAAGTTGGGGTTGGCAAGGAGGAGAGGAAAGGGCAGGAAATTGTAGAGAAGGACCCTGGCTATAACAAAGCAGAAATAATTTCAAAAGGACGGGGGCGTGTTTGGTGAGCCAGCCGGAGTCCGCCCATGACCTTGAGGTGCCCCCTGGACATCTCCGCAGAAGGGAAGCCCCTTGGGTGGCCAGAAGACGCCCCCCTTTTGCTTTGTGGCCAACCCGAAATTTGGTGCCGTGGCAAAAGACCTCGCTCGTTCCCTTGTTCTTGCCTTCCTAAAACGCATCGCTTGGTCTGGGGCTCCCTCCGTCCCCGTCCATTATTAGACAAGTACCGCAGAGATCCAGAAAAGATGTCATTGTAGTCGCTTGATAAGGGATAAACTGCCAAAACCAATCCACGCAGGGACCCACGATGGATACACAGGCAGCCCACTTCAAATCTCGCGCTCCCACTCCTTGTCTCTCTCTCTCACACACTTTCTCACCCCCCTCACTCTCACACCCTCACGTAATGTCCCCGTCAGAGTGAAACTTCCTATAAGGGACAGGAAGGGTGCAAAATCCCTCAAACCTCTTTACCTCCCCAAATGAATACATAAACGAACCACCACCACCACCACCACCCTTCTCCCACAAACAACCCCCTCCAATCCTTCGCCAAACTCTCTTCTTTTGCGTCTTTCTGTCGTCAAAGGGAAGGAAGTTGATTGATAAACAAACCAACCAACCAGTCAAAATCGGCAGCGACAAAGGGAAGTAGCAGACTCACCTTCCTGGGGTTGGGAGAGGGGGCTCGTGATGGCTGCTTTGGAGAGACCGGGGATTGGTGATGGGCGAGACGTGAAATGCAGTATGTATGTATATATATGTGTGTGTATGTGTGTGTGTATATATACACACACACACATATATACGGACACACATGCAGACTTCCCCACCCCCACTCCTCTCCCATCTCTCTGGACTTACTTTCTTTCTCCTTTTGGTCAGACCTCAAAATAAAGAACGCGAAACCTTTTGCTGGGGGCTGATTGGGGTTGTTGGTGGCGGTGTGTGTGTGTGAGAAGGATGTGAAAAGGGAGCTACATTTTATAAAAGCGCCGTTTGAAGCACTTTCCCCCCCTCTTTCCCCTCAACGCGCTTCTGAACTTGATCAGATTGTATGTTTCCTGCGGAGAGACGGCGGCAAATTCTGTGAGAGGCCTTCAATGGAGAGACTTTGGGGCTCGGCAGATCTCAGGATATTACAATTACTGGCATCTTTCTTTCCCCGAGCCTTTTCTTTCGACACTTGGGTCCCCCCCATCGTTCTTTGCAAATGCTTTCCCGAACGAGAAAATGAGTGGATTTATAGAGAGTGGAAAGGGGGGGAAGAAGGGGAGGCCCGGCTGCAACGCAGGATCGTCCTACCCTGACATGACAAAGGTCGCAATGCTTTTTCACTTAAAATAATAATCAAACTATATATAAAACCAAGCGCGTTTGATCCGCTCGCTTCAGATTTTCGGGATAATTTATTCGCTCTACCCAAAGGGAAATTCCTGGCTCGCCTTGTAGTCAGAGAAGCAAGGACCTTCAGCCACAAACGTGGGGCCTTTTTAGTATTTCAACTCTTTCTCCCCCCAAATTAGAGTTCGAAGTTTCTTCTTCCACTTCCAGCTTCAAGTGGAAGAAGATTTTTTTTTTTTGGGGTGGGGGAGTGACATAAGAAACGCTCAAATAATTTGTACTACTAAAATTTTGTATTCCTACTTGCCGCCCTGAACTCCTGCTGGGAGGAAGGACAGATATAAACAAACAAACAAACAAACAAACAAACAAACAAACAAATAAATAAAAAGTCTCAGTGCCTTTGAAACACACGCAAATATTAAAATGCATCTCCTATGTGTGTACGTATGTATGCATTACTATACATGCACACACAAATTTCAGCCAGAACTTTGGACGCTTTGGACATGAAATGAAACAAAACAAGGATTGGTGTTTTTCGTTTTTTTTAAAAAAGCAACTTTTCCAACCACAATGTCCTTTTGTGGGGGGAAATGTAAACACAACCTCGCTCCCTCCTCCCCCGTTTCTTACGTCATTATTATTATTTTATTATTTGCGGTTCTTGTGAGGATGATGACGAGCATCATTATTAAAATTGTCTCGGTGTTTAGTCCTCCCCCCCACTCTGAACGCGGTGCCGTCTGATCGATCCGTGCCCTCCCCGTCGCTCGGGCTGCGATGGCTGCCTTGAGGCACACACAAACAACCTGGGGAGCTCTGACGTGGGAGAAGCATCTCGCCCCCCCCCCTCGCCTTTTAAGTTTCTCGGCTCTCTAAGTCCGTCACTTCCCCGGTTTCCCGCCTCTCTTTTCCTTTGAAAAGTGGGGGAGGGAGAGATATTTTTCTTCGTCTTCCCCCCCTCTTCACACGAAGTGTTTGTGTGTTTGTGTTTTGGCGGTGTGTGTGTATGTTACACGAAACATACGCAAAGGGTGAGGACAGCAGGGAGGGAAGAGAATCCTGTATGGGGAAAATGCGCGCGGGGGGGGGGGCGGGCGGGCGATGCAGGGATAGCATCAAAGGATTTGGGAGTTTCATTCCTAAATACTAACGAGGCACGGGTTGAAGGAACTGTGCTATATATACAGACTCTCTCTCTCTTGCTTTGGGCTGGGTAAGAACGATGCCCAAGTCGTTTGCCCCCCCCAGTCCAGGACCATCATCATCTCTCATCCCCCCACACCCTGTCTTCATCCCCCAGCCCTCCTCTCTGCACCCCCCAAAGCCCCCCCGATTGTATCTCCAGTAAACAAAACATTTGGGAGCTCGGCGGACACCCTTTAACCTTACCTGCGCCTCACTAAACCCAGCCGGGCCAATCAGAGCGCAGGGCTTAAACCGAGCTGCCATATTCAATGTTAAACGCTGTCAATCAGGCGGGTTTGGCCCAATGGGCGGGCCGGCTAGGGGTCAGGTGACGGCTAGCCAGGCAGCTCCCCATTGGCTTGCCGAGAAGCTGCCTCCTGGAGTTGAGTCTTCTCCCTCTCCCCCTCTGCCCCTCCCCCCTCTCTCTCTGCCCCCCCTTATGTGTTAGGAAGGGAGGAGCGCCTGACTTTGGCCAGTGCAAGGACGTCGTTCAGCTGGAGTGGAGGGCGCCCTCCTGGAAGGCAGGAGGGGAAAGAGGCGGCGGGGATCTCCCCCCCGGATTGTGTGTGTGTCTCTCCCTGCGCGCGCGCGCGTGTGTGTGGGGCACAGGGGTGCCTCCGTCCTTGGCCTTCACGGGCTAGTGGGTGGGGTCTGGGGGCTGTTTTTTGGGGGGTTCCTCGGTTGTTTTCTCTCCCCCCTCTTTTTTTTAAAGGTTTGGAGCGCGTGTGAATGCGGCCTTTGGGGGGCTGGCCCGCGAGCCCTCCTGCCTGCCCGCCTCTCCATTGTGTGGGGCTGATCTAGAGGAGGGGAGGAGGGGGGCAGAAAGAGGAGAGAGAGAAAGGGGAAAGCTAGGAAGCTTTTGGAGCGCCTGTTGTTGTTATTTGGAAGTGGGGGGGTTGGGAGGAAAGCGGGCGAAGGGAAGAAAACGCTGAAGCAGATCGCCGTCGCAGGGTCACCCTTGCCTTGTTCTCCTCCTCTTCTTCTTCATCATCGGCAGCCTCCTCCTCCTCCTCCTGTGGCTGTTCTCAAGGCGGGCTATGACCATGTTGTTAGATGGCGGGCCTCAGTTCCCCGCGCTGGGAGTCGGGGGCTTCGGAGCGCCTCGCCACCACCCGCACGACGTGGCGAACCGCGACGCGGCCGCCGCCGCCGCGGCTGCAGCCATGGGGCTCAACCACCCGTTCGCGGACTCCTCCTTTAAGATCAGCCCGGCAGCCCACGAGCTAGCGTCGGGGCAAGGATCGGCTTTTACGCCGCAAGCTTCGGGCTACTCTCACCACCACCACCACCCGCCGCACCCGCCGCCTCCTCATCACGCCGGCCAGGTGCCTTCGCCCTACGCCGCCGCCGCGGCTGCCGCCGCCGCTTTCAACTCCACGCGGGACTTTCTCTTCCGCAACCGCGGAGCATCCGCTCTCGGGGATTCCCCCTCCGGTGGCGGCGGCGGCTGTGGAGGAGGGGGCTCCGCGGCGGCTCAGCACGGCCTCTTCGGCGGCAACGCACCCGGTGGGCTTCACGCGCCCCCGGGCATCCCGGACAGCCCAGGCGGCTACTTGCTTTTCCCGAGTTTGCACGAGCAGAGCCCCAGCCACACTTCCCCGTCGGGGCACGTGGAGAACGGACAGATGCACCTGGGCTTGCGGGGGGACCTTTTCGGCAGGCCGGAGACTTACCGAGGGGTCTCCAGCCCCAGAGCGGACCCTTACGGGGGGGCGGCTCATTTCCACAATTACAGCCCCATGAATGTGAATATGGGGGGAATGAACGTGGCGGCCGCGGCTCACCACCACCACCACCACCACGGCGCCGGGGCTTTTTTCCGCTACATGCGGCAGCCCATCAAACAGGAACTGTCTTGCAAGTGGATCGACGAGCTGCCGCAACCGCCGCCGCCTCAAGCTGCGGCGCTCAGCCGGCCCAAAAAGAGCTGCGACCGAACTTTCAGCACCATGCACGAACTGGTCACCCACGTCACCATGGAGCACGTCGGCGGCCCGGAGCAAAACAACCACATCTGCTACTGGGAAGAGTGTCCCCGCGCAGGCAAGTCCTTCAAGGCGAAATACAAGCTCGTCAACCACATTCGCGTCCACACCGGCGAGAAGCCGTTCCCGTGCCCCTTCCCGGGATGCGGGAAGATCTTCGCCAGGTCGGAGAACCTTAAAATCCACAAGAGGACGCACACAGGTAATGCGAGACACGCCCTGAGCTGGGGGTGAGTGGGGAGCACCCTTTTCTCCCCCCCCTCCCCAAATAAAACCAAAACTAACATAAAACTAAAATCCAGTAATAACCCTGAACAGCAAAGAAACGAAACAAAAACATGATTCTGATTATCATTCCGGTTATTATGTTATTATTCTTTGATCGGTTCTGAATGGACGTTCAGAAAAAAAAGAAAGGCCGAGGTGGTGGGCGCTCGAAGGGGTTGCTCTGTGTGATTATAGAGATTCAAAGGACGGGGACTGGGGGGGAACGGAAATAAACAGAAAGACCTAAAAGAAACTATTTGTATTTAAATATTTTGTATTCTTGTAACAGCGCCGGTCAATTCCCCAACTCGCCGTGTCCTTTCCCCCCAGACTGGTCAGTTTCAATCGTCAGTTTCACAGCGCGCTTCATTCAGCGCTTCTTGTCAATTTCAAATGAGGGCAAAAGAAAAGAAAAGGATTCTGGCTGCTGCTGCTGCTTCCTTTTCAAAGTTTTTCTGAAGATGAGATTTCGGCCGCTTTCTTTCCGTCTCTTTCCTCCGTCTCCCCTGCCCCCCCATCCCTCCCTCATCGTTCCCTCTCATACAACTCTCCTCCTTTAGGTCTTTGAATGCAATACGAACGAAATAGCGAAATCGATGTGGGTGAGTGTATCGCTTTTTGAGAGACGTAGCTCTCCGCAGACACTCCGTTAAGGAAACCATACAGATGCTAATAGAATCTAATTTTCGGTTACTTCCGCTCTCTCCCATTCCCTTTTATTGCCTTGATTGGCACATCTTCTAATTAAATCAGTGATACTTTTTGTCCCAAGCATTCTTTTTTTTAAAAAAAGAAAGAAAGAAAAGAAACTGTTCCCCCCCCCCAAAGGAACGTACAGCTAAACGGAAGCACTAGCCCAACACATATTCTATCCCCCCGAGGGTAAAACTGTCTGGATCTCCACAATTTATCTTCAGGGGATGTTCCTTCCCGCCTTCTCTCCCTGGTTTCTCCCTGCCTTAGATTGTCCAAAGGTCCATTTCTACTCGCTCTCGCTCTTTTTTTAAACAAGCCGCGCAGGAGAACCTTTGTATTTGAAAGGCTCAAATTAAAAGCCACAAAGGGTCCTTTAATTGAACTGTAAAGTAACAAACTCCATTGTCTGAGAGGCGTCCTCCCCCTCTCGCTGTCTCTGTGTCCCCCCGCCCCGCACCCCTGGCCCCTTTCTTGCTCTCTTCCTCTTAAAAAGAATATTTTTTTAAAATTCCGAAACTCGCCCGCGTTTCAAGTGAAAGGTTAGGCAGAGGAGGAGGAGGCAAAGAGAGGGGAAAAAAAGTTTTGTTGCAGACAGAAAATGTGATGGTGGTGGGGACTGGGAGGAAAGGGGAGGCGGGAAAGCCTCCAGCCATTCTGTTGCTCAGCGTGTCACCAACACTCTCCTTTTCAAAGCAAGGGCCCATCGCTGGATTTCTGAAATGCGTTTTCGTTTGCAGGCGAGAAGCCCTTTAAGTGCGAGTTCGAAGGCTGTGACCGGCGTTTCGCAAATAGCAGCGACAGAAAAAAGCACATGCACGTGCATACGTCGGACAAGCCATACATCTGCAAAGTCTGTGACAAATCCTACACCCACCCCAGTTCCTTAAGGAAGCACATGAAGGTAATGGCATCCCCCTGGCTTTCCTTTGCTCTTCTTCCCTTAACCTGGTGAGGTCTGTCCATCCTCTTTCTCTTATTGCCTGTCTGTATAGAGATGCGGATAGTCACAGACACACACACAGCCTGTGTTATGCGGATAGTCACAGATACACAACACAGTTGTCTAGTTACACACATGTTAATGTAATTGTGTGTGGATTGTACATGTATATCTATATCATGCACATGTGTATATAATACATAGGATATAAATACTTATATGCATTTCTATTTATGTAATTGTAACTATGTATGTGTGTGCCTCTGTGCATGTAAATATGAGATATTCATATAATTAATTTTACCTGTATTTCTATTTATATATAGTTCTACAACTACGTATATATGTACTTGTGTATATTCCACACATAATAATAGGTATATATGTTGGTGTGTGTGTATTTTCCAGTGTGATATATTTCCACAAGGGAAACTGGTTTTCTGCTGGTGAAACAGATCCCCTCTGATTTTTCAAGCAATCATTGCCTCAGTAAAATAGAAATTAACAAGAATTGCTCAAACTGTGATTGATAATTTTTAAAATTAAAAATGGCATTACCCCCAGATTTATTTATTATTTATTTATTACATGTGTACCCCATATTTCCTCCCAAAGGATCCCAAGGCACCTTTGGCTTGACCAGATAGAGGTCTTGCTCTGTTAGCAGCCTCTTGGCTCAAGTGCCAGGTTTGTTAAGTAACATTTCATCATGTGGAACTGTTTGCTAAACTCCCAATCTTCGTTTATGAATGAGTAAATTCTGCCTCTAGACTGTTGAGACAGCACACACATTCACACGTAAGCACATATTCATCTCCACATGTGCATGCACACATACACATATTATTTACATTGAAGACATATCCACATATAAACTGCTCCTGAAAGAAAATCCTTTTCACCCTCCTTCAGTGCTTTCTTAGGATAATTGTACTTTGATTTCAAGCAGGGTCTGCTCATTTACCAATGTGTTATCCTGTTTCTGTTTTTCCAAAAGGTGGTTGGGGGGATTTCTTCCATAAACTGTCCTTCTTACCCCAGAGTTTAGTTTAGGGATCAGTCTGGCAGTTTGGCCACATTTATTATTTCTCCAGTAATCTCTCTTAAAAAATAGTAATGATTTGTACATACTGATGGGGTGCTTGTTGTAATTCGGCCATTCCCTTGCTCTTTGCCTTGTGTAATTCCCTCTACCTTCTCCTCAGGTCCATGAAAGTCAAGGGTCAGAGTCCTCTCCCGCAGCTAGTTCTGGCTACGAATCCTCTACCCCCCCAGCCATCGCTGTGGCCAGCAGCAAGGACTCCACCAAACCCACGCAGCCAGCTGTTCAGACTGCCAACCCCAGCCACAGCCATGGATTGCCCCCCAACTTTAACGAGTGGTATGTCTGATGGAGGACCAGTTCAACCCCCTCTCCTCCCTCACAAAAATAATATAAAAACCAAACTACCAGACTGGACCAAGAGGATTCCTGGTGATGTCAAAGGACACCGGATGCATCTTTGGCTTGCCACTGGAGTTTACAGGACAAACATTAAAGGAGGAACAAACAAACATACAAAAAGTGATGGCAAGGGGGGGTTGTGGTTTTTTTGTCCCTACCCAAGAGAAGGAGGCTGGACTTACTCATATCTATTTTTCTCAGGATTAGCATTTCTTCATTTTCTGCACCAACCATTTTTTCTTGGACTTCTTTTCTTAAAAAAGCCTTCTTCCAACTCACCCTCTGATACTATCCCCCCTTCCCCAACTCTCTTGCCTTTTGTAATTTGACTTCAGTGGCTATTCCCCCCCTTCTTTGGTGGGATGCTGAACAACAGCAAACTGACTTTTTCCTTGGCCTTAGTTGTGATTATTACGAATAAGAAAAAAAATACAGTCTTAAAACTTGCCAAAGTCCTGTATTGTCTTGAAATCCTCTCTCTCTCTCTCTCTCTCTCTCCCTCTTTCTCTCCCCCTCCCTCTCCCCCCTCTCTCTCCCCCCCCTCTCTCTCCCCTCCCTCCCTCTCTCCCCTCCCTCTCTCCCCTCCCTCTCTCCCCCTCCCTCTCTAACATTATACTTGTGAATGTATTTTGTCTGACTGGGGAAAGGGAGTGGGTCTTGTTCAGTATATTTTTCAGGATGGGAAAAATGTGATCTTTATTTCACTCAGCTTGTGGCAGTTTAGTATAAACAGTTGCCTTTTTGTAATAACTTTTTTTTTGTAAATACATATCCATGATGCCATATTTATCATTTGTAATTTAATTACGGAGACAAGTGCCGGGAACTGAACAATATTTATGAGGAAAAAAGCAGAACAAGAACTCCATGAAAAAGAAGAAATTTTGTTTTCTAACAAAAACAGAAACAAACAAACACCAGACAAACTCTGTACAGCTTTTTGGTTATATAACTGCTTTAGCATTAAAAGTTTATTGTTTTGGAAAGAACACAGAAGAATACTTTTCTTTCCAATGCTTTCCTTCTCACTCTCCAACCCTTTTAAATCATTTCTGTCTTGTTTTGGAAAACTGTCACAGCTGGGGGGGGGAACCAAAAAGAAGCAAGGGGGGTGTCTTTCATTTTCTAAAGTGCCTCCCAGTTTTGTCCTGCACTGGATTCCTCCCCATCCCTTCCATTTTCTCTGTTTATGTGAAATGCTGACCCCTGCTACTCCCACTCAAATGGTTTATGGTGTTTGTTTCTTTCCTTTGGGGACGGAAAAGCCCTTCTGTGCACATCTCCCACCCCAACCTTATTTAGATGTTGGTGCCCTTGTCCCTACTTCCAACACCTTATGTTGGTTTCTGAGAATCTCCTCCACCACATTCTGGTTTCACAATTCACCTGGTGGCCTGGACATCTTGAACGTCAACAGAAGGGAAAGTGGTTGTCCATCCACCTTGACGGACACATGTCAACACCAACAGGTAACCTGAATTAGTTTTCTGTATTATGGGTGCCTAAGGGAAGGGTGTTTGGTGAAGATATGTGTGTGTGTGTAGTATGTGTGAATAAAAATACAGTCCCAGAATAATTTCACAGTCTCAGATTAAAATGCTCTCTCTCTCTCTCTCTCTCTCTCTCTCTCTCTCATTTTGCCTTATCCTGTATCTAAACAAGATTAATTGGAAGTAAATCTCTTTGGAACTTACTTCCAAGTAGGTGGTGATTGATGTGGTTCTTTAATAACTAAGTGCAGACAGTGGTTTTTTTTTTTTTTTAAATTGCACACTAAAGCAATTGTTCTTTTACAGCATTGCAAACAATAGAGGATCAAAAGCTGAAATGTCATAGAGGGGATTGTGTGGCTACAGGCACAGATTATATGGGTTGTGTATGTTGTGTGGGAGTGCTGGAGAAGATACATGTGTGAAACATAAGGTCCCTTTGTAGTTTAATGCTTAGATGTATGTATTGCTAATCTACATTTGACAGAAAGGTCTCACTAGGGGTATCTTCCATCTGTTAGGTGACCAAAAAATGATAATCAGGCTCTTCTTCGCCTTCCTCTAGAGTTGTGGCACCAGAATATGATGTGCACTGAAAATGCAGAATAGTACTGATGTCTAAATAAGCAGTCAAGAAGACAAGGACATTTGGTTCAGGCATCAGGTAGTCTTCATTTTTTTTTTTTTAATAAAGAAATATTTTTTTTCAATCTGGGAAACAAACAACGCTTGGCTTTTGAGGAATGGATTTTTTTTTAATTGACAAAGAAGCTGCAACAAATTAGTAGGCACCTTTAGATTTTAGTCGCTTTTGGTGTTCTTGAAGCCAAAGAAATGAAACTGGCTTGAACGCCAATTTTCTGGCCTAACTGCTCTGCAGGTCGCTGCAATTTCTGTGAGGCCTCTCTCCTACCCTGTTAAGTTTTAAAAACTTTTCTCCAAGCCCCCTTTGGCTCCCAGAGGTGAGGTCTGCAAATTTAAACACACACCAGTCAGCATTAAATCGGCTTTACCTTGCCGAGTTTTTTTTTTTTTTTAAACACACATGCAAACAAAACATTCGCGCCTTTGTAGAGCCAGATCCAACGCGAAGGAGGAAATCGAAGCGGGTTTGCGGAGGGCCCGACAACCGGCTCATGTGAAGTCCTTGACAACTCAGAATCCAACACGGGACTGTTCTTTGCCTACTACGTCAAAATAGCTTTTAAAGATCCGGGAGTTTGGATTCCACCCACCGGGAATCGTCGGAAGAACCGAATCAAGGGCGCTTCGGATTAAACAGTGGGATAAACTATTTTTTTTTTTAAAAAACCCTGCGTCTTCAGTAGGAATATTCTGATCCCAAAGGCATTTGGAGAGAGAAATCTGCTTCAAAGTCAGCTCTCTGGGAGGTGGGGAGGGAGAGAGGTGATCGGGAGGGCGAGAATCCCCCCCCCCGCCCCGCGCCACTTTGGCTGGCTTTCCTTAGGCTCCAGGCAACGGTGATGTTGAGATGATTCTCACGGGGGAAGGGTTTGTGCGTGTTCAATCAAAACAGGGAAAGTTTGGTAAGAAGAGTTGGAGAGACTAAAGTCCCTCACCCCGTCCACCACCTTGGCAGCAGATACTCTCAAGAAAGTGAATCCCCTCCCCTTTGCAGATCAAGCTTGTTTGGGCAGCTTGGCTGGAGCCTCCCCCCCCCCCCCCCGCCGCCAGTTGAACTTGACACGAGGGAGGCTGCTGCCCAGGGCCTTCTCTCCCCCCAGTTCAAGTCCCTGGCCAGGCAAGCGTTAGGAGCTTCCTCTCTCGCCAGTTAATTCATTTTATTTATTTACTTATTTATTACATTTATATACCGCCCCATAGCCAAAGCTCTCTGGGCGGTTTACAAAAATTAAAAACATTGAACATTAAAAATTTCTTGTTTGGCCTTCCTCTTTTTCTACTCCCTTCTGTTTTCCCCAGCATTATTGTCTTTTCCAGTGAATCATGTCTTCTCATGATGTGTCCAAAGCATAACCTCAGTTTCATCATTTTAGCTTCTAGGGATAGTTCCGGTTTCATTTGTTCTAACACCCAGTTATTTGTCTTGTTCATGGTTCATGGTATGTGCAAAGCTCTCCTCCAACACCACACCCTCGTCTAACCTCTTTCAAATGGAGAATCTCTCCTCATTTCTTTTTCCTTCTGTAATTTATCTGCCTCTTTCCCACTTAGTTTAAACAAATAAACAAACTGTATTATTTACTGTTGATGGTTAAACAAACTGCATTATATTATTTAATAATAATAATACATTTTCTGCTGCATTTCTTTGCTGTTTTGCAGTTTAATGGTTCTTTCGCTATATACAGAACAACCCTGGTGGAAATGGAAGTCAGAGCACCTGCAGGACAATGGACTTGATCACCATATAGGGCGTTTTTTTTTTAAGTTACCACTTTTGCAACTCAGGAAGGAACTCTAACTTGGAAAAGAGGAAATCGTAAAAAGGTGAGGCATTTAGCATTTTTGTGGCAATATCCACCCAAGAGGATTGTTTGGGTGTGTGTGTGTTGGGAGTTGGCCATAAAATTGTTGACTAGTTGCAGTGGATTGTCTTAATCTGACTGCCAGCCATGCTTGGACTCTCAGCATGTTCCAGAATTCCAGGCCGGCATGCAGATTCCCCCTGTCCCACAAACTTCCACACACAATGTTTATTTTAAAAGAAAGAGTGAATGAGAAAATGTTGAGCAGCATAGTCCTAACCATGGCTATTACTGTACTTACTGCTAATACTATTTATTTTCAGAGTGTTTTATATTTTGGTATGGAGCCATTCTTCCACAGAAATATTGCTTTAGGATGATCATTTCTCCCTACAATCCACCCCAAAGCAAGTAAATTTTGGGAATAGGGAACCGGTGGCCTTCCAGATCCATCATTCCTGCTCATTGCCCTGCAGGTTTGGGCTGATGGGATTTGGAATCCAACAACATCTGGATGGCCACAGCCTCCCCATCCTTCCTTTATTTTGACTCACTCATTTCGGTGGGTCTTTCACGTGTGGAAGCGTCCCATGCACGTGCCACTTCTTAGGTTACAATCAGACACCCAGTTTCCTGGGAGTAAAGAGTCTTGCAACTCAGTGAGTCTTACATTTGAGTAGACATGTAGAGGATTGCACAGTAAGCATACATGTGCAACTCTCTCATTAAAATCTGTGGAATTTAAATAAGGCATTGCTTTGGATAGATTAGGTTGAATGTTATAAGTAAGAAACCACTAAGGTATCTTTTGTCATTAACATTTGGTTATAAATAAGAAACCACTGAGGTATCATTTGCCACTAATATATGATTATTATTACAGTCTTCCATTACATTATTATGCCCTGTTGCTAACACTTCATCATCATCATCATCATCATCATCATCATCATTATTATTGACCATAGCAACAATATAGCTGTTATGGGGGTATGGTCAACATTGCTGTTGGAGTTAATGGAAAAACTCCACTGACTGTGCAGTCCAATGCATGTTTATTCAGAAGCACATCCCTCTCCATTCAGTGGGGCTTAAAGTGTGCATAAATAGGGCTGAACTGCACCACTTTCCCCATCAAAGGGGGTCTATTTGTTAGTTTGGTGGAGATTGCTTCCAGCTCTGCATTTTGTTGCGTGGAGGAAAGGCAGCAGAGTTTTATGTATCTCCCCCTCTCAAACACCTCATTTCCTTCCCCAAGTGATTGCCCCAAGGCCAGGAATCTGCATGAGGAAACTGGTACTTGAGTTTGATTTTCTTACTTGCTTTGTGTTGCAAATGGGCAGGAGGGCAGTTAGATGGATGGTGTAGTATGCAAATCCCAGGAAAAAGGTGCTGGTGGTGATGATGGTGTGGTGGTACTTTCCTGTCTCTGTTCATAAGGTTTTCTGGCTTAGCTGTGTTTGATTTTGGAGGCTGGGGCCATGCTTAGTAAGTAGAGAAATGAAGAGAGGTAGTGGAAAATCAGAGGTGGGAAGAGATTTTCATCCGTCCCATGTCCCCTAAATTCTTTGGGGAGACCATGAAAAAATGTCTGGGGTGGGCAGCCTCTGATATTTTGGTGGATGAGGAAAAAATATCTTAGTGCACAAGTGTGCAAGTTGCAAGCTTCTCCAGCAAGATTTAGGCTGCAATCCTATATGCACACCTACCTGGGAATAAGTTCCATTGAAGTCGGGGTGGCTCACTTCGGACTAGATGTGCCAAGATTTGCTTTGCACAAGACCTGCTTTTATTAATGTCCAAGGCCAACAGTACAATCCTATGCATGTCTTACTAAGTGTGTGATCAATGTGGCTTACTCAAAAGTAACTGTGTGTACACAGTAGGACTATAGCCTAAATTGCCTGGGGAGGGTGGAGAAACAAAGCAGTGCATTTTGAAAATATATGTTTGTGGTGTAACCTTTTCTAAAATAACGTGTGTTAGAGCAATATTACCATCACAGATCAGGCATCATTTTCCCCCTTTCATTTAGCAAAGGGTCACCCCAGTTGGCATGGACATCTGGTACACAATATGCAGCCATGCCCCTCTGATGGTGCTTTAAGATCCACATAAGCCTATTTCATTGTTTGTAAGGGCAGTAATTCATTGGACAGAACCAGCAGATTGGATGGATGGATAGGTATTCTTAGCAATAATCACATAGTCTGAAATACATGGAATATTCTCCCCCCTTGTTGGCAGTCCTGGTATATGTATGTTTGTATGTAAGGGAGTAAGAGACATAATTACACCTGTTTATTCCCAGTTCAAGCGCCTTATCCTAACTATGTTTGCTCCGAAGTTAGTGCTGCTGAGTCACACAGAACATCTACTGTCCACATGGTAAATCTGTGTTGGATGGTACTCTTGCAGTCTGGTCCAGCCTCTTCATGTTTAGTCAGAAAGTATCATCTTTTTATTTCATATGTGGAAGTTAGTATGCCTCAGGCCAGTTACTCTGAAGTAAATCCCATCCGAACAAGTGGAAATTGTTGCTGAGTATGCACAGCCAAAACTAGGCACACAGAATTGTGCACACAGGGTTGCAGTTTCTAGGTGCCACTGAGCTCATAGTTTGACTTGGAAGTAAGCCTATTTGAAATCAACCATTGGGATGTAGTTCTGAGGCCAATCTCTCTCCTTCCTCCCTCTCCTGTGGGGGCTAGGGCTGATGGGAGTTGTAGTCCAAAACATTTGAAGGGCTTCTGCTTGGAGAAGCCTGAGATAAGCCGTTAGCCTCAGATAGCCTGACTCTATGCATGTGGATTTGTGAGGCTGCCTCACTGAATTCCACGGGGCACACCTTAACTGTCACCCAAGCTGAGATGGAGTTGACTTTTAGGGCCCCCAACTGACCAATGGGGGTGGGAGAAATCCACCCCAATCCAGCCTGGCCTGCTCTTGTGCCTTTCACGGTAGTTTGAAGTGCCGAAGCTGTAAGGCAAGGCTTTTCACAGCACAATGAGCAATATCTGTCCCCTTGTTGCTTTTAGACAGAGATGCAGGGGCCAGCTGAAAAGCTGGCAACCCTACAATGCTGTCCCTTTTCTTGCCCTTTTCCATTGGTGGCTGCCTGGATTGGCTTGTGTTTTTATTCCGCTGCGAGTTGCTTTCAGGATTTGGCTAACACAGCTTATTGATAGATAGACAAGGGCTTAAAAACGACAAGCGCCCAATACAACTCGCCTCTCTGCTGCAATCAACGGGGAAAAGGCCACAGCTGCTCACACATGCAGAAGCAGCTCCTGCCCTCGCCCTGTCCCACCCCCACCAGGCTTTTTCGTAATATATTTAATGGATAAGAAACTTGCAGTTTTCTTCCTGTTTTGTCCTGCTTAAGTCACTGATGATCAGAAATATAGCACTGATTTTGGCATCGAGTAGCTTCTTTGTTTTTTAAAGAAGCAAAAATTTAGCTGGAGCAGGGGGATTTGAACCCTCCAGGCTGCACAATATAGTGGGGTGTGTGTGGTCACATATGAGAGAGAGTGAGAGAAGCCTAAGGGCTCTGTTCCCTTTAAAATTGGTTTTCAAAGGCTCACAGTTTGGGTGTTTTGGCTGCTCCTGGTCATCATAAGCGCAAGAGGCTGCTTAGTCTGGAGAGAGATTGCTGGGTCTTGCAACACCAAATGGCGGAAGGCTTTTGGGATACCCCGTGGTGTGCGGCACGGCTGAAGGGGGTGGGGAGCGGTTATGGTTGCTGCGTGTTTGGCCTCCCAAAAGCAGCTGCTTTCTCCTGTTTGGCAGAGAGCCAGGGGAAAGCAGCGGAAGGCAGACCGAGCCCGACACTGCGGGAAGCAGGCTGACCAATCAGGGACTTTATGGATGCATTTTGTGGAGTTCTCTGCCAGGCTTCTTAATTTCAGCCAGGAATCAGGATCCAACCCTAGAATCATGATCGTGCAAAGGAATCCTTGGTGGGAGTGGGGAAACAACGGGAGGGATAAAAATTCAACACACAGCTGAGCATGCATAAACCCATTGATTTCAATAGACTTCACCATGCCTAGCTTTTTGCTCGGTTGGGGCTGCTTCCTTGGGCATGTGCAGATTTCCTTACTTTTAATTTATTTATTTTATTGAACAAAGTTTATAGGCCACTTGATTGTGAAAAACTTCTAAGCGGTTTACATTTTTTTTTTAAAAAAAATGATCAGTGAAACTATTAATACCAGGTATTTATTTATTACATTTATACCTCACCTTTCTTTTCATGATAGCAACCCAAGGCGGTTTACATATGGATCCCAGGCGGTCTCCCATCCAGGCACTGACCAGACCTGACCCTGTTTAGCTTCAGCAGTGCTAGTCTAATGTGCTTGGGACTATGGTCTGGCTTTTTGTCAGGGACAATGGGACTATGGTTTGACTTTTGGTAGTCAAAACATTTTTAAAACAATTAAAACAGCAATGAACTAAAAAGATTAAAACACATCAACATCTGTGTGTCTGGATAGGCTTGCATAAACAAAAAAGCATTAAGCAGGTGCCAAAAGGAATCCAGCGAAGGCACCTGCCTGATGTCAATAGGCAGGGAGTTCCACTGAGTAGGTGCTGCCACACTAAAAGAATGATTTCTTGCAGGTGTGGAACAAGTATTATGCGTCACCTGCAACAATGCCTGTTCCACAGACTGGGCACATATGGGGTAAGGCGGTCCCACAAGTAAAATGGTTCCTAGAGTGTTAAGGGCTTTATATATCAGCAGTAACTTGAACTTAGCCTGGGAACAATTTGGCAACCAGTGCAGATCCTTGAGCAGAAGTGTTATATGCTGACGGGTTGCACTCCTGTCAATGCAGAATGCTGCAGCCAGATTGCTAACTGCGCTTTCCAGGTCAAGTGCAATGGAATCCCCACACAGAGTGCATTAATTAATGATCTGTTGTCTAAGCAGGGGTGGGTGGCTTGTGGGCTACTTTCTGCCATGCCAGAGGTGGGTGGAGTCAGAGGTATTGTATTGGTATAGTTGGGTATATTCAAACCATGCAAAAGTCAGAGGTTTCTACCCCCTCCCTTCCTCTCTCCCCAACTTCCCATATCTCTTCAGTTTTCACCCTCCATCCAGTCAAGGAAAATTATGATCACCATTCAGACCCTTCAAGCCAGGCGAAAGCACTCAAGGAGAGCTCAGAGCATGGTCGGTGAGGGGGGTGGGCTTGGGAGAGCCTTGAATAGAAAAGTTTGGAGGGCCGCATTTGGCCCCAAGGCCTGAGACACGTCCCTGGTCTAAGGAAAAGCTACATCTGGTGAAATTCTCCCTTCTCTCTGCAACGGAAACATAGGAGCCCTTTCTGAAGTCAGAGCCTCATAGCCATATGTGGATGGGGGACAGGGAAGGATTGTAGTTCAGAGTTATTGGAGCACCTGTTTGCATGCAGAAGGTCCCAGTTTCAACCCCCAAACATCTCTAGGCAGGGCTGGGAAAGATCTCTTTCTGACACCCTGGAGAGCCACTGCCAGTCACTGTGGACAATACTGAGCTAGATGACCCCATAGTCTGACTTGGAATAAAGCAGCATCCTGTTGGATGCTGGAGGAACTCCCTTGTCTCATAAGCCTGTCAGGAATTTGTGGTATGCAAATCCTTGCTTGAAAAGGACTGTTCTTTATTCTGGAATCCAATATGCAAAATGAAGCCTCATCCCTCACCTGACTGATTCATAGCTCATGATCAAGGATCTCTTATTTCAGAGATTCAGAACAACCTCTCATTAAAAAAAACACATTTTGATGTCATAATCTTCACAGAGATGGGTGTGTCTGAGGGCCCATTTCCACCTATCAGTGGAGACATGAGGGAGAGGCATGGCTTTCCCGCCACACCCAAACATTTACATACATGAGCAGGCCTGCTAGTCATTCCTGGCCAATCATTGCTTGTCTTGGTGGAAAGTCAATGAGTGAGTAGAAAGCACCTGTGCCATTTGCCCCACAAACATAGTTCCATCGTTCACATGCATGCTTCAAAAGCAGAGAAGTGGCTTAAACGCATGTGAGAATTAGTGGAGGTTGGTCCATCAGACTGTCTTCAGCAACCTCCCCTTAATTGCCTGCCTTCTTTCTTACATATAGTCCAGGGGGTGACCCTGGTTGTCACCTTCTTCCTCCTTAGTCCCTGTAGACCTCAACAGAGAGGAGCATGGGGGCAAAACTAGAATTGGTTGGCTCTGTTGTCATTGGCTCTGGTTCCATCTACTGTTGGCTTCCTTGTTTTCTGCCCTATCAGTCCTAATGGGCACCAGCCACCATTGGTGAGAATGGGGCTGGTGTTTCAGGGAGTTTGGCAATGACTCGGTATATGGCCTTTGCTAATTATCTGTTCCATGTGCATCTTGACTGGCCTGTCAAGGAATTGTCTGATTTTGAGATAAAGTCTGTTTATCATAGGCTATCAAGCTGAGATGCATATAATTTAATAGAATTGTGAGTGTGTTTGCTTTGCTGATATGTATTTTAAAGGGTGAGCGTTGAGTTATACTTAGGGAATTTTGTCCAGCTGGATTTGTCTGTTCCAGACAATCTATGGGGACTATTTGTGAGTGTACTGTTTTGTGAAATAAGGGATGAATATCTGAGTTAAGGAACTACGTTGTGTTGTTTTATGGAATAGCAGTTGTCCTCTGTGGAAATACATGTATCTTTCCCAAGATTTTGCGAATCTTGGGACATCTGCTTGCTGGGTGTATATCGGAATGTTATTTGCCCTTATTAAAGTGTGTATGGAAGTGGCAGGCTTTTGGAGCTACAGCACTGAATATCTGCTCCATAGCACATCGTATTATTAGTGTGTGTGTGTGTGTGTGTGTGTGGGTGGGTGGGTGGGTATGGGAGGGAGACAGAGAGAGAGAGAGAGAGAGAGAACTGGCTTTGGAGATTTTTAACATAAGTACTGCTTTAATAGACTAGGCCAAAGGTCCATCTTGTCCACATTCTCTTTCCAATGTTGGTCAGCCTCACGCCTTGAGAAGTGGGGCATGAAGGTGATAGCCCTCAGACTGTAGCTTAGCGGTGGAGCATTTGATTTCCATGCAAGAGGTCCCAAGTTTAATCCCCAGGTAGTACTGGAAAAGACCTTTGCCTGAAAACATGGGAGAGCTGCTGCCAATCAGATAGGCAGTACTGAGCTAGATGGACCAATGGACTGACTCAGGAGAAGGCAGCTCCCTATGTTTGTTTATTTATTATTAAAAATTTTAAATAAATGTTGGGGAAGGGCTGTAGCTCAGTGGTAGAGCATCTGTGTTTCATATTATTGTTGCCGGGGCCATCTTATCTGTGGTTCGGTCACTGTTTTACTTCCGATATGAAGTTGCAAGTGTAATGCAACACGTGAAATAAATTTATCTTGAGCTCAACTGTTTTCTTTAAAAGACGAGCCGTGTTCAAAGATGGGAGAAGGCTGCAAAATGGGTGTGTTCAAAGGAGGCCAAAGACCAAATCAAAATAAATTGCAAGAGATGACTGTCGTTCACCCTTCACATCCTGCACATGTGTTTCCTTAGTGAATTTTAAAGTGTGTTTTAATTTGCTATCTGAGATGCAGATTTGCTTTTTTAAAATATTCAGCTTAGTTCTAGTACAAAGCCAAGGGTAACAGGCTAATTAATCCAGAATAAAAGAGGTTCATCTTCAGTGTTAAACAGCCCTTTCTTTTGGTCTCCCTGCAATAGTTTTTCTGATAGAAAATGCTGGAACAGGACAACAGACCACACCAATGTAAATCTATGTAAATGGCACATTCACAGCACAATCCTTTACATGTCTACTTGGCAATAAGTCTGATTGAGTTCAGTGGGGCTTACTCCTAGATTTACAGCCTCATTCTTCCAAGGATATATCTCCATAATGTGGATGCAGGTAACTTATTTGGATGAAGAAAATGTTAAACTATTGTAAAATTTCACTGTTCATGTTGGACTGATTTTCATCCACTGCACTGACACTCAAATGAACAATTTTTGAAGGACAGGCAAGATCTATCATGTAGTCTGAGAGAGGAGTTAGCAGTCTTCTGTCCTGCCAAGTGTAAATAATCAGAATGTTCTGAGAGGGGTTCTTTGAAGAACCTAGTTAGGAATTCCTGCTTTGTTTTGTTTGCATGAATAACATTTTATTCCAGGGCAAATTCATAACTGTTCATATGTTCTTGGGGTGGAGTAACACCCATTGCTGTGGGATACAATCCATTTTGTAATCCTCTTGGAATTTAGACTCTCCTTTCACTTCATGAACCACTAGGAGGTAATTTACATGTTTGTGAGCACATGACCCGCATACAATTAGGTTCAAATATTAATTGGATGCATCACATTGCTCAGTGTTGCTTTAACCTAAAAACTGAAATGCTGTTTGTGATATAATTCATTTAATTCCATTAAGCTTTAGGTTTAAGATGTAATCTTCAAGTTTCTCTTCTGCTAAAATAATGGCAGAGAAATGTATTGAATACATAATTTGTCTGCGCAGGAATCTTATTGGTTGTAAGTTTTGATTATTGCTTATAGGTTCAAAAAATCACATCCTTCTAGAAAGGCTAGGCAACTTAACACTAAACCAGGTAACCTTCACATGTTTTGGACTACAGCCCCCATGACCCTCAGCTGGCATGGACAATGATCAAGAATGACAGGAATTGTAGTCCCAAACATCTGAAGGGAAGGTTGGGGAAGGCTGCACTAAACTAAAGAGTTCCCCAGTTACTGGATAGTCCTATGCTTGTTTGCTCAAGGCAAAGGCCCCATCCACTTTATACATATAAAGCACAATCATACCAGTTCAAACAGTGATGGCTTCCCCCAAAGAATCCTGGGAACTGTAGTTTGTTATGGGTGCTAAGAGTTTTTTGGAGACTCCCTGTATTCCCCTCACAGAGCTACAATTCCCAGAGTTCCCTGGGAAGAGTTAAACCACTCTGAGAACTGTAGTTCTGTGAGGGGCTTTCAATATATAGTGCAGATGTGGCTTAAGATCAACTGTCTCTTTTCTGTAGGACAACTCTGTGTGAAGCACTTTCTTATCAGCTTGGGTGTTGATGGGAGTTGTAGTATAAAACATCAGGAGAGCGCCATGTTTGGGAAGGGTTTCATAGATTATTTGCTCAGCTCTTGATGAGTTGCAGCTGAACGGATTATTTTACTCCTTTGCAAAGGATATTGTCATGAAGTACGAGGGGGTTATGGTCTTCTGTAGGGTGTCGTATAGAATGCTCTTCTGGGGCAGAATTGCCAAGTTCCCTTTCTCCTTGTATCTGATTTAAGGTGGTAATTAAGACTTTCTGTTCCAGCAGGCTTTGACGGCTGTTGTGCTCTTTTAATGCCATTTTCTGTATCGTTATCTTAATGTGATCTCTGTTGTTATTTTTTTTTTAGTTTAATTTGTGGATGAAAGGACAAGGACTTTTCTCAGTGGCTAGCACACTCCCTTTTCATGCAGATTAGCTCATACATAGGGACCTGGCTGGGAACTTGCTTCCAAAAAAGTAAGGGGTCTACAACCCCCTGCTTCCCTGGATGACTACACCACTGTACGGGGGAGTTCCCTGTATCTACAGCCCTGATTTGCTTCTGTCTCTTGCTGGATGGCGGCACTGCACGGAAATGGCTTCATAACAGCATGCTCTTCTAATTTCTTGTTTGCTGGAGAGCAACAAATGCCCTCTGCCTTTTTTGACCTCTGTGTAGACTCCTCCTGCCTGGCCACCACAAGGTTGAATTTCCCTTTTCTTTCAGGCTGCACATAACTGATGTAGGTGTGCGAGAGGGGGCCAAGATGGCGACTGAGTCGGTTGAATGATTACTCGGCTTCTATATTAATTTTATATCTTTGGCCATTGTGAGTTATCTAAAGTGAATGGACTCAATATAGGAGTAAGACAACTGCTCTATCTTCCCTGCGCTTTTGAAAACATCTGAAAGGAAAAGTGAGAAACCAGAGAGATAAGCTGCAAAGCAGTTTATGTTGAGACCTGGAGGAGGGAACACACAGGAACAGCAAGCTGAAAACATCTACTGCCTCTTTATTGTATAGCAAGGAAGCTCCAGTTTCTTTCAAAGTACATCTCTGTAGCTGAATAGATGTAAATCCAGCTCACATATACAGGTACTCTCTATTATCTTTTTCCCAGCGGCCCGGCACCTCACTTAATTAATATAAACACCAACGTAGCTGCAATTTCAACAGAGAGAGAAGAGTTCTAAAACACTAAACTGAATTTTTAGTCGTAGGAGTATGAGAGCAGAAGTAAACCTGAACTATAAACTACATAAGGGGGTAGAAACATTTTTGTGAGTTGGAAGGAGTAATTCTACATGGACCTTTAACAGCTTTGACGTCACTACCCCCCTTGCATATTACAAACTAACTAGTCTCTCACTCCTACAAAGCCTTGACTCCTTTTCTTTAACATTGCAGCTGCCAAAGTATCTTTTACTGAAATCAGAACAGAGTGCTAGGAAGTGAAGAGAAATTAGTGCTGTTTAAGCATATTTCACTCTTTGAAATTCACCTGACGGGTACAAAATGGTGACCACGTGTGCCCAAAGCCGTAGCACTATAATTAACAGCTCACCTCCTAATCTAATCCAAAAATCAATATTAGACTATTGTGGGATAATTGAAAGTAATGAACCTGCAGCAAAAGTAAAAGAGCAGCAGACGGACCAAAGAACTCCAGAATTAACACCCATGGAGAGTCTGGGTTTCTTTGACAGCACCAGTTTCATAACTGAGACAGGAGATCATCTAGAAGATAGAAGAAACTCAGACAAGTATTCCTATAACGAAAGTCCAACAAACTGGTCCACTGATCCTGATTTGAGAGAAGACATTTTCCAACTTTGTAGACAAACACAACTTACAGTAAGCAAAGAAACTCTAGATTCTTTAAAGGAAAACTCAGGCAATTTAGTTTTGGGAGAAAACGAGGAAGAAACTCCCTCCTCGTGGGAAATTTTAAGAGATCAATGTTTTTTAACTAAGCAGACAACGGAAAAAAAAATTTCATAACATGGATAAACTGCAGCAGGAAGTCTCCGGCCTGAAAGCTACCATTGGAACTTTAGTTGCCCTTGTAGAGATGGGAATTTTGATGATAGCCCCTCAGACAAATTTTACTATTCAAGGTTTGGAGGACACCGTGTCACAGAAAGAACAATCAGTTAGAGATATTCGGCATAAGGAGGATTTCGACCAAAACACAACAACTCAACAACTAAAAGATATATTTGAAGACTGGAACAAGTATTCAGAGACATTCCCTTATGTTGGTAACCAAGAGCAAGCTCTCAGTAATAACGATGTTTCCATTTTAAATCTCACACCCTCCGACCCAAGACTTTTAATAATTGATAAATATTCAGATAAGGCCTCTACTCCACTGACAGTGGAAAACATGAGCTGCCCACCTAATATTTTTAAGCAAACCCTGAAAACTCCATCAGAAGAAGATGGTTCAGTCAAGTTTCACCGACAGTCTCCCCGTATGGTTCAGCAATGTAGATGGGAGGCAACTGAGGAACTCAGTGAGTCATCACATCCCCTAAAATATAACTATAAAGACAATAGAAGGAAAAGGAGTAAATACAACCCTTATTATAAGAAAAGGACTAGATCAAAGGAAAGAATACCGAATGACTTTCAAGTGATCATCCACAACTGGTTAGTGAGAAAATCAGGAGGGAGATTAAGATCATGGAAAGAACTCCTAACTGATAATCAATCTATACTGGGAACAGCCCTTGACATAAGAAAAGGAGTTTTTTGCAAATGTCTACCCTCTTTTGGTCAATTGGGAAGCATTGAGCTCACATTTCGGAGATCGGAGTTAGGGTACAATTTCTGGTCACTATTACATAGGTTTTCCAACAGAGGGCTACTATTTGAACTTATAAGAACACCAAACAAGTCCTCTCAAGGGCATCATAATATTTCCACTTGGACTCCAAAGACTGGAAGTAAAAGATGGCTGGAATATAACACTGGGGAAAATAGAGGTTGGAGGAACCAGAGATACGAGTTCCCCAAATTTGTAACTTACCCAAATAACATCAGGCTGCAAACGTATACCCACAACCAGGAAAATTGGAGAAAACAACACATGATCTCTATTAAAGATAAATAATAATAATAAGCCCAGAGATTACTCTCCTAAAACCTCTTTGGACTATTCTAAATGACTTGGTACAAAATATAAAGGGTTAAAGATAATCTCCTGGAACGTGGCAGGTTGGGAAAATAAGATGGCAGATAAAGAATTTATTGAGATGCTCCAACTATATGATATAGTCTGCTTACAGGAGACCTGGACTAATGAATTTAATTCTCCACTGCTGCAGGGTTACAAATCATTCTATCTACCAGCTACAAAGAAATTCAAGAAGGGCAGAGTTAGTGGTGGACTGGTGTCCTTCTTATCGCTGGAATTAATTGAAGAATCCCAATTGGTCAAATTGGAATCTCAGAACAACTATCTTCTTCCAGTACAATTAAAAACAGAGACTGGAGACCCCTTCTTCTGCATAAACACATATTTTCCACCGCCCAACAACCCTGTAACCGTTACCAAGAAATGGAAGGATTTAGTATCTTTACTGGAACAGATAGATCAGAAGTTCCCGCAAGCATATATTCTAATTTGCGGGGATTTTAATGCCCGAATTGGGGCAATTTCAGAAGGTTTCTTTCATCCCTTCGGTTTACATCTGGAAGAGATCTTTCTAACTCCCCACACCTCGATGGACAGCAAATACAATCAACAAGGTCTTAAATTCTTAGAATTTATATACCATCAAAATTTATATTCACTGCATGGGAGTCCACTGGACATAACTGAAGGTTATTATACCTATTTGAGCAATTTGGGTGCCAGTGTTATCGATCATATAATGGTTTCAGTCTCACTTTTCCCTTTAGTAAGTGCTTTTGAAATTCTTTTTTTTTTTTTTCAATAATTTTTATTCAGATTTTCATAAAACATACAAGACAAAATCATAAAACATTCAAAGACAAAAAACAAAATCAAAAATAGTTAAACAAAAAGAAAAAAAGAAAAAAAAAACAAAAATAAAAAATAAAGAGTAAAATATTGACTTCCCATTTGTCAAAGATCAAATCAGTTATAAGTCTATAATATATAACAATCCTGTCTCTTAAGTCATATTATAAAATCACTTTCCTCCAGTAGTTATCTTACTTAATCATCAAATCTCATAAACATTACTTTATTCTTTCCACAAAAAGTCAAAGAGAGGTTTCAATTCTTTAAGAAATATATCTATCAATTTTTTTTTCCAGATAAGCATATCGATTAATCCATCTCATTACTAATTATGATAATCTTATTGTCATAACCATAGTCAAAATAAACATTTCAATTAATCCATCACATCAGAATCTGTTAGGTTCAATAATTTCAGTAGCCATTGTTCTATTATCTCTATTAGTTCCATTTTCCATCTTCCATCTTCAGTAGTCTTGTTAAGTCCAGTAATTTCAATATCCAATCTTCCATTATCAGTATTCCATAATAATCTTGCTGTCAAAGCCATAGTCATATAGTAAGAGTCTGATGGGGATTACCTCTATCCCAAATATTTTCTTGCCATCCATTCTGAATAAGTTGCTGAAATACTGCTGTAAAATCATATCTCTGTTCTTTTTTTCAAAATACACTGGGTCATCTCTTAAAAGTTTTTCCATTGTCACATGGCTGCAGTTAATTCCATAGATTTTCTCTATATTGGGCTCCATCACATCATTCCAGTCCAGAAGATTATCCATGCCATTGATAACTTTATCTCTAGAATCTTCATTCATTTCTTCAGAGATAACATTGAGTTCCAAACAATAGATTTTATTTCTAAAGTCCATAGACTCCAAATCTTGTTCCTGTTCCACGTTGGTTCCAATCTCCGGGATCTCCTCTCTCACAGGGACCCCTATTCCAGTCTCCAGGGTCACCTCTCTCACAGGGACCCCTGTTCCAATCTCCGGGGTCTCCTCTCTCACAGGGACCCCTTCCAGGGTCACCTCTCTCACAGGGACCCTTATATCTTTAATCTCCTGCTTCATTTTACTCAATTCAATTTTCATTATCTCAATCTCATCCATTATTTTCTGAAACATAGTTATTTCCAGATTTTCAGCCACTTTCTTAATTGCCATTTTAAAAGAAAAATATAGGAAAACCACTTCTTATTTCAGCAACAATTGGGTTAATACTCCAAACTTGGTGACATCACAGTATAAACAGAGCAGACAGCCTTATCTCTCCAATAGTTAAGTAAACAAAATGCAGTTCCCAGGATCGAAACAATTAATGGCAATCGTCAAGAAACAGATTCGTCAAAATAAAATAGACCAAAAAGAGAGTAGTCTCAAAACAGTATAATATTTTTCAAAATAAAAATCTGGAATAGAAATCCCTCTTCTGTGTATATCTTTAGAATGCAAATCCAGGACAGCTTTTTGCAACAAAAACAGAGATAAGCTATTAATTAGTGCGTAGCAGAGAGAAGTTATGGCTCCCCAGTGAGATGTCAAAAACTGATCAATCTGGCAAGTCTCTTTTAAACAGCAACAATTTAAGTCAAGTAAAAGAAAAATATAGAAAGAAGGGTGCTTGCCTGTTAGTGCGTTCTCTCTTAGAAGATAAGATGAACGTTCGCTTTAACAGATAGAGCTTGCTGTTGAAAATCCGTCCCACCTTCGTCGGCTGGACCTCGTCCCATAAATTAATGAGATCTGGTCGTCCCAACAAAAATAGGCTTTGAGGTTAATCTCTTCGTTTCTCCCTACCCGGGAGAAGTTTAATCAGTCAAAAAAAAAAGAAAAAACTGACTGATATATCTGAATAAGCTTCTTTTGAGGCAGGAGCCCGTCTCAAAAGCAGGCACAGGCTAAGTCACCCTTCCCGGAAGTCAGTAAGTGCTTTTGAAATTCTTGGAAGAACAGAAAGCGATCATCTCCCCTTAGTGGTGACTTTAAATCCCTTGTTGGAACGGATGCCAATAACCGATACAACTAATCTTACCGGGGAAATGCTGGGCGGAAGGAGACTGAAATGGTCTAACAAATTAAGTAGTAACATCCAGCAAAAACTACAAAACAATTTTCTGATGAGCAGGCGACAACAATTTGGGGATAATTCAGCGAATCATATAGACATTTTCCAGCAAATAGTTACTGAACTTAGACCTTGTTTAATAACAACTAAAGATAAAAGTAAACAGATATTCCAACATGGCTGGTTTGACGCAGAGTGTAGGAAGGCTAAGAAAGTATTAAAAAAAAAAATCAGAGAATCCTGTAAGAAACCTTCAAAAGAGATAACGGAAGAGTTAATTAAATGTAGGACGGAATATAAAAGTTTACTTAAAAATAAGAAAGGGGTATATATAAAAACTCAGTGGCAAGAATGTAGGTGTGCATAGACCAGGGGTGCCCAAACTCTGTTCCTTGAACCACCAGTGGTCTGCAAACTTCATTCAGGTTGTCCACGGTATGTTTGCATTAAATATTGATATTGACTTTGATTGTATTTTCAGTGCTTCTTTAATTTCTTATATTGTATATTATTGTGTTACAATTTGAATTCTACGGAATGCAAGTTATAATACAGTAAAATACAATTACAAGAAATAAGAGAAGCAATGAAAATGCAATTCGACATCATACAGCGTCTAGCACGGTGCATTACGATTGCTACAGTAGACAGAACAATCCCTTAAGTGGTCCATCGAGACAATCAGCCGTTTTCAAGAGGACTATGGGAAAACAAGTTTGGGAACCACTGGCATAGACAGGAGAGCAAAAGGAGAGAAAAAAAACCTTGTGGACAACTCGCTTTAATGGAAAGACTGCTTTTTAGATCTGATTGTCTTCCGGGGCAATGAGAATGCATTTCTACCAGCAGAATGCCTTGGAAAATGCACAAACCCTCTGCACTAATGCCCCCTGCAATGTCTGAAGTTGAAGCTGTATTGGCGAATGTTTTTACTGTACTGAAATGGGCAGGTTGTTGTGTCCCCTCTGCCTACCCACAGATCAGTAATTTCCGGCTCTTAATCTTGGCCAATCTTATTGCATAAAACCACAAGCTTGGGTGTTTTGTGTAAGTAAATTGTGTTCCACCAAAAGCAAGCAACTGAAATGAAAAGGCATAAGAGAAATACGACATTTCATAAACACAATTGCTGGAGCATTAAGGAGAGCAAACATGTGGTTTTATGAAGAGGGTTATGAATATTTAAACATGCAAAATGAAACTGTTACTAAATGCCTGTTTTTCATTATCTTACGGCGAACATTTTCATTTCCAGGAATGTTAATAGCTGTTGGCAGAATGCAGTTATCTTAGTAAAAAAAGAAAAAAGGAAAAGGAGGGAGAATAGATGAAAGGTAAGTTTAAAATGTTCGCTTTGAGATGATGGCTTTTCGACTGTATTTGTCCTGTTGAGTAAAAAATGTGGGACTTCTGCTCCCCTTAAGTCTGTCCTGGAATCTTGCTGCTTTAAAGCAATAGCATTGCCAGCTGTGGCTAGGCAAAGTCCCCAAACTGGAACATTTAAGTTTGGTTGGTATTATTAGAACTGTGCACCAGATTCAGCCGAGTCTTGAGCCAGATTGGGGCTATTCAGAGGAGTTTGAGTCTCGGCCAAGTTGGGTTGAGACAGCCCCAGATCTCTATGGGTTGGGTTGGATGGTCCAGAAGGATCCGGGGCTATCAGAGGCTGGAGAGACAGGCGTGTGCAGGAAGAAGGAGAAACTGGAAAAGGAGGCATCTCTTTGTGTAAGCAAGAGGATTCTATTCTGCTCTTTTAAGTTAAAATAGGGATGAAAAAAGCCCTGCCCCCGAATTGCTTTGGGGATGGATCCAGGATGGGCTGTTCCCTGGTTGGGACAGGAGGGATGGGCCTTCTTTGGGGCCCACAGACTGGGGCCACGGGGAAGATTGGGAGGACTGTGCATAGCCTTAGGTATTATTCCATAGGGTGCCAAAGTGTGGTGTTGTGGTTAAAGCAGGAATAGGGAAGCTCAAGCCAAAGCGCTGGATGTAGCCCTCCAGACCCCTCTATCTTGCCCTCGAAACTCTCTCTAGACCACACCCCCTCCCTAGCCACACCCCTTTCCCCTTAAGCCACACCCCTCACTGGCCCTGCTTTGCAACCCCATTAGGGACCTAACCTGGGACCATCTGCATGAAAAGTTTGTGCTCAGCCACTGAGCTTTGGCCTTTCCAATGTGTCTCTGCTCCGAGGAGATGAGCAGTTTCCTATCTGCCCCACATGGCTAAGTTTTGGGAAATGGAAATACTGACAGCAGCCCTTCCGAATTAGTGCCTTCAGAATATGTCATATATGATGACCAGGGGCTTGTTGACAGTTTTTCCATCTTTGCTGTTGTACCCTAGCCATTTCCCCACCCTACCTTCATTCAGCCCAATGTTTAAAACAGGCTCTAAAGATAGGCTCTTTAACGGCCATCTCTGAACCCCTTTTGCAGGTTTTATCACCAAGGCCTTGGTGCTCATGTATGCATTGCAAACTGTCTCATTCAGGGCTCTGGCCAAGCATTTGGGAAATTAAATACCCTGCTGGGTCTTTTTAAAAAAATCCTGCTGCTCTTCATTTTAAAACATCCCCTTGACTTCTAGAGCAGCCTTCACAGCCTGCAGCCCTCCAGATGAATAGGAGTACTATGTATGGGGAAGAGCCGTAGTTCAGTGGCAGAGCATCTGCCTTGCATACAGAAGGTCCCAAGTTCAATCCCCAACATCTCCAGGCAGGACTGGGAGAAACGCCTGTCTGGGGAATTGTAGTCTAAAAATCTCGAGGGCACCAGGTTGGTGAAGGCTGCCCTGGTGATGAATAATTATGCTATAAATTCAAATGGAGATGGGGAGTCACTGTTGTTTGGACGGGAAGACTGAGCTCCTCTGAAGCATAGTGCCAGAGCCCTTGAATTGCCTCCTTTTCCAGCCATTTGGGGCCATACTAGATGGCCCTGGGAGAATCTACATTTCTTTTTTATCTATATAGTGCCATCAATGTGCATGTTAATTTTCAAAGTGCGAGAGGCCAGGTCTCTGGTATGAGGGGTTTACAATATGAAATTCTGCACAGAGGAAGGGGATGTGGGTGGTGCCAGGGGTAAATGGGGAAAAGGCCATGGCTCAGTGGTAGACCACCTGGCTTGCATGCAAAAGCCCCAGGTTCAATCCCTGGCATCTCTAGGTAGACCTGAGAGAGGACCCTGTATAAAACCCTGGAGAGCTGCTGCCAGTCAGTGTGGACAATACTGAGCTAGATGGACCAAAGGTCTGACTCGGGACAAGGCAGTCTCCTATGTAGCTATGGGGGAAGAAGTTCAGCTGTCCTTTCCTGCCCATACATTTCATTATTAATCTGGATACTTGTGGCCACCTGGTGCAGGAACTGGGAAGATCTGTCATTCAGCAAATGCTGTTGTCATGCCTTGCATGGCTCTTGGAGGAGGCCTGGAGATGTTTTGATGAGATACTTAAGGAACATTTGACATGGCATCTATGACGCTTGCAAAAAACATCTTAGGCTAAATTGCTGGCTGCTTGCCATCCTCCAGTGGCACGTGTATGAAGTGTGCTGCCTCATTCACTGTCCCATGGTAAAACCAGTCTTGTATGTTAATGCTCTGAAATCTCTTGTTTTTGTTTCTCTGGCCATGAAAACAGGTAGGACATGACTGTCTGAGGGCATCTGCTGGAAGCGGTGCTATCTCCAGAAGGTGGTGGAGACAGACATTATTGGGGGCTCAAAGATTGGCAAAGATCCTGGTAACTCAAACAGCACTGCTGGTCTCTCCATGCACGGTACACCAGAAACTATCAGAGGCAGTGCTAAAGAATTCTCTGTCTGCCCACCTTACTTACTGCCTTCCAGGTTAGAAGTGTTCATGGAGGGGTCCCTGTCTAAGACCCCTCCCCCACATTCTAGGTCAGCCACAGCCCCATTGAGTCCAAATATGATTTTGCATCCCTTTTATTCAATGCAACAGGGCTTGTAAAGGAGAGGCTCCCCAGAGCATGTGTGTTAGGTCTCTGCTTAATATCTGGTCAAGTGATCTGCTTGAGAGTCGCATCATCTATTATAATTGACTCATCAATTGCCATTACATGGGATTACTTTGTGTTATCTTTTGCTGACAATCCAGTTTTCCACATCTGATGCCAGCCTAGGCAGCCCTTCAAACAAATGGTATGTATGATAGGAAATCTTGTTTGCTACATTAACACTCTCTTGTCTGTCTTTGCACCTACTTCAGAATCTGTTACAGCATCACAGCTTTTCTTGATCATAACTGAGGTTCCAACTGTGTGTGTGTGTGTGTGTGTTTGGTTCTGCTAACTCCATGGAATGCAAGAGAAATGAGAAACAAAACTCAACCATCTGGGTATTCTGGGAAACCAGAACTCCCCACAGACAATCTCTTGAATGGAAATTGTGTCCACCCATCCTTGGAAGGAAAAGGCAATGGAGAAGAGCTCAGCACCCATCTAATGATGAGAGGATCCAGAGGAATAAAGCTGATGGCTACTAGCCCTGGTGGATATGTTCTACTACTTGGAGGCAGTGTGCTTCTAAATACCAGTTGCTGGAAACTGCAGGAAGGGAGACGACTGTTGTGCTTGGGTCCTGCTTGCAGGCTACTTATGTACATTTGGCTGGCCATTGTGAGAATAAGACGCTGGACAAGAAGGGCTGCTACCTGATCCAGCAGGCTCTTCTTATGTTCTTAGATGTACTTTTTAAAGGGAAATGGATTTTACACAATACTTTCTCCACTGGGTTTTTTTTTAAAGCATCCATCAGTTCCTGCACACCTGAGTTTCTCTTGTACCTGCATAGGAACATAGGAAACTGCTTATGCCAGGTCAGACTATTGGACCATCTAACTCAGTATTTCTACACTGACTGGTAGCAGCTCTCCAAGGCTTCAGACGGGATCTTTCACAGCTGTGCCTGGAGATGTTGGGGATTGAACTTGGGACCTTCTGCATGCAAAGCAGATGCTCTGTCATGGAGGTTCTTCCCTCAAGCATAAAGTGAGGTCTGCCCAACTTCATTAAATATCTCTGAGTTCAAAGTCCAAGTTTGATATTGGTAATCAAATAACGATGGAAACCACTAGCAAATTTTAATTGTTATGCCATTTTTTCTAACCCAAAGAATTTACCCAATTTTGGACATAGGACATTGGACATAGGAAGCTATTTTATACGAGTAGTAGACTCTTTACACAGGAACAAAGAGATCATCTTAGACCATTGGTCCATCTAGCTCAGTATTGTTGACACTGATGGGCAGTGGCCCTCCAGGGTTTTGGTTATGAGCCTTTCTGGAAATGCTGGGGATTGAACCAGGCACCTTCTGCATGAAAAGTTTGTGTTCTACCACTGAGCTATGGCCTCTGCAATTTATCTCTTTCTGAAGAAACTTATTTTAACACCTCACAATCCAGTCAATCTTTGCAATATGTAATCATCTTATGCAATATGTAAGCATTTGCAATATGTAAACATCATAATAATGGAAATTTTGCTAATTTAAAATAATATGAAGACTTCCAAGCAAGCATACTAAACCCTGGCCCTTTCTTAAAAAATTAATAGAACTGTGCTAAAGGAACAAATCATAAATCTTGTGCTATTAAGCAAAGGAACCATTACCCAAGCAATTTGGTCTATGGATTAAAAAGTGCATAGTGTTTAATACAGGAGGTGCTATGATTCAGGGGTTGTGGCTCTTCAGAAATGTGGGTCTGGCCTCTTGTTACCCAATTCATAAAACTGGAGTAGCAGTGATTTATTATGGTCAGACTTCTACCAAAGACAAAAATGACAAATGTTCTATGGATCTTACTGCATCAGTGTTTGCCTGGTTCAGTTTGTAACTATGCCAAATATGAAGCCCATAGTGGTACTGGACATGAGCTTGGAGTGCTGGATCCATGGAGGTGGTCAGCAGCAGATAGCAAATGCAGGACCCTGGAGAGCTCCTAGGGAACAGAGATGTCATTCCAAGAAAGGGCAGAGCTTAGTTGAGCAGTACCAAAGTAGGCTTGATGATTATCCATGCCCCTACTCATGTTAAGCTCAGATCATAATAGGCCAGAGCCCTGGCTTGGAATTGCACTTTCCAGCACTCAAGGTGTGCACTTGAAGTAAAGTGAGGGGCCTTCGATGGCTGGTGGGATGGCAGGAATGGAGGCCAAGACTGAAGACATCCACTCTTGGTGTTCCCATGGACACCACTCCTCTTGTGATTTAAAGGGGTGGATTATTTGGGGGGAAGAGACTTCTGTTGTTGTTAAAGTCAAATGCCACACAATGCAGTCCAAATCCTACTTTGTTCCTTGAATCCAGCAGCTCCACACAAGAGGTTTCTTCCTGCTGCTTAATGAGTTTACCTGCGCTCCAGGACCTGGGAAGGAGTAGCATAG
This sequence comes from Rhineura floridana, assembly GCF_030035675.1. Lineage (NCBI taxonomy): Eukaryota > Metazoa > Chordata > Lepidosauria > Squamata > Rhineuridae > Rhineura > Rhineura floridana. Next base: position 34,132,446 of record NC_084495.1, on the reverse strand, counting down.
GGATAGCCAATCTGGTGCCCTCTAGATGTTGTTGGACTGCAGCTCTCATCTTCTCTAACCATGACCATTGGCCATGCTGGCTGGGGTTGATGGGAGTTGGATTCCAACAACATCTGGAGAGTACCACATTGACTAGCCCTGAAGTAGACTATGGGATATCTCAAGGAGAGGAATGGAGACCATTGGTTGCTCTGCCTGACTGGATGCCTGCCTGCAAATCTAGAATGGCAAATGGGCAATATTGTAACCTGTCTGTCTGTCTTACCTGTAGTAGCAGAAATCTTTAACCAAATAAGCATGTTGCTCTGAAAACTTTTCTTTTTGCCATTTCCCATGCAATATGGAATGCCCTCTCCTCTGCTCTACATGAAGCATCATAGTTTCCTCAGATGTCTTGTGAAAACATATCTTTTTACCCAGGCTTTCCCTGACCCCTAAGACTGTTATTTCTGAATTCCTGTTTTTTACCTGTTCCTGTTTTTACGACACTGTTTTGTTGTTTTGATGCTATTTTTGCACAGCGCTTAGGGATTTTAAAATATTTAAAATAATAAATGTATGGAACTTCCAGATTCAGAGGTACTCTATCTCTGGAAGCTAGTTGCTGGGGAGTGGCAGCTAGAGAGGGCTATTGCTTCCAAGCCTTGCTTTTGGGCTTCCAATAGACATCTGCCTGGCCACTGTGAAGCAGGATGCTAGACCAGATGGGACTCTTTGGTCTAAACCAGCAGGGCCTTTCTGTGTCTTGCAAGAGCGATTTTTAAAAAGGTTTAAAGCCCCCACATCTTCAGCAATGGTTGAAAGCCATCAGTCAGTCTTGACATTTTGTCAGTCCTATTCATAGCCAAGATGTGGTCTGGTCCTCTGTTCCCCTCCCCAACCTAGAGTGAAGCTTGATCCTGTTGTAAAACCTCAGCCCAGAAACAAATATAAACCTCCCGTAAAATAAAAAAAGGCTTCCAGAGGCACCTGATCTGGTAGGATAAGACAGCTGCAATAAGCTGCATGTCTATATTTGTAGAGAGTTCCCACATGAATTGCTCTTTCCTCACCAGTCATAAGTGTGTCTCATTCCAGGGATGTCTCTATAGCAGGGCTTCCCAAACTCCCTGCCCACCATGGACCGCTTGAAAATTGCTGAGGGTCTTGGCGGACCAGTTTTCCCACTTGTTTCAGCAATGGTAACGCACTGTGCTTGACGCTGCATGTTTTTCAATTGCATTGCTATTGCTTCTTTCATTTCATGCGTTGCACTTTATGACAATTTGCATTCCATAAAATTCAGTATGACAATACCACATAAGACACAGAAGGAGCAACAAATACTATTAAAAATAAATATCAATATTTAACGCAGACATGTTGGGGACCACCTGAATGAAGCTCGTGGGCCACTGGTGGTCCACAGACCACAGTTTGGGAATCCCCCTTTTTTTAACTAGGCAACTGAGACTTTGATGGGGTGGGGAGAACCAGATGCAAGCCAACAGCATTCCTCTGCCTCTTTCCCCCACCCGATAATACCAGAAGGGGAACCGCGCAGCAAATTCTCTGGGTCAGACGGTGCTCATCTTTGTATGATGTGCCGTGTCAGGAAGGCTCTCTTGTCAACTGGGTACCGTTTAGCATGTTTGTCCCCAAGTTCAAAGCAGCCCACCCCCCAACTCTCTGACACCGCTTGGGATGTTTCCTGCCCTTTGACCTTTCTGTTGACTCAGGCCTCTTCCCTTTTGAGGTCAACATCAAAATAGAGATGTATGTCTCTGAGCTGACCATGGCTCTGACTGCAGAGATCAAGGATCTTTAAGGCCCATTTGTCTTCCCATCTGTCAACTTGCATTTGAAGTTCCCTTCGTCCTCTATTCTTTTCGGCAAGAGTGAAACTGGGGAGGGGGTTCCTGTTTTCAGCAAGACCTCTGTCTTTTGAAAGCTTTTTGTGTGTGTGTGTGCTAAATTCTCTCATATTAAGAGAACTTGATGGTGCCATGAATAGATCAAAAGCCACTGGGGTCTCCTCTGAAACTTTAATGCAAACAGATAGGAGGATGTACTGGTTTGGGGGGGGGTCGGGGGCATTTGGGGTAGTTATCAGAATTTTCTGGATTTTCTTCTATGCTCTTCCTAGCTAATCAATCCAGGCAGCTTCAATAATGATGGGTTGTTTTCCTTCCTTTCACAAAAAGGGCTCACCTTGCCACTTAAGGTGACCATAGAGGACTGTCCTTTATCAGGAGGTCAACAAGTTTGCTGCACTAAGAAATGGAGAATATTTTCCCTCGCAGCCTCACTTTCCCGTGGTTTGCCTTCTTGGAAACAGCAAGAAGCAAAGCCAAATCCCAAGAATTTGATCTGATCTGAGAAGCTGTTGAGTCACATCCACACTATATATTTAAAGCACTATTTTGCCACTTGGAACTGTAGTTTGTTAAGGGTGCTGAACTCTCAGAGTTGCAATTCCATGCACTCTTAACAAACTACAGTTGCCAGGATCTCAGTGAGTGTCAAAGGGGTATAATCAGTGAAGGCTAGTCTATTAGGGCAAATGAGGCATGTCCCACCAACCTCAGTCTGCCCCCCCTCTCCTGTCTTCTTACAAGAAGTCCAGACTATGGAACTGCCTGTCATTTCCCTCCTTTTCACTTTTGCCCCTTATACAACTCAGCAGGAAGGAGGATGGGGACAGAGCTAGCATTAGTTGGCTCCGTCTATCATTGGCTCTGGCTCCACCTACTATTGGCCTCCCTGAGTTCCGCCCCACCAATCCCAAGGGGCACCCGCCGGAACTGGGTATAATAATGCTTTATATGCATGATGGGTGTGGATGTGATGTCACAACTCCAGGAGGTATGAGCAAAGGTCCTGCCAAACCCTGGATTGTAAGATTCAAAAGTGTGTGTGTGATGCCACATAGCACATGTGTGTTTTCCTTCTTTTCTTGCAATGTAATTCATGTTTTAAAAATCCAAATGCAGCAGTAGGATAATATCCTTGATAGGACCAACTAAAAAATCACCAGGTCATGAGCAAGGTTTTGACATATTCAGAACATTTGATGTTAAACAAAATGGGGGGATGGGTGGGGGCATGATGCTGAAGCCCATTGCAGTTTGTAATGGTCTTAAGATGCAGTTGTGCTAACTTGATTAGATCAGCTTCTGCTTGTTACTAAATGGATTTCATGTTGCATCAAGCTGTGGTGTCATCTGTGCAGGAATTGGGGACAGGCATCCAGGGCTCCACTCAGCAGAGCCCTCAAACATTGCAGGCAGTGGAGAACTTGTGACTCCAATGTCAGTGGGCAGCAAATCCACTCCGGATTTTAGTCTGAACCTTTAAGGAATGCTCTAAGGTGCTTTCAGACCTTGGACAGCACCTTGTATTTGCTGCCCTGCTGACATTGAAGCCACCAGTCTCCACTGACTGCTGGACTGGCTCACAACATTCTGAAGTAAGGAAAACAATACCCATTGCCATCAATGTTATTTTTGAAAATCTTCCCCCCCCCTTTTTTTTAAAAAGTAAAATCTAGATCAGCCTTTCACAGCCTTTTAGTCCCCGGATGTTGTTGAGCTCCCATCAGTCTCCGCCAGCATGGCCAATGGTCAAGAATGATGGGAATTGTAGTCCAGCAACATCTGGGGACCCAACGGTCGGGAAAGGCTGATCTGGATGTTACAACTCTGCATTCATTTTCTTCTAATCAGTTTATACAGTTTATATTGGTCCCAGGCTATGGTCTGAAGGCAAATGAAGCCAGCTCCCTGCTGTCAGGTCTGGTCAGCGCCTGGATGGGAGACTGCCTGGGAATCATATGTAAGCTGCCTTGGGTTTCTATCATTAAAAGAAAGGCGGGGTATAAATGTAATAAGTAAATAAAGAAAAATATAGGAACCTTCCTTTTACTGAGTCAGACCAATGGATCATCTACCTCAGCACTGCTGACACTGACTGGCAGAGGCTGTCCAGTGTTCCAGGAAGGGGTTTCTCTCAGCTCTACCTGGAGATGCCACAGGGACCTTCTCCATGCAAAGCAAGATGCTCTGCCACTTTCCCCATAAAATAATGTGACATTTCATTCCTTATGGTTCTGCATAAAGGACTGGTTCAAACAGGAGCATAGGAAACTGCCTTATTCTGAGCCAGGCCAATGGTCCATCTACCTCACCATTGTCTACACTGACTGGCAGCAACTCTGCAAAGTTTCAGACAGGAGTCTCCCAGCCCTACCCGGAGACACCAGAGATTGAATCTGGGACCTCTTGCATGGAAAGGAGAAGCTCTACCACTGAGCTACAGCCATTTTAGTTTGAAGGAGGCCAGCCTTCTGCTGCCAAATGGTGGAAAAAACCCAGGATTCAATACATTGTTTAGATCTGTAGATGTTGAAGGCTACCCAGCAATAACAGTCATGACTCTGCAAAGGGATAATAAGTGCTTAATATCCTTCTGAGGGATTTCATTCACTCCTCCCTGCCAGTATAGTTCCTTCATATCCTCAAGCCCAGTTATGCAACACATTTGTGTTGGCAAGGAATTGAATCTACCTAAAGAAATCAGTAATGATTTAAAACTAATGCTGATGAAAGTTAAAGAGGAAAGCACAAAAGCAGGACTACAGCTGAACATCAAAAAGACTAAAGTAATGACAACAGAAGTTTCATGTAATTTTAAAATTGACAAGGACATTGAGCTTGTCAAGGATTATCAATACCTTGGCACAGTCATTAACCAAAAACACCACACTGGCTCTCTAAAATGGAGACAATAGTCAAGAAATGAGAAGAAGGCTAGGACTGGGGAAGGCAGCTATGAGAGAACTAGAAAAGGTCCTCAAATGCAAAGATGTATCACTGAACACTAAAGTCAGGATCATTCAGACCATGGTATTCCTGATCTCTATGTATGGATGTGAAAGTTGGACAGTGAAAAAAGTGGATAAGGGAAAAATCAACTCATTTGAAATGTGTTGGAGGAGAGCTTTGTGGATAACACGGACTGAGAAAAAGACAAATAATTGGGTGTTAGGACAAATTAAACCAGAACTGTCACTAGAAGCTAAAATGATGAAACTGAGGTGATCATACTTTGGACACATAATGAGAAGACATGATTCACTGGAAAAGACAATAATGCTGGGAGAAACAGAAGGGAGTAGAAAAAGAGGAAGGCTAAACAAGAGATGAATTGATTCCATAAAGGAAGCCACAGACCTGAACTTAAAAGATCTGAACAGGGTGGTTTATAACAGTTGGAGGTTGCTGATTCATAGGGTCACCATAAGTTGTAGTCGACTTGAAGGCACATAACAACAACAACAACATGTAATATGAAATATTGTCGGTGTTCCAACCCTTTCTTTGAATCAAGGTACTGGCTGCAGTTGAAGTATTGTTAAACTGCAGCACCACTGAGGTAAAGCAGGGGTGGAGGACATTTTCAGCCCAAGGTCCACATTCCCTCCTGGGCAACCCTCTAGGGGCCAGATACCAGTGGTGGGTGTGGCCAGAGGCAAAAGTGGGTGGAGCAATGAATGAGAATTTTACCTTTGTACAGTAGTCCAGGTTCTGCACACACTCACACAACAACCCTCTTTATCCTCCATCCAGGCAAGCAAGAAGTGCTATCCAGGCTTAAGGATACATTCTAGCCAGGCAGAAACAGTCTAGGAGGGTATGAAACAGGGCTCAGGAGGGGAGAAGATGGCGTCTGGAGGGAGTCCCAAGGGCAAGATAGAGAGGCCCAGGGGCTGCATTTAGTTCCTGGGCCTGAGGCTCCCCTCCCTGATGTACATGGTGATTTGCAGATCTCGGCCTCCAAGGAGCGCACAAGTCAGACAATGTGTGTTCCATATAGCATGAGCAAGGTGCTTGCGAAATAGTGGGAAGTTCTGAAGGCTGCAGCTTGCCCTTTTGAGCTTGACATTTTCAGGTATGCATACTGAGAAGAGCTCAGAGGAAGCAGGGGATGGGGAAGCGGTGGCCCTCCAGATTCCATCATGCCCAGACAACGTGGCCAGTGGTCTGGTATCATGGAAGTTGTGGTCCAACAGCCTTGGAAAGACCAGCAGTTTCCTCATCCCTGCTCTGGAGCAGCCTTCGCCATCATGATGCCCTCCAGATGTCATTGGACTCCAACTCCCATCAGCCCCAGCCAGCATGGCCAATGGTCCGGGGTAATTATGGGAATTGTAGTCCCAACAACATCTGGAAGTTTGCAGGTTCCACATCCCTGGCCAATGGGATGATGACATCCCAGCAACTCTTAACTCTGAACTGATGGAGCCTTTTACCCACATGTGTTCTTAGGGGGATCATGGCATTTTGAGGATCTCTTTCCTAGGTGAAATGTGACAGGGTCCCAAAATATAGTCTTTCCTCCTCTCCCTCCCCATCTCTTGCTGTTTAGGAGGAAGTGGATGGGATAGATGCCACTCTTAGACATTTGGAATGTTGTTCTAGAAAATATGGAATAGGTTGTAGTACTGTAGATATCATGTTATAGGTCAGTTTGTTTTCTGCAGGAACTGGGAGGCAAAATTTCCTGGTGCTTAAAGCAAGGCAATGAATGAGCACGTTTTGCTTTTGTTCATTTCAGAAATTCATCCCTTTACAAGCAGAATAAATAAAAGGCTGTCCTTCCGGATTTTATAAGACCAAATCCACATGTGCATTTTCATTAAATACTTTGGCTTATGAAGCAGTAATCCTCCATCCTCTCTCCCCAACCAAAAAAAAGTAAAGAAAAAAAACCCTTAGCTGTGGACAGTTTTAATCTTTTGCCTAAACCCTTGCACACTCCGCCTCTGTTTTGAACCGTCCTAACTCAAACCACAAGCCAGTTCTTCAACTAGAGATGGTTGCACATGGTTTTCATTATGAGCCCCATAAAATCGAAGTAGAATAGAGCAGACTCTGGAGATAAAACCAAGTGGTGCAGAGATTAAAATTTATTCTGAGGTCTGCAGACCAATGGCTTCACTTTCTTTGAGGTCTTCAGATCAATAATTTCCTTGGCGGAACAACGAGGAGGTGAGAGAAGGTGGAGTCATTAGGTGACGGTTGGCGGTTGGTCCTTTAGGTGAATGGGGCATTGCCCTACCAACCTCATCTGCCTTCAGACAGCCCCTCCTCTCTTGCCTTCTTCCTTATCACCAGCCCAGGGTTGGCACTGGCTGTCAGCTTCCTCCTCCTTAGAACTCAACAGGGAGGAGGATGGGGAGAAAACTAGCATGAATTGGCTCTGCCTGTCATTGGCTCTGGTTCCACCTATTGTTGGGCTCCCTGCCTTCTGCCTCACCAGTCCCAATGGGTAGCCCCCACCATTGGCTATGGCCCTTCCATATTGTCTTCATGGCTTGCTTCTCTGGCTGGCCTTCTCTGGAAGCCAAATCTAAAACTAGGCAGCATCTCGATCTAGCAAGGCAATTTTTAATTGCTTTTTTTTAAAATGGAAAATTCCAGATCTTAACTTCTAGAGACGTCAGGATTTCTCTCAAGTGCTTGTTTGAAAGAGGCTTCCTTTTTAATTATTTGCACGCCTCCCACTTTCCTTGTCCTTCTCTGTTTTCTTTGAGGTGTTACAGCTGAGCTGTAGTACTGAACACAAACCAATAATGAAAGGGAAGGGGTGATAATTGTGATAGAAAACGGCTCAGGGCAGGGGTGGGCAAACTTTCTCCATCCAGAGCTGCTGCATTCCCTCAGGGCTCATCTCTCAGGGGCTGCATACTGGTGGTGGGTGAGTCTGAAGCCAAAAGTGAGTGGGAGGGGCATCCCTTTTCTCTCTCTATCACCCCTTCTCTCTCTCTCCCGCCACTCCCTTTTTGTTGCCCTTTTCCCAGGTGGGGAAGGGACTAGCCATGGGGGTCATGCTCCTTTCTGGGACTGGCGAGTTGGTTGAGGATTAACATGAAAGCGAGGCAAGCAGCACGACACACAGCTCATTCGGATGGACTGCTCCTAGGTGGAGATTAAGTTGGAGGTAGCTGAAGCCAAATAGTGTGCACCATCTTGTTGGGAGTTGCAAGTGGGGAGAGTGCTGTCATGCTCCGGTCTTGTTTATTGGCATCCCATTAGGGCATCTGGTTGTCCACTGAGAGAATGGGATGCTGGTCTAGATGGGCCTTTGGCCTGATCCAGAAGGGTTCTTCTTAGGGTTGGTCTCTCTCTCTCTCTCTCTCTCTCTCTCTCACCTTTCTTGGCCAGGCACCAACAACCTGCATTACTGAATCTGGGCCTCCGGCTTCTATCTTTGAATCATTGATGTCTTGTTGGGATTTGACATTTCTTTGAGGAGTGCTTTGCACAGGTCAATTCATTACCAATAAACCAATCCCACTTTTAGAGCAAAAGGGTCAGTGGTTATGGTTATGTTTATTTCATGCAGGTCTGGTCCCAAGACATTGTGGCACACCAAGGGAGAAAATCCAACCAGTGCACCTCCTTGTCTCCTGTGGTCAACACACAATAATAAATTAAATGGGTGGCAATCTGCTGTTCTCTTTGATGGCAACCCACACTTACTGCCTGAATGAGCAACGCCCCTGTGCAGAAAGAGTATAACATCTGGGGTTTCTTAGTATAGGAAAAAAGTGAGGAAGGGGAAGTATATTGGTGTGGAGAAAGTGGACAGGGAGAAGTTTTTTCTTCTTCTCTCATAACACTAGTCTAGAATCCAGCAGAGCCATCTCACGAAGCTGAACAGTGGGAGACTCAGGACAGACAAAATGACATATGCCCCACAGAAATTATTTGGTAATTATTTTAAATAAATGTTTGCTAAAAAAAACCTTTTGCACAAGCATTTCCTGACTGTTGATGTCTGCTTTTAATGACCATGGTCATGCAATTGGTATGTTTTACTTTATTTATTTATTCATTTATAAAAGTATTTATATATTCTTGCAAAACATCAGGGCAGTGTACAGCAACATAAAAACATTTAAAAGTAATATGAAACAGTCATTAAAATGACTGGCCGCCCAGAAGACATTTTAAACAGCTGCATGGGGCTGTTAAGCACAAAAACGTCTTCAGGAGGCGCCTGAAAGTCAATAGTGAGGATACCTGCCGAATCTTTGCTGGAAGAGTGTTCCACACCATGGGACCGGCAACACTAAATACCGGCCTCTGGCTGAGGCCAGTCGGGCATCTGTAATGTGGAGAAGAATCAACAGCACTCCTCCAGATGCTGTCAGCAATTGGGCTGGGATATAAACGCTCAGGCAGTTGCTAAGGTATCCTGGAGCCAAGTCGTTCAGGTTTTTTATATCAACACAAGACCCTTGAACCCGGCCTGGGAGCATATGGGCAGTCAGTGCAGATGCTTCAGCAGAGTGGTCACCTGCTGTTGGCCATCTGCCCTTATTAGCAGTCTAGCAATTGCATTCTGCACTAGTTGCAGCCTCTGGACCAGGCCCATGGGCAGCCCCACATAGAGTACATTGTAGTAATCCAGTCTTGAGGTTAGCAATGTCTGGACTACACTGTAATTGTGATGTTTTGCTGTTTTATTGTTATGGTCTATTAGCATAAGAAGAGCCTGGCTGCTGCATCAGACAAAGGGTCCACCAGGTCCAGTATCCTATTCTCCCAGTAGCCAACCAGAAGCCTGTTGTTATATTGTTATATTGTTATTATTTTATTGTTGTAAAACTGTTCTGGGATTTTCATTTATTTTTAAATAAAAGCAGTATAGAAATTAAATGAAGAAATATTCACATAGTAGTTACACTGCGCCTCTCAGCCCACCATATTTAAGTTCCTTTCTGCTGAGAAAGGGCTGGGGCCCAGTGACAAAGCAGCTGCTTTAAATACCGAAGGTCCTAGGTTCAATCTCCAGGCATCTCCAGGTACATCTGAAAGAGACTCCTTCCTGAAGCCCTAGAGAACTGCTGCCTGTCAGTGTAGACAATACTGAGCTAAATAGACCAATGGTCTGAGTATAAGGCAGATCCCTCTGATCCTATGTCAACTCACAGAAATCCCATTGAGTTGAATGGACCTGACTCCCAGGTAAGCAGGGCAAGGGTTGCAACCTTAATTGCTATTTATTGCAGTTAATATTCAGCATCTCTTCAAACCTTCAAGATCTGTCATGAGATTGTGGGGAAGCCTTTTCCTTTTCTCATGTGGGAAACACTCGCGCTTACACAAAGACACACATTCCTTTTTTAACCCTGCCAGATTACAAGAAATTGCACCTTGAAACTGACACATTACAATTCGGAGGCATAAGCAGACCTAAGGTAATTTGGAGACATTACACCCATGTAGAGGTGGCAGTTTGTGGGTGATTGTAGCAACAGAACACAGAAAAACATCTTTTGAAAGCAATTTCTTCCGGTTAAAATATGCCCATTTGCAAACTAGACAGCCAAGTGCAATCCAATCTTGCTTGAATAAAACTGCTTGGAGGTGCCACCAGCGGGTCTGTGTTCATCTTTTGCATGGTACAATTTTTTTCACAGGATTCCTGAAAAGATATGTGTTTCGAATGGCTATGTAAGCACAGGAACATCTACTTCCTATTCTTTTCATGGCTCATTTGCATCGGAAGTTTGCTTTTTGCTCAATCTGATTTTATCTGAAGTATGGTTTCCTAGAAGGTGTCACTAGCAATGAGAGTAAGCAAGGCAAGCTTTGCAAGATATCAGCTGGTGGGTCCAAGCCAATGGCGGCTGGTGGCTCCATGTCAGTGGGGCAGTGGAATCTGCTCTGCATTTTAGTCCAGACCTTCAAGGAGCTGTCCAAGGTGCTGAGATGTAAATTTAGCACCTTGGACAGCTCCTTGAAAGTTTGGACTAAAACCCAGAGTGGATTTCACTGCCTCACTGATGTGGAGCCCCCAGCAGCCACTGGTCAAAGTAGAAAACTGTGCAAGAACCCATCTCTGTTGCCAGTTCATAGCTGAACAGACATTTGGAAAAAAATTAAAAGAAGCTTCCCAATCTTATTAGACCACACGACCAGAAAATACTTACAACATACATACATACAGGCAGGCAGGCAGGCATGCACCCCCTGCAAGACTTTAAAATATACCTTATGAAGCATTGCAGCATGCTGACAGCATGATGGAGCCATCAGCCGAGTGACCAGCTGATATGCACATGAAGATTAGGGTTGAGAGAATTCTCCTTGTTCCATTGCTTTATTGTTTTCCCAGTTCCCTGTTGCTTTGTGTTCTACTCCCGGATTCCAGTTTAATTTTAGAAATGATCTTAATTAATTTTGGGATTGGAGCCCATACAGTCATGGCTTCCCACTACTTTGGCTCATTTGCATCCACTGCTAAAACACTGGAAAACATGCAGTCTTTATGCAGTTTGCATCTGCAGTTGCATGAAGATTTCTTTTTGGTGTGGTGTTTTATTGCAGTGTCCATGCATCAACATCATCATCATTTTCAAGAAAATTCATTAAATACAACATAAAACAACACAGAATGACATAAAATCCTGAAAACATCAAGGTATGTATCCATTTTTGTTCTTTTAAGCTAAAACACCACATGCAAATCACTGATATAATCATAAAATCACAATGAGATTGCTTTTGGTGGGGAGAAGGATTTTTAGCATTGCACACCGGTAGTGTAGAGGGAGGAAAACACAGGAAGGAACTGAAAACTGCAGCAAATAAGAGCATAATGCTCACTGCATTGAAAGAGGAATGGCAGAGAACTCCTACTGTGTTGGATTCTGCTTTGGAAATGCAACCAAGTGATTTGGAACACCAAAATCTAGAGAGAAATTCAGTCAAGGAGAATTTTGGAAGCATCCTAATTAAAGTCCTTTTGGGGGAAGGACTGTGGAGCACCTGTTTTCTGTGCAGAAGGTCCCATACCTGGCATCTCAAGGTATGATTTATGTATTTGTTTCTTTACTTCAACAATGCATGTACTGCTTAACACTGAAATATCTAAGTGGTGTACAATAATATTATAAAAAACATGCTGTGGATAAAATCAATTAAGATTAGTCACAAACCCAGAAAACTTACTTACAATGCCTGCTGAAATAGAAAGGTTTTCATCAAGCCCCTGAAGTTCAACAGAGAGGGTTCTGTCTGTTTTCAGTGGGATAGAGTTCCACAGAATCAGACCCACAATACTGAGTGTACGGCTTCTGGTGGCTACGAGGTGTACATCTGAGCCATGGGGGACCACTAACATTGACTCCTTCAAAGACCTCAGTGATTGGGCAGGGACACAGTATAAGGAATCAGGTGGTCCTTAAGGTATCCTGGACCAGTGTTGTTTAGGGCCCTGTAAATTAATACTAGAACCCTGAACTTCTCCTGGTAGCATATGGACAAGACTTGGGAGTGGTTAGGAAAGACTTGTACCCAGACTCCTGGAGAGCAACTGCCAGCCAGGGTAGACCAGAGATGGAGAATTGGATCCAATCAGTGAGCCGGATCCAGAAGTGGCCAACTCTCTGGGGGTGGGGCCTTTCACCTGTCAGTCACCTGATGCCATATGATGTCCGGTGATTTAAACTCCAAGGAAGGAACAGGAATGCAGTTTGAAGTGCACTCACAAAGCTTTCTTTGCAGCCCTGGCTGGAATTCAGAGGAAGATTCATTGCAGCCACTGCTTGAATTGTTTTTGAATTTGGTGCTGCTGCTTTACCTGTCATAAGTCAGGTGATGGACAGGTGGGCATGGTTTGGGCCAAACCATGCCACGGGCCAAATGGAGAGACCTGGTGGGCCTTATTAGGCCCATGTGCCGGAGGTTCTCAACTGCTGGTGTAGACAATGCTGATGAAGATGGACCAATGTTGTCACTCCATATAAAGCAACTTTGAAGTACAACTCCCACCATTCCTGACCATTGGCCATGCTGGCTGGGGCTCATGGGAGTTGTAGTCCAAAGCATCTGGAGGGCACCAGGTTGGAGAAGTATGCCACACCACCCCTGGAAAGCTAGGCCAATATTATCCTTACCTTGCAGACTGGGGAAGCGGAGGCTGCAGAAATACAGGCATGTAAAGGTCACGGAGTGCATTTGGATTTCCAAGTTTGCACACTTAGCCACTTATGCCAGATCTGCTGCCAATGAGAATGCACAGCTGCTTCTCCATGGGTGCAAGAACTTGAAGTGTAATGATCAACTGCAACCCTTTTGGGAGAAGCTAAGAACCTAAGAAGAGCTCTGCTGGATCAGGCCAGTGGCCCATGTAGTCCAGCATCCTGCTCTCCCAGTGGCCAACCAGATGCCCCAGTGGGAAGCTCGCAAGCAGGACCTGAGAGCAACAGCACCTCTCCGCTCCTGCAGTTTTCAGCAACATATTGCCTCCGATAGTGGAGGAGAGCATTTTGCTCATGAGAAGACTTCTGAAGCGGCGTGGGGTGGGGTCCTCTAATTAAAATAATCAGAAAGTCATTGCTTGTAAACATGTAAACAAGATGATCGCAGCCAGTGTCTGAATCGTTGTAATAAGCACTTGTGGGTGTGGAAATTAGCCATGGATCATAGACCATCCAAGAGTTACTAGTAATTTATAAATAAGTGCATTCTTCTGATGCTCACTGAGACCACCCTGCTGCCACCCTTGCAAGGCTTGAATTTTCTTTGTAGAGTGGCGACATGTTGATGTGAGTTAAAAAGTGGGTACGGCTTGGAAAGACTGTCATAGAAACGGGTGGGAAGCTTCAAGGGGTGGTTTGTAGGTTAGAGACATCCCATTTGAAGAACTGGGGCCTTAGCACATGGAGTGCAGCACATGGTCTGCAGGTAGAAGGTCCCAGGTTCAATATCAGCCTTCTCCAATTAAGTGGATCAGGTAGGAGGTGATGGGGAAAGACCCTTCTTGGCTTTGGGCCATGGAAAGCTGATGTCAATCTGAGTGGACCAGGGGTAGCCAATGTGGTGCCCTCTAGATGTTGTTGGACTACAAGGAAAGGGCCTTAACTCATTGGTAGAGCATCTGCCTGAAACCCCGGAGAGCCACTGCTGGTCAGTGTAGACACCACTGAGCTAGATGGACCAATGGTCTGACTCAGGCTGTGAGCACATTCATCGCCTGCAGCAAAGCATTTCCATTGGCCACACCTGTAGGGGGAATGGGTCGATCTGCTGATCAGTTGCAAAATCTCTTTGAAGCTGCATTTTAAAAAGAAATGCACTCAAGCTGATCCCAGCAGGTTTTTACAGTAAAAAGGGGCTGGGTTTGACTAGGGTCATGTGCCCCCGTTTTCAGAAAAGAGAGGTGGAGAAGCAACAGAACTGGAAGAACAGTAAAATGTGTCTCAACCCCAAATATACAGCACATCCTAACTCCCATCATCCCTGATGTTGGCTGAGGCTGATGGGAGTTGTCCTTAGCAACATCTGGAGGGCACTACCTTGGCTACCACTGGAGTGGCAGTGCTGGGCTCTATGGAGAAATAGTTCAACTTGGTATAAGGCAGGTTTCTATACCCTTTTGACCCTCTGGAGCAAAAAAAAAAATTGAGATGATTTCCTGTTGCCTTCAACTGCTGGGCCTATTTAACTATTGGCTTGTGGGGAGAAAGCAATTGGTTTGCGTCTCATACTTCTGATAGCTAAGGGACACTTAGAGTAACGGCAAGTAAGGGGGACATGATAGAGGTGAATAAAATGATGCATGGTGTGGAGAAAATTGATAAGAAGAAGATGTTCAGCCTCTCCTGTAATACTAGAACCCATCGGGGACATCAAAAGAAGCTGAATGTTGGAAGATTCAGGATGGACAAAAAGAAAGTATTTCTTCACACAGCACATAGTTAAACTGTGGAATTTGCCCCATAAGAGGCAGTGATGGCCACCAACTGGGATGGCTTAAAAAGAGGATTAGACAAATTCATGGAGGAGGAGAAGGCTGTCAGTGGCTACTAGCCACGATGGCTATACTCCGCTTCCACTGTCAGAGGCAATATTGGGAATCACAAATGGGGAGAATTCTGTTCCTTACAGGCTTTCCATTGGCATATGGTTGGTCTCTGTGAGAAGAGGATGCTGGACTAGTTGGGCAGCAGCCAGACTCCTCTTATACTCTTAAGAACTCCCTTCCTTCAGCAGAACACAGTGGTGGCTGGTGGTTCCATGTCAGTGGGGTAATGGAATCCACTCTGAGTTGTAGCCTGAACTTTCAAGGAACTGTCCAAGGTGCTGAACATATTTGGGGAATAGATTTCAGCACCTGGGACCGCTGCTTGAAATTTTGATAAAACCTGGAGCAGATTCCACTGCCCCATTGACATGGATCCATCAACCACCATTGAAGGAACATCCTTTTCTGTATTTCTTTGGTGGTGATCTCCTTACTAGAAGGATGTGAGCTTAGAATAATCTCACTTTATTGATTTAATGTATAACCTTTCCTCCACGGAACTCAAGGTGGCATACAAAGTTCTGCTCTCTCTTTTACCTTCACAACAGCACTGTGAGGTACGTTAGGCTGAGACACAGTGGCTGGCCTAAGGTCACCCTGGGACAATCTCATCCAGCATTCTCTAACCACTATACCACAATGGCCTACCCATGTCAGAGACACAAATGGCAGCTTCTCCTAAGAGCAGGGAATTTTGCAGAATGTCTGCAGGAGATTCAAGAGAGAGACAAAAAGCAGAAAGGTTGCAATGTAATAATTACTCGTGTTTGTCTTTCCACCAAAGAAGATGCAGTCGCATGGGCCAGCATGTTCTGCGTAATTGGTCCATTATGAGATACATTTTGCAACTGCGCTGCAGATTACGGTTCAGCCTCCCCAAAGGGCTTGGACTTGTTTAGAAATGCGTGTGAGTTTTGAAACGATAAAATGAATAGAGCCGGCAGTGACCTATATCTGCTGCTTTATTGATTGTGCCTATCTCCAAGGGCTCTGCTGTTGTACTTAACGAAGGATCCTATGCTATTTCTTTTTCTGAAAAGGGGTGGGAAGGGTTGGAGTTTCTTTGGGCTGTGCATGCACATTAAAGTCAAGCTCTGAATGGATTCTGTTTCTCTTTCGTTGAAACGCCTCAAACAACAAACCACAATCAATATATTACATGCATTCTTTTTTCTTACCTTAAGAACATCAGAAGAGGCCTGCAGCTGGATCAAGCCAAAGGGGGGCATCTACCCCAGCATCTTTTTCTCATGGGGGCTAGCCAGATGTTCCAGTGGGAAACTCATAAGCAGGACCTGAGTGCCAGGCTTGTAGCCAGCCTAAAAGTTCTGGAGGGGGGGGCGACGACCAGAAATAGTAAGGTGATTTTCCCCCCTGTAGTATTAATTTTTTTTGTAAAAAAAAAAATTAGGGTGCAGAAAGTTTTTAGGGAGTGAGCCCTCTAATCTGAACCCATTTAGGACATTTGAAGACATTTCAAAGCAATCACATGCATTCAGAGTTGCTAATTTCAAGGTTGCCATGGCTAGTATCTTTCAGCCATCAGACGCCTGGGTGAATGGGAATGTTTTTCAAATTCCTTCTGAAAGTCAATAATGAGGCAGACAGACAGACAAACCTCGCCAGGGAGGGCATTCCTCAAAGAAGACGGGATACCTCTTGATTGATTTCTTATTATTGCTGCTTTTCATCAGGCTTTTCTATGGCTCCTTTTATCTATGTTGTTTCACTGGCATGACTTCAGTGGTGAGTTTTAGGCACTCTGAAGGTCACGGTGGGTGGGTGGGTGGGGGAGAGGCAGAAAAGTGGACTATAAATCCTTAAAAGTCAGCAACAAAGTAAATCTAGGAAGAAAGGAAGAAAAAATCCTCCTGAACTGCAAGGAGAAGCTGAAGGATCAAGATCTTCCTTAGGGTACGTTCAAAGATTGCAAAACTGAAGCCTGCTGTTGAAGCTTGTGATGGTGCCCTGATGAAAGGAGCCCTTCACCATCTATGTTCTTGTGAATCCTTGGCTTATGTTTCTGGGGTGTGAAGGCAGTTATGTGTCGCCTGGCTGTGTTTCACCAAGCCATGATGCCTAATCCCTAATGCTTGACATGGCTCTCCTAAATTGGGACAGAACAGAGGTTTTTGCCATCCGGGAGTGGATTGTTTCCCTTTTTTCCCTGTGATTTCCCCCAAGGGGGTCGCATACTCAGTGGGGCTCCATCAACACTTTCAGTTTCTAATTAGATATATGGGAACTACAGTCTGGCCTCATCCATTGGCCAGGAGACTGGGTGGTTGGGTACCCTGCCTCCTGGGAAGAACTTCACAACAAGCACGACAACCATTCATCAGCTAGTGAAGGAACTCCAGCCAGTGAATCACTCTAGTGCTGGCTTTCCTCTCCCCTCCTCATACATTTTTCCTTTTGTATCTTGTCTATTAGATCATGAGCCTGTGTGTAGGGACTGCCATACCTTTTCATCTCTGTACAGAGCTTGGAAAAGTGTAGCACTTTATAAGTGATGAGTAACAACTACTACAATATGGGCCATCCCATGCAAAGCACCACACTGTAGAGCCTTTTGGGCAGAAGGGCTCCCTCATTTTATATCCTGCTCCCATCCTAAACTCTTGTTGTGAGTCCTCCAAGACCTGCTCCTTACTTATCTGGCTCATTTCCATCTAGCTTGGGAGGGTGAGGCACTGATTGACTCTACTTTGCCTACAAAGGCTGCTTCTGCTGTTCAGAAAGTCTAGAGACCATCGGGGTTGTTTATGGGCTGTTTGCAGGGTTCAAGATTTAGGCAACATGTTTTTGCTCTATACATTTTGTTGGAAGTGGGGCAAGAGCAGCTCCTGTTTGGGTTCTTTTGTGTGTATTCCAGAAGGAAGATAGAGTTAGGGTCCTCCAGCTGGCTAGGTTTGCCAACCTTTACTTGTGTTCTTCTCTGCCTAACTTCCTTCCGTTGTAAACTGATATGCTCAGAAAAGCTTACCTGCCCCTCCTTTGTCTTCTTCTTGGAGTGTCCAGAGGAGAGAGGAGACCTCTTTGTCTTTGCTTTCTCTCCTGAGCCATTAGGGCAATACCCAAGTCTGAGCGTTGCGCCTCCAACTTAGTTTGAACTAGGTATGCCTTTCCTATCTACTCTGTATTCCTATAAATAAAGTAGTGTTTCTTATTTTACTAAGTCTTAAGTCTCAGTGATCTAAATGCAGGGTAAAAGCCTGCTTCTAAGGTAAACACACACACCAGCATGCACAGCTCAGACTGTTGAGTATCTGCATATATATAATATTTTCATAACACATTTAAAGCAGCATTATACCACTTTAAACAGTCATGGCTTTCCCTCCCCCAAGAATCCTGGGAACTGTGGTTTGTTAAGGGTGGTGAGAGTTGTTTGGAGACCCCTTATTCACCTCACAGAGGTACAATTCCCAGAGTTCTCTGGGAAAATGGATGGATTGTTAAACCAGTCTGGGAACAGGGGTCTCCTAACAACTCGCAGTGCCCTTAACAAACTATAGTTCCCAGGCTTATTTAGAAGAACCCATGACTCTTTAAAGTGGTATGATATGGTTTTAAATGCATAGTGTGGATGTGGCCTTTATTTTGGAGAGGCATTATTTTTCCTGTTAATCTGTATTATGCTCTTGAATTTTTCTTGTTAGACACTATGATCAGTGGAGATTGTTTAATTTTATTGTAGATTTATTAATATGAAGTGTTTTCATTAGCTTATGGTTTGTATGACCATTTAAATTTTATTATGTCTTCTAAAAATGGAAATGGACTGCCTTCAAGTTGATCCCGATTTATGGATTTAGATTTAGCCTAAGAAAAGGAGGAAGTGGATGGAAAAAAGACAACAATTAATAGAGCATCCGGTGCTTGCAGTCTGGAGTTAAAAGTGGGTTTGGAAAGGCTAAAGCTGAATGTTTTGTTAAACTATATTCCAATGTATATTCCAATATATAATACAATACATACAATATATAATGTATTCCCCAATGTATATTCAACCCTGGATTGAGTAGGAGGTTGGACTCAATGGCCTTATAGGTCCTTTCCATCTCTACTATTCTATGATCCTACGATTGTATTCCTGCACATAGAAGTATACGCTTGTCAGAATTCACACAGAGGGAGAAACATATATATCTCTTCACGTCTTCTCACATGCAAACTCATACACAGCACCACCCGTTCATCTAATCTCTGGAGGCTGCCTGTCTTTGCAAATATGAGTAGCTATCATTAAGGTTAATAGGACATACATGAGTATCAAGACAAGAGCGTGGTCCCATGTGATATCCTGATGTACTGATGATGTGTAATTATTTGGGCAAGAAAATTTGGCATGTGATATCTCTGTTAGTTTCAAAAGACATTCATTATCAGGACTGCACTGATGAGGGGTAATTTCTTTATTTTGATAGGTAGAATACCCCTTTTGCCTATATAAAATATTCAGAGCAGCTTACAAAGTCCAGCCTATTGTTATTGTTATTATTATTACTGGCCCTACTTCACACCCCAAATGTTTTTGCCTACGTAGAAGGTATCCTTGAACTCTGACACTACCTCTTGCTTGCCAGGATGGAGGACACAGAGGGGCAGGGGTGTAGTCACCTGGGGTTGCAGAGGGGTTGTAGACCCCTTACTTTTTGGGGAGAAGGGTCCCAGCCAGATCCCTAGGTATGAGCAATCAACATGAAAGGGGAGCATGTTAGCCACTGGGAACAATCCTTGTCCCTTCATGCTGATTGGAGCCAATCAGAGTGAAAGTAGGTTAGTCAACTACTGAGAAGACTCTTCTTAGTAGCCAACACACAGCCTCCCCTTTCATGCTGATTGGCTCCTAGGGACATCTGTTGTAGAGTGTGGACTCAGAGATGAAATGGAGAGTGCGGGAGACGAGGGAAAGTGGAAAAGGAGCATGGCTGTGAGGAGGCATAGTGTGACTATTATAGAGGGACCCTGCCTTCTGAATTTTCTACTGCTCTACTGGAGAGGGATGTGTGAGTGTGTGTAGAAACCAGTCTGCTGTACAGAGGTAACATTTACATTCATTGTTCCACCCACTTTTGCCCCTGCCCCCCCCACCATTGGCATGTGGCCCTTGGGAGGTTGCCCAGAAGGGAATGTGGCCCTCACTCTGAAAAAGGTTCCCAACCCCTGCACTACACGATGCTGGAGTCATGAGAATTAAGATGCTTTCGAGAGAAAATAGATATATAAATTGTTGGGCAGGGATGGCTAACAGTGTGGTGCAGAATCAAGATGCTTTAGAAAGAAAATGAGATGTTGTATAAACATTCTGTTTAATACTGTGAATCATGTGCTAAAATATGGGAGCTGCCAGTCTGGGCCTGGTGCAGAACCTTCGGCTGGTGCAGAATTCAGTGGCTAGACTGCTGATGGGGGCACATAGGGACACCCTCATTAAAACATCTGCACTTGCTGCCCATCCACTACCAAACCAGGTTCAAAATCCTTGCATTCATTTACAAAGCTCTGAGCAACTTGGGTCCAGGGGACCCTTGGGACTGCCTGAACCCTTATATCCCAGCTCGATCACCGAGATAATCTGTAGGAGTGCTGGTGGTTGTCCCCTAAGGCTCATCTGACATCAGTACCAAACCGTGCTTTCAGTGTTACCGGCCCAGTCCTGTGCAATGCTCTGCCAAGAGAGATTCAGCTGGTGCCTTCCATATTAAGCCTTTTAACATTTGCTGAAAACTTTTCTATGTGTATATTTTTAGGACCCACCCTATTTTTTTGTGATATGATTTTTGGCTGTTTTTAACTGTTTTTAATTATGTATCTTAAAATTGTTGTGACCCGCCTTGGGACCTTTGAGTGAAGGGTGGGCAATAATAATAACAATAACAATAATGTTGCCAGACTTGTGTGTGTGTGTATGTGCCTTTAAGTGGATTACGACTTACGGCGACCCTATGAATCAGTGACCTCCAAGAGCATCTGTCATGAACCACCCTGTTCAGATCTTGTAAGTTCAGGTCTGTGGCTTCCTTTATGGAATCAATCCATCTCTTGTTTGGCCTTCCTCTTTTTCTACTCCCTGCTGTTTTTCCCAGCATTATTGTCTTTTCTAGTGAATCCTGTCTTTTCATGATGTGTCCAAAGTATGATAACCTCAGTTTCATCGTTTTAGCTTCTAGTTACAGTTCTGGTTTAATTCGTTTTCTATAATAGTTACCTGGTGATCTGTAATTTAAAACTCCGTGTGATTTAAATGTGTCTAAGTCATGGCTGTAAACTGCTTTGATGACTTTGAATGAAATTGCAATATACGAGTATTTTAATAGAAGCAAACAGGTATGAATGCCATCTGGCAGGAATCAGTCCTGCCTGAGCCCCACCAGAAAGAATGGGAGCTCCACAAAGGGAATGCCCAGTCTTTAATAGAATATCCTCCAGCCAGAGGCATTCCTTCTACCATTTGTTTTTGGCATCAGAATGACAATAATTCCCCTTAGCCAGCCTCCCATCCTTGATCACCGATTTGGTAACCAAAACAAAAGGGGCAGATTGTGAAAACAGGGAGAAGGAAAGGGAGGGGAAATGGCTTATCTGGAAGGTGTTGAAAGCAGGAATCCATTCCTAAACAAGACAATGTATTGCTCTCCTGTAATCCCTTTATAATGTGTGACGGGCAGCCCATTTATTTGAAGATCCTCTTAATGTTGCTTTTCTTTTGGTAGTTTCCTCTGGTTTTGTCTGCTTGCTTGAAAGGCTACAGCAGGGGCGATTAACTTTTTTCAGCCCAAGGGCCACATTCCCTTCTGGGCAACCTTCCGGGGGCCGCGTGCCAGTGAGGGGCGGGGCTAGAGGCAAGAACAGGCAGAGCAGTGGGTGTGACTCTTCCCTTGGTACAGTGTGCTAAACCATCCACACATGCACAACCTCCTCTCTATGCTCCATCCAGGCAAGCACGAGGCCTTACCAGAGTTCAAGGGAACATAAAAAGCTGCCTTATACTGAGTCAGGACATGAAACCTCAGTGTTGTCTACACTGGCTGGCAGCAACTCTCCTGTGTTTCAGGCAGAAGATATTGCCAGCTCTGCTTGGCGATGCTGGTGATTGAACCTGGAACTTCCTGCATGCAATGCACATACTCTACCATGGAGCTACTGCCCTTCTCTATAAAATAATGTAAGATTCCAGCCTAACTGTTTCCTACACACCTGAGTTTCTCTTGTATCTGCATAGGAAAATTGGAAGCTGCCTTTTAGCAAGGCAGCCTATTGTACCATCTAGCTCAGTATTATCTCCACTGGCAACAGCTCTCCAGGATTCCAGACTAGGTACATTCTGAGCCTCACCTGGAGATGTCGGGGATTGGATCTGGGACTTTTCACAGGCACACCAGATGCTCTGCCACTGAGCTGTGGGCTGGCCTAGCTGGGCAAAAGCAGTCAAGGAAGGTGCAAAGCAGGGCTGGTGGAGGGTGTGCCTGGCAAGAGGGTTGTGTGTCTGGGAGGGTGTATGGCCTGGGGAGATTCCCAAGGGCCAGATAGAGAGGGGCCCAGGGTGCCACATTTGCCCCCCTCCCCAGCCTGAGGTTCCACGCTCTGGACTAAAGAATGATATCTGTGAGTGTTTTCAAGCGACTTCTCTTTGAGTAATGGCATCTTCGTTTTGCAGGTCATTGTGGAATGCTGTTGACTCTTAGTCACAAGCCAGACCTGAATCTCCCAGAGATGGGGGGCTGCGAGTTACTTTTTCTCCCAGAATCCTAGGTGTGTGATCTGATATCTGTAGAGTCTAGGAGGGATTTACTCAGTCTGCAATCTCCTTCTTGGAATCCCATCTGAGCTGGTGACATCAGAGAGGAAATAGGATTTGTACAAATAGTGTAAGTAGTTGCGTTGGTCCATGATAACACACACATACACACACACAGAGAGCAAGAGAGTGAGCGAGCTTTTTTATTGCTTTAATCCAGACATGGGGAGCCTTTGACCCTTTGGATGTTGTTGAACTACAACTCCCATCATCCCCAACAAGCATGGCCAAAGGCCAAGGATGATGAGAGTTGTAGTTCAGCAACATCTGGAGGGCCAAAGTGCCCCCAGGCCTCCTTTAGCTTCATAGAAACCCCATTCTGCTTTACGCATAGCCTGACAGCCTTCCTAGCTGCTTTTTATCATTAAGTTTTAAAATCTGAATATTCATCCATTACATATTTCAAACAGCTGCCTCAAAGACTCCAGTTGGGTTTTGCTTTTGGTTATGGAGATAGGTTAAAATAGATGACTTTTAAAAAAACAAAACCCTTTTATAGTTTGCAGACACTATTTTCTGTGGTTTGGAAAGATGTTTATGATATTTGAAATACATCCAGTTGGAAAATGTGCATGTAACTAGCTTTATAAAACAGCTTTGAGGAGAGCAGAAAGCAGCAAATTGCATAGAAGAAGGTGTTGTGACATGAAGGATCTCAGTTTCAGGTGTCTAGTTTGAGGTTACCTGAAAGAAGAGGAACAGAAGAGAAAAAAATTGTTCTGTTTAGTCCCAGTGATTGGCAAGATCATGCATACAACAGTGTCTGCTGCCCTGTGGATTAGGGTGATGGGATGCAGCACTGTGAAATGTATGTGGATGTAAGTCCCAGTAAGATTATAAATGTTTCAAGTATACTCCTTTTGTAATGATTGCACTATCAAGTGATGATGGCTTGTACAGGTGTGAAACTGCCAGCAGAGCCCAAACGCAGTAGTCAGAGTGTTCAGAATAGTGAACTCAATATAAACCCTCAAAGTGGGAATGGGGAATCAGTGACCCTCCAGATACAATTGGTCCCCACCTCCCATCAGCCCCAGCCAGCATGGATAACTCCCTTCAGGTCCACCATGGACAACATCTCACATCAGCCTGATCCAGCATGGACTTCGACTCCCATCAGCCCCAGCCAGCTGATTCCTAGCGTGTTGTATCTGCCAAGAACAGTTCATAGCAATTCTAATTCCAACAAACGTTCTCAAAACTAGCACAAAATAGGGTCCCTGCCTCTTAAAACCCATCCCTTTGTTTCAGATTGTATGATGTGTGTTCTTTAAACAAAAACCAAACCAGAATAACGCACAGTACTCAGTGGCTATTATACTCAACTACAGTGAGGAGTAGTTGAATATCTTTATCAAGCAGGCATTCCTACTGCAACTAACGTGTTTTTAAAAAAAAATAATTTAAAAAAATCAAAAGTAACACATTGTAGCTTTAATTACAGTCAGCTGCTCTTCCAAGCTTCCCTACATGCAGAACAGTGATAAAGGCAGCTGCAATCGAAAGGTCCTGAATTAAACAGTCAGAGGTCCGTCACCCTCTCTA
Source organism: Rhineura floridana (assembly GCF_030035675.1). Taxonomy (NCBI): domain Eukaryota; kingdom Metazoa; phylum Chordata; class Lepidosauria; order Squamata; family Rhineuridae; genus Rhineura; species Rhineura floridana. The sequence goes on along the minus strand of NC_084495.1, from coordinate 34,108,238 downwards.
TCTTCCTCTTTAGTGAAATTAGAGATCTATATTAAGAGTCAAATTGTCTTTAAGCTTTACTCACTTTAAAAGGTCTGGCAGGCAGGGAGGGAGAGAAATCTAGTTCACAAATGGCAAAATTCGACACCCTTATGAGCTATTCTTAAAAATTGTGTGTGTGTGTGTGTGTGTGAAGTATGGTGTTTTGTCACACAACCCTATCACTGATGGCATATCCCTAACTCTCATCTTATCCCAATCCTTATCTTATCCCCTTTCTTATCTTTTTCTTTGTTTCTGAGCTGAAGCGCCTTGGAAATTCAGAGTGGAACTTGGAGTGGATTCCACTGCCCCACTGACATGGAGCCACCAGCTGCCATTGGGTCAGGGAGGGCATGGAGCAGGGCGGGAGAGAGGCATGGCCTGAGGAGAGTCCTGAGGGCCAGGCAGAGAGGCCTAGAGGGCCAGTTTTGGGCCCTGGACTTGAGGTCCTACACCTCTGGCCAGGATTTTTTTTTAAAAAAAAAAGGTCAAAAGCCTTGGAATTGTGCCTTGGAATAGGCTGGGAGCCAGTGGAGATTATGTTGCCATCGGAGAGGATGCAAGTTTGGGAGGCGTTGCTCCGAAATAGTTCTTGCAGCACCTCCTAATTCCAGAAGCTTGATTGTTTGGCCAAAATTGCCATGCTGGAGAACAAAGTGTCCAGCCCTTGGAAACAAAGGGGCAACATCTTTGAAATGGGGCCTTGACAGTGCAAGAGCAGAGGCCCCCACTGCGCCACCTTCTTTATAGTGTTAATCTACTGTCCGAGGGAGAAGAGAAGCAAGGCATTGCTCAGTTTTTCCTCTCTTGGATTTCCCTCTGCCCCCACAGCAAATTTGAGTGAAATGAGTCCCCTTCTTCCTAGCTGCAGGATTGCTGTGCAGCCAAGAAAGGTACTTGGGTTTGGGGCTGGCCAATCTTCCCCCTGAAAACCATTTGTTTTGAAGGGGCAAAGCCTGAATGGAACAAGTATAGGATCCCTGATGCTCCACTCCTCTATGGCTCTAGGACTGATGGAGCTCCTGGCAAAGGACCTTCGTTCTGTGGATCCCCCTTGGGCCAGAGCTTGGAAAAGTTACTTTTTTGAACTACAACTCCCATCAGCCCAATCCAGTGGCCATGCTGGCTGGGGCTGATGGGAGTTGTAGTTCAAAAAAAGTAACTTTTCCAAGCTCTGCGCCCCTTATATGTCAGTGGTCCGCACCCCTCCCTGGCTCCACTATGGGCTGTTTCAGTAGCACCAGCAGGTGGCTCTGAACTGCCATTTTAAATTCCCTGTTTTAAAAATCCTCACAACAACCCTGTAAGGCCACATTCACACTGTACGTTTATTCCGCTATTATTCCACTTTGGGCAGTCATCCCCACAAAGAATCATGGGAAGTGAAGTGGATTTGAATCCAGCACCACCCCCATCTCAGTCTTAGGAACGTAGGAAGCAGCGGCAGCTGGTAGCTCCATGGGTGGAATCTGCTCTGGGTTTTAGTCCAAGGTGCTGAAACCTAATTGGACAGCTCCTTAAAGTCTGGACTAAAACCCAGAGTGGATTCCATGGCCCCACTGACCTGGAGCCAACAGCCGCCCCGATCGGAAGCTGCCCTATACAAAGTCAGACCAGTGGATCCAACTAGCTCAGAGTGACTGGTAGCAGCTGCCCAGGGTTTCATGCAAAGGCCTTTCCCAGTCCTGTTTGGAGACGCCAGGGATTGAGCCTGGGACCTTTTGCATGGAAAGCAGAAGCTCTGCCACGGAGCCACAGCCCTTTAAGCCATTTCACCACATTGCCCTCTCTCTTTATAGTGCAGCGTAGGCACAGAGGCAAGAGAGAAAATCCAAGCAAAGGCATTTACGTGCATTTAGGCTTCGTTTCTGTTGTGGGGGAGGACATTTTTGTAATTATTACCGTCAACAGCAATTATAACATTGCTAGAGTTATAATGAGGTATATAAACAAAGAAAATAGCAACAACAATGGTTACAGCGTAAAAACAGTCTTTTTTTTTTTTTTTAAATCCCTACTAAGCATCAGTTTAGGAACAGATGAAGCTGCCTTCTCCCAAATTCAACCATTGGCCCATTTAGCTCAGTAATTAAAGTCTTACATTGCTTGAAATCTCTATGCCCTCTCATTGAGATCCAAAATTCTGTCTCGTTTCCTCGTTGCAGAGGGCCGTCCCGTTCCTGCCACGTTTCATTTATTTCTTGTGATATTTTAATCTTGCTCTTCCTCTAAGGAGTTCAGAGTGTGGCACAAGATTGTCCCCCTCCCATTTTATCCTCACAACAGCCCTATGAGGTAGGTAGGAAATTGCTTTGAGCCTGAGGGATATGTTCCCTTCTGGGCAACGTTCCAAGGACCACATGCCAGTGGTGGACAGAGCCAGAGGCAAAAGTGTGCACAGCAATGAACGTGAATTTTACCTTTTTATGGGAGCTAGTATCTTGCACACACTGACACTCCCCTCTAGAATACCTCGATCCAGACAAGCAACAGGCATTCTCAGAGCTCAAGGACATATTTCAGCAAGACAAAAGCAGTCAAGGAGGGTGAGAAGCAGGGCTAGTGAAGGGTGTGGCCTGGGGAGAGAGGGCGACTTGGGCAGAATTCCGAGGGCCTGATAGTGCGGCCTGGAGGGCCACATTTGGGTCCCAGATCTGAGGTCCTTCACCCCTGGGCTAAGATGCCCAAAATCACAAGAAAGTCGGATGGCTGAGTAAGGATTTCATAACATAACAGCTTACATAAGAGCTACATGGCCTATATCTTTAATACAGCAGGGCCACTATTGCACTGAACTGCTCTGTTATTCATCTTGCTTGCGCTATTCCATATTTGCCCCACAAAAGCCCTCGGCTGATAACATTTGACTGATCGATGCCTTTCAAATGCCACCACCTCCCTCATGCCAGTATTATTGAAGTGGGAATAATTTTCTTCTTATAAGAAAATAAACCAATAGGCAATGAACACAATGGTTTATGTTCAGTTTAGATCCTTTTAGTAAATGTGTTTTCACAAAAGTGATGCAGCAGGGACAACGAAAGCTATCCATTCCGGATTAGAAATGAAAATGGAAGTGGACTGCCTTCATGTTGATCCCAACTTATGGAGACCCTACAAATAGGATTTTCATGGTAAGAGGTATTCAGAGGGGGAGTCCAGCACTCTAACCACTATGCTACACTGGCTCTCTATCTGGATTAGAATGCTCCCCTTATTTTGAATGCCATTTAGAAGCCTCAACTGGAGGCATTTGAGGTTGGTGTCCCAGTGTGCTGTCTAACTATGGCAAGCCAGATGCCCCTGGGAAGCACAGAAGCCTGAAATAATGGAAAGGGCTATCCTTGCTAATTTGTCCTCAGCATCTATTAACCAGAGGTCTTCTTCTTCTTCTTCCTCCTCCTCCTCCTCCTCATTATTATTATTATTATTATATGCATGACACTTTCAAAGAACAAGATGATAAGTCCCTGCCCCAAGGGGCCCTCATTCCATAATTCCACTCAGGGAGGAAGCACAGGAATGGGAGTGTGCAACTGGAAGGCAAGGGAGGAATATATGTTTATTTCTGTTACATGTATTGAGATTTAGGACCAAACTAGACAATGGCCCATCTGCACCACACATTTAAAGCAGTATTACATCACTTTAAACAATCATGGTTTTCCCCAAAGAATCCTGGAAATTGTAGTTTGTTACAGGTGCTGTGAGTTATTAGGAGAGCCCTATTCCCCTCACAGAGCTACAATTCCCAGAGTTTAACAGTCAATCCCTCTTCCCAGAAAACTCTGGTAAGAGTGAGTGGAATAGCCCCCCCCCAACTCTCACCATCCTTAACAAGCTATAATCCCAGGATTCTTTGGGGGAACCCACACCTGTTTATAGAATGGTATAATAGTGCTTTAAATGTGCAGCACTGGAACATAGGAAAGCGCATGACAGTGAGTCAGACCGCTGGTCTATCTAGCTCTGTAGTGGCTACACTGACCAACAGCGGCTCTGCAGGGTTTCAGGCAGGAGTCTCTCCCAGCCCTGTCTGGAGACCTTTAACATACAAGGAAAACCAGGTTAGGAAATGTCATGCTTTCCTATCCATGTCTATTTTCCATCTCTTTGCTACTGGTCACAAAAGCACTATTTTGCCTTGGGCAGAAACGCCACCCGACTAATAATATGATTCCACCAAGGTAGAATTTAACAAGCTGAGGAATGGGGAGCATATAAAAGGATCCACCCCAAAGAACCACAAAATGCTGTTCCCAAGGGGAGGGGGGAAGAGAAAGAATGTTAAAAGGTCAAGCGCCCTCAAGGTTTTTATTGTGACAGACACTTAACCCTTTTCACTCCTGCCTGCCTGCTTCAGCTGCCCGGCTCACTCATTAAACCAAAAAGCTGTGTCCTTCCAGTTCGGAGTTGGAACATGATGGGCTGGAGTTCCCCCTAATATAATGCATTTTAATGTTATTTCCACTAACATATTCATTTTATGCACACTTTCCCCTGATAGATGCATCTTTGTAAACATTGGTTGGTTGGCAAACGGCATCGCCAAATTTGGATAAGTGCAAATGTTGAAGGATCGCTGTTCTCATAATGTTTCAGAAAGTGCAAGTTTGATATAGTGGTTAGGGCTAAGCACAGACCTCCCTATCTGCACTGTGGTTTCAATCTGGAGGGGGCACCTTCAGGCCGACCTACCTGGGTTGACCTAGGGACCACCTACCCCAGCTTGGAGCCCCTCCTGAATATGTTTGGAGGGCAGGGTTCATGTTTAATAGGGGAACCCCTCCCCAATTAAACATATGGAGGAAATCCCCTTACAAAACAGTACTCACACCACTGGAGGATCACTGCCTCGGCTCATCAGGCAGGCAGGCAGGAGAACTGTGGCCACCTCTTCTTCCTGTCTGGTGCCCTGCTTCCTGGCAGACCTGGGTCACTCTGGGTCATCAGATCTGACCTGTAGTGATCCATGGCTGTCGGAACCTGATTTGGCTGAGGCCTGAAAATGTCCAAATGGGCCCAGTTTGGCTGGAGCTTCTGCCGAATCTGTGCACAACCCTAATATTCACCTTTCAGTGTGAACTAAATCACATTTCTCCTCCATCCCTGCCCATTGAGTTCAATGGTGCTTCCTCCCTGGTAAACAAGCATAAGATTGTATCCAGAATAATACATTTCCAAACGCCGACTGTGCTTTCAGCCTTGAAATGATGTGAATTTCTTTGATGTTTTCAGTATGATGATGTTTAGTGTTGCAGAAACCAATTTGAGTTAGGCAAAGAGTTGCACTTGGGTTGCAGCCAACTAAATTCAACTCAGAGTGAATGGAAATGGACTGCCTTCAAGTCGATCCCAACTTATGGCGACCCTATGAATAGGGTTTTCATGGTAAGCGGTATTCAGAGGGGGTTTACCATTGCCTTCCTCTGAGGTTGAGAGGCAGTGACTGGCCCAAGGTCACCCAGTGAGCTTCATGGCTGTGTGGGGATTCAAACTGTGGTCTCCCAGGTAGTCCAACACCTTAACCACTACACCACACTCTCCAACTCAGAGTAGAATAATCGAAATGAATGGATTACTTGTGTTCATCAATTTCAATGGGTCTACTCTGAATATGGCTACCATAAGCTATTACTTTTTCTTCTACCAGGAAGGGACATAGTTCACTGGCAGAGCACCTGCTTTACACACAGAAGGTCCCAGGTTCAATCCCTGGAATCTCAAGGTAGCTGAGAAGCTCTGGAGTGCCACAGCCAGTCTGTGAATACAATGATGAGGTAGATGGGCCAATGCCTTACTCAGCATAAATCCGCTTTCTAACTGTCTATGTGTGAGGCCAATTGGCAATTTGCAGTTACCCCCTGATGACTTCCATGTGTGAATGAGTCCTTTTGTATTGCCCAGTGTCAACAGTGTTGGACAGTGTACTTAGTTTATGTGTTCCGCTGTGTGAGTTGCCAAATAATCAAGGGATGGACATGCATGTGTCAACCACACATAAAATTAAAGAATATTTGGGTTAGGAAACCTAGCTAAAGGCTAGAAGGTAGAAGCAGGGAAATAGCCAATGTTACAGAAGCACCATCCTTGGAGTCTTCTACAGAATGGATCAGGGGTGGTCAGAAGGTAGGTTGGAATCTACTAGTAGAGGTCTGGGTGGTCTGAAGAAGATTGGTATGGACTTCTGTTTCCCAGTTATTTAACAAGGGCAGGCAACAACTAAAATGAGTATCCCCGTTAGAAATAATACTGCTGAAATCAAGAAAACTGGTGGAATTGTGTGGAAAGACTGTGAGCTCAGTTCAGTTCCGGCATTCAGAACAAATTCCTGGTCTCAGAATTCTTTGGTCCATCTAGCTCAGTATTGTCTACACTGGGTGTTAGAGGCTGTTCAGGGTTTCAAACAGGGATCTCTCCCAGCCTTACTTGGGAAAGTCAGGGATCAAACCTGGGACCTTCTACATGCAAGGCAGATGCTCTGTCTCTGAGCTATGGACAATATTGAGGTAGAGGGACCAATGGTCTGATTCAGTATAAGGCAGCTTCCTATGTTCCTGGAAGGTTTTCTCCTGCCTTAGATCATGGATAGCCAACGTGGTGCCCTCTAGATGTTGTTGGACTCCAATTCTTATCAGCTTCAGCCAGCATGACAAAATGTTAGGGATGATGGGAGCAGTGGACACTGGCTGCTCTGATGTCAGTGAGGCAGTGAATCTGCTCCAGGTTTTAATCTGAACTTTTGAGGAACTGTCCAAGGTGCTGAAGCTATTTTGGGAATAGGTTTCAGCATCTTGGACAGCCCATTGAAAATTTGGGCTAAAACCTGGAGCTGATTCACTGCCCCACTGACCTTGGAGCCGCTAGTCTCCACTGGATGGGCGTTGTGGCCCAGCAATATCTGAAGGGCATCACATTGGATACCCCTGCCTGAAATGGTGTAGGGACCTGAAGGAGAGCTCCTGAAGATGATCTCAACTCATGCACAGGATGGTACGGGGAGCAAGCATTCCTTCAGGTCCCTAGATCCTAAGCCAATAGTTATGCACGAGTTAAGCATGCACTTAATTCTTCAGTTGAAACCAGCGTGCTTACACTGGGCACTCAGCCAGCCAAAGTTATCTGGTTCCTTCTATGATTAAAAGAGAGACAATGTAAGTTATTTGGGTGGAACATTTTAACTCTTCCCCCTTAAGAGCACCCACAAATTCCACAAACAATGCACACTCCCGATAGACTAAATCTGTTGCACATTTGAGACTAGAGACGAGAAGAGAGAACAAGGCTTAATTTGGCCGATGCAAATAGCATTTTCAAAGCCCTTGCTTATATTTTCTTGGGGGACTTCTATTTTATAGTTTGGAACTCTGCAAGCAGGAAGCAAAGGGGAACCAAACAAAGGGAGATGGGAAGAGGCATTTCCTGTGCAGCCCTTAGATGGCAAAAAGAGAGAGAAATCCATATCATGATTCACTTGAAGAACTATATTTTTAAAAACATAAATATATAAAAATAAAAATAGTTCATGTACAGAGGGGGAGCAAGAAGGGATTCAGTTAAGACAGAACAGGATGTTAGTAGTTTGCCAGCATGTGTTTCTAGACTGAAATCAATGGTTTTATGTATTTTCTACACCAGGGTCAGGCAGAAGAAAGATCTGGATCTACTGGTAGATCTTGGAATGATTTGCAGTAGATTGGCAAGGATTTTCTGACTTTCACATTTTTAACAAAAGAAGCAACTAAATGGCTCTTCCCCACCACTCTAAATGATACTGCTTAAGCGAAGAATGCCAGGAGTGGATTTTTCTGTGGAAGGACTTGGAGCTCCTTTCAGTTCCGATATTCAGAACAAATACCTGGGCTCAGAATTATTTAATTCAAAGTGCATGGATTTCATGCCAGGCTCCAGCGGGGTGGATCGTAGGGTTCTGGTAGGTTCTGCAAGCCTGAAGTCTCCCCCCCTCATGTTCTACAGAATTTGCACTGTGCAATCACCTGTATAATAGAGATCAGCGAGTGGGCTTCCTGGCTGAGTAGAGATTTGAACCTGGGCCTCCTCAGTTATAGACCAACCCAGACAATGGGGCACTTGTGGCCCTCCAGATGATTTTGGACTCAAAATAGTAATAGCCCAGCCAGCATGGTCAATGGAGGGATGATGGGAGTTGTAGTCCAGCCATGTCTGGAAGGCCACAGATTCCCTGTCCTTGCTCTAATCATCACACCACAATGATACTCTGGATGGAGCGTAGTTATTTCAGTTCACAATATTTCATATTTATTATTTTATTTATTAATTAATTAAATTTATATCCCGCCGTTCCTCCCAGAAGGAAGAACACTCTAAAACATCTTAAAAACAGACTTTAAATCTATATTAAAATGAAACATCTTTAAAACATATTAAAATAAAATATTTTTAGGGGGAAAAAGCTTTAAAATGTTTTAAAAAGCAATTCCAACACAGAGGCATATCAGATTTTGCCAGACATTGCGGAATGCAGACTCTAATCTTGCAGAAGATGAGTGGTGGGGAAGGATCCTGGCTCAGTGGCAATGCATCTGCATTACACGCAGAAGGTCCTAGGTTCAGTCCCCAGCATCTCCAGGCAAGGTCAGGAGAGACTCCCTGTCTGAAAATCTGGAGAGCTGCTGCCAGTCAGTGTCGACAATACTGGACAGACCAACACCGATTCAATATAAGACAGCTTCCTATGTGAGGGAAAAACTAATTGAGCAATATGAGAAGAACTGGAACCAGGAGGAAGGATTGAGAAATCTGTCAAGTCATGTGCTGCTCCATGATTCTTGGCATCTGAACTCCTAACAGTAAACACCAGCATTGTTTTCAGATTTTTCTCTGGAACAATGAGGACTAGAGGTATTATTCTGATTATTGTTCAAGGTGTACCAGCTTTTGCTCTAGAAGTTGTATTTCTGCCCTCCATAGCTTAAGTGTAGGCTTGTCGATTCTTATAGTCTCTGTCAATCAAGGACTCCTCCTCTGAGTGAGCCTGGAGCTGACGATTCCTTAACCTCTGGCCTAATTATGTACAGTCAATTGATTTTATTGCACAACAGTCATTCAGGTGCTGTCCTCTTTTCCCCAAGTTGGCCACTATGGAAACAATTTTTTGCATCAATGAGAAGTTGAACGGGAAAAATCTTTGGAATGTCAAAATGCTGTTGTGTCTGCACTTCAGGTCGGGGTTCCAGTCGGTGAACCCCAAGATAACAATAAAATACAAGACCCATTGCAACTCTAGTTAGAGTGCAGATGTCCATCTGCTATCACTCCTTCTTTTTTAAATCGTGGAAGAATTGCCTGCATTTAAAGCTGTAAGTTCCTCAGACTTTACCAGGCAGAGAGAGTGCCTGCATTCTCCGAGGAGACTCATGTTCTCTCTTACCCTGTGCTCAGTCTTGTGTGAATCTTTACTGGTCTGGCTCTCTCCCAAGTGCCTCTCTTTTCCTCCTCAGTAACGATGGAAGTGGCAGCAGCTGATCTTTGGAGAAGAGACGCTTTATGATTTATGGCTGAAAAATAAAAGTAAAGTGAATTCCCAAACTAGAGAGAGGTGGAAGAGTGAGAGGAAGGGGCTGCCATTGCTGGTGTTCGCATAGTATCTGTGGCAAGGGTGTATTTCTCTGAGATTACATCAAAATTCTGCCAGCACAATTCTGCACATAGAGAATGTGGATTCTGCAGTTGGAAGGAGGGGCGCAAATGAAGCACACCTAAAATCTGCATATTTTGAACTGAATCATTCTGCAAGTAAGGGTCACATTTTTGAACATTCCTCAGTGTCCAAAACCCCTCCTTGTGGAATGCTAGGAGAAACATAAATGTCATTTAAGATTTCACAGCTGAGGGTGTGTGCATAAAGATATTTCAGTTGGTGCAGCAAATTTTGAGATGTTCTCTGGGGCATATTCAAGATTAAATATTCCCCCCTGTGGGGTTGGAGGGAAGGGAATAAGGGGATCTCCTAACAACTCTCAGCACCCTTCACAAACTACACTTCCCAGGATTCTTTGGGGGAAGCCATGGCTATTTAAAGTGCCATCATAGTGCTATAGATGTATTGTGCAGATGGGGCCTTACTCAGGAGTTCTGTATCTTAAGACTATTAAAATAATAAAATGTATTGAGATAACATGATGTTGATTGTGTTAAACATAAGCAGCTCTGCTGCAAAGGAAGGGAATAAAAAAAATTCCTGCTGATCCCCATTGCGGTGTTTATGATTAAAACATGCAAGCAGCTCCTAAAATAAAAATTGATTACCCTTTTAATTCTATCTCCTAATGTTCCTCCTTAAATTTTCCTCTGGCTGTAGTTTACCAGTATGCTTAATTCTGAGATAGAGCTCTCTCCCTGCCACCGCCACCCGAAAGAGTGAGCATCCCACCCTTTTCAAAAGAAACATTTACTGCCTCAGATAACTCTTAAGCACACTGCTGTCAAAACAATTAGGGTTATTTTTTCTAGCATCCTCCTATTTGAGAATAAATAGATGTTTCATGAATATGTTAATTGCTTGGTAAGTGGAAAAGATAAGTACGATGTTGCAGTTCCACAAACACAAAGAAATAATCCATTGTTTTTGTTTTTCTTAAAAAAAAGTATATTATACATTGGAGCCATACTTTGAAGGTACTATATGTTTCCTCTAGTTCAAATAACGAGATCAGGATGAAATCATTTCACTTTATAAAGTTGCAGCAAAGATTAATAAAAAGATACAAATGTTGATTGCATCTAAAAAAAAGATTGCAAGGAAAAAATAATTTCTACCTCAGAATTACAGTCTTTACTGTATTATTTATAAACTACTTATAAACCACATAAACAAGTATTATGAAAATAACATTCTGAAGGGTTTTTTTTAAACTTTCTAAAATTTCCATCTATCTGCCCTTTCTTCTTTCTTTGAGTTCATTTGGCTGAACTTTAAAGGGGGGAAGGATATAGCTAAAAAGAAAGCAATATGGTTAAATTTAAATAATGCTGTTATAGCGAACATTCGTTTTGACTTGTTTTTGGAATGTACCCCAAACCACCAAACCAGAGCCCCGAGATGGTCTTGAAAAGCGTTTTACAAAGGAGGAAAACTGCTTCTTGAAGGGACGGAAGAATAATAAAGTGACAATTTCTCTTGGAAATATGTAGTTTATTTGATTTTTTGAAACTGGCAGAATAGTTTTGGGGAAATCGACTGCAGAAAAGTGCAATTTTTAATGTTTTTTTTTTTTTTTTAGGGGAGGGGAAGAGTTGAATGCAGCATTCAAGTGCCAGATAATTAAAATGTAAATTTAAATATCTATGCTTTGCTTTTGTGATTCTCTCCCCACCGCCACCACCCCAAACCCCAAGACTTTCTAAGTTAGTTGTCTTTGCAAACATGTGGTCAGCTGTTGCATTCACATATGGTCAAATGATCAAAGTCTGAAGTCTTCTCTAATTGTCCCCTGCTGCTTGTCTCCTCTCTCCATGATCAAGGCCTCAGCAGGTGATAGGAAAGGCATGAGAACGGCTTCCAAGGAGAATGAGCTTTGGAAAGGCCCAAGCAGAGCTCAATAAAGACTTTCAGTACATCACCCTGACAGTGAAACGCCAAGGCGCTAAAGTGAAGTCTGCTGAGCTCTGAGTTGGGTTTTTTCTTCTTTCTTTTACAGCGCCTTTTCTCTGTTCTCTTCCCAACCTCGTAAATCTGCATACAGTTTTGAAAGGCCCGATGTAACGCCACAAAACCTTTTCTTGTTTATTTTGTTTGCCACATTCCCACTTTGGAATCGGGCAACTCCAGAGTTGGAGCAAGTAGCCTGTTTGTTTACTTGACTGGCCGAGGAAACTCCTGAAAGTCTCTGGGAGTTGAAAGGAGTTCACATGTTTGTGGAAATCGTGACAGGTCTTTTCACTTGGGGTTGTCATTGTTTGCCTAGCCCAGGCCACTTGGCCAGATGGCTTTTTTTTATTGTCTCCCCGTGTTTACACCTCCCGATTGGATCAGTCCAAGACCAAATGGTGTGAAGGGCTTTAAAGACTTAGAGGATTTAGGAAAAGTAAATCCACACTTCTGGGCCTTTCTCGTCTACTCAGGGCTGGGCCCCTAATGCTCCTTCCTAGATGTATCCCAGTCAATGGGGAAAAGCTAAAAAGTGGCTTAGCCCAGGCTCTGCTCTTCACCCCCCTTCCCGCCATCCCTCCCCATTCATCTTTTCTCTGCCATCAAAATTGCTGGCGAGGTTTTCCTGCAATAAAGGAGAAGATGGCTTTCAAAGAAATCGGAGGAGAAGAAAGGCCTTTTATAAATGAGTTCATTGCACTAGTTGCGTTAATAGACATGCATCCTGCGACATATTTCTGAAAGCTCTGCAAACTGGCAAAGTTAATGCATTGAACAGAACAAAATTATGCCTGAACAGAACAAAATTATGTTATCTAGCCAGCTTTTTTTTTAAAAAAAAGTAGAAGAAAAATATGAATTTTTGATTGCATCTCTCCAGTTTTGATGGCCCCTCTCAGTTTTGCATCCTGGAACTGGCCTAGTTTTCTGGATTTAATGTGCAATTCAGATGTACCTTTGCCCTTCTGTGATGAGCTTATTGGCTGTTCCTTATGATGGGAGCAAACAGGATCCTGCTTACTTGGTTACTTCAGTTCCTTTCCTTAAAATATTCCACACCCCAAATTTAACTATTCGAATACTACAAATATTGCAAATTCAACTTCCCATTTATTTGTTTATTTTTTAAACCACCAATGTGGTACACTTAATTTCATGCATCATATGTCCACCAGCAGTTTGCATTGGACAGCCAGGCCTTCCTCAAGGCAAAGACTGGTCACAAATGAAAAATGAAGACCCAGAACATCAAGACTCCATTGAGTGATCATTTTAACCTTCCTGCACACAGCGTTGCAGACCTCCGAGTGAATGTCCTTAGGAAGGCTAAACTGTATGGACATATGGAATGCAAATCTGCCAAAAAGGAGTCTGGGCAGAAATTTGACTGTATCCTTTTGGGGCTTAATAGTGACTATGATTTCTCTGAACAAAATATAGACATTCTACACAACTTACATCATTACAGTGAACATTAGACTGTTTCCTCTTGGTTATCTCTCAACTCACTTTCCCATCTTTCCCAGTTCCATCTCAGCATCTGATAAAATAGGTGGGCACCTACAAAGCTAATGCCATTTTGCAGTAAAAAGCTGCTAAAAAGTGAGTCTCCAGGTACCACTTCTCTTTTATAAACAACCCTGAATGGAAACATTTGGATTTTGACATGGCATATTATTGATTATTAACTATGTCTGTTAAATAGAACCTCCGTGTATATAGGCAATAAGCTGCTAAATAACAGAGGCTCCTGGATGGCTGCAGCTGGAAACAGAATGCTGGATTACCTGTCCTCCTCTGGCTCTCACTCCTTCAGCAATTGTGCTGCAGCATTCTGCGCTATCTGCAGTTTTCATACTAAGAACAAGGGAAGGCCCACATAGAGTGCATTGCAGTAATCCAGTCTTGAAGTTACCAATGCCTGGACTACTGTGGTCAAGCAGTGGAGGTGGGACTCACTTTGGAGGTGGGACTTGCCATTAACACTTGCAGTAACACTGCTTTTTTCTTTGGGCTAAGGGTCCCTCCCCAATCACAATGCACATGGGAGTATCAGCAACTATGCTTGCGACCTGGCCATAACAAATAATTTATTTATTTGTTGCATTTATATTCCTCCAAAGTGGTGTACATGGTTCTCTGCCTTCTCTATTTTATCCTTACAACAACCCTGTGAGGTAGGTTAGGCTGAGAGACTGATTGGCCCTATTATTATTATTATTATTATTATTATTATTATTGTTGTTGTTGTTGTTGTTGTTGTTGTTGTTATTATTATTAAATATCCCACCCTTCCTCCCAGTAGGAGTCCCAGGGTGGCAAACAGAAGCACTAAAAACACTCTAAAACATCATAAAAACAAACTTTAAAATATATTAACTCAAAACATCCTTAAAAACACATTAAAACAAAACATCTTTAAAAACTTCTTTTTTTAAAAAAAGCTTTAAAAACATTTTTTAAAAAGCTATAATAATATATTAAAAAGCAAAATATAATAGAACAACCCCCCAAACAGTTAAGAACAGCCCGGAAAATACCAGCAAATGAATTCATTCTCTCTCTCTCTCTCTCTCTCTCTCTCTCTCTCTCTCTCTCTCTCTCACACACACACACACACACACACACACACACACACAGAGCAAAATTGTCTTCAGTTGTTCTGGGAAAGAGTAGATAGTGGACGCCTGCCATCTGTTGACAGGAATGCTGTTCCACTGGTCGGGGGCCACCATGCTGCAAGCCCTGCTCCGAGTTACTGTGGAGGGGGCTTCTGAGATCTTTGGAACCCTTCAGAGGAACTCTCCCATAATGTCCTACAGTGTATATAAGGCATTTTGCATCATCTACAGTTCCCTGGACCTAGCATCATTTGGGGATATTGAGAGGAGACCACATAAAAAACAGTAGAGAGCATTTGGAGTCAATTCTGCAAACTTTCCACTTTTTGTGGGGGGTGGGGGGTGAGAAAAAAAAAATCTCAGAAATTTTCTCCGGAGAGACAAAAAGTCAGAGAAATTTCCGCCCAACTCTAGATCCAGCGATGCAATTTGAACATTCTTACTGGGCATTATAACCTTCTAACCACAGGATCTATGTTAAGTTTTTAAATTTTATGGATTTAGCCATTTCCTTTCAGCACAAGAGGGATTATGACCTTCTTCCTCCTCATCTTAGCAACAGGACCACCTAATGTGAATCTGTTTTGCAGTTTGATTCTTAAGGAAAAAGAAAGAGGTCTCTGCTCTGGAGACAATTACAATCTAAAGCCCTGGTTATGTACAGACAGAACTCTTGGGCCCCTTAAATTAAAATGGTCTTCTTTCAGGATTAGGATTATAAATTTAGATACAGCTTAATAAAAGCTGATAAATGAAGGATGGGGAAATCACAGAGACGGGGAAAAAGATCAGAAGCAACACAGATGTGAATTGTCAATTGTTATTAGAACTTTCCAAGCAAAAATGACATTTGATAGGCTGTGGGCCAGCAAAGATTTAGATAAGGTTAACAGATATTTGAAGGTGCATTACATAAGAACATAAGAACATAAGAAGAGCCTGCTGGATCAGGCCAGTGGCCCATCTAGTCCAGCATCCTGTTCTCACAGTGGCCAACCAGGTGCCTGGGGGAAGCCCGCAAGCAGGACCCGAGTGCAAGAACACTCTCCCCTCCTGAGGCTTCCGGCAACTGGTTTTCAGAAGCATGCTGCCTCTGACTACGGTGGCAGAGCACAGCCATCACAGCTAGTAGCCATTGATAGCCCTGTCCTCCATGAATTTGTCTAATCTTCTTTTAAAGCCATCCAAGCTGGTGGCCATTACTGCATCTTGTGGGAGCAAATTCCATAGTTTAACTATGCGCTGAGTAAAGAAGTACTTCCTTTTGTCTGTCCTGAATCTTCCAACATTCAGCTTCTTTGAATGTCCATGAGTTCTAGTATTATGAGAGAGGAAGAAGAACTTTTCTCTATCCACTTTCTCAATGCCATGCATAATTTTATACACTTCTATCATGTCTCCTCTGACCCGCCTTTTCTCTAAACTAAAAAGCCCCAAATGCTGCAACCTTTCCTCGTAAGGGAGTCCCTCCATCCCCTTGATCATTCTGGTTGCCCTCTTCTGAACCTTTTCCAACTCTATAATATCCTTTTTGAGATGAGGCGACCAGAACTGTACACAGTATTCCAAATGCGGCCGCACCATAGATTTATACAACGGCATTATGATATCGGCTGTTTTATTTTCAATACCTTTCCTAATTATTGCTAGCATGGAATTTGCCTTTTTCACAGCTGCCGCACACTGGGTCGACATTTTCATCGTGCTGTCCACTACAACCCCGAGGTCTCTCTCCTGGTCGGTCACCGCCAGTTCAGACCCCATGAGCGTATATGTGAAATTCAGATTTTTTGCTCCAATATGCATAATTTTACACTTGTTTATATTGAATTGCATTTGCCATTTTTCTGCCCATTCACTCAGTTTGGAGAGGTCTTTTTGGAGCTCTTCGCAATCCCTTTTTGTTTTAACAACCCTGAACAATTTAGTGTCATCAGCAAACTTGGCCACTTCACTGCTCACTCCTAATTCTAGGTCATTAATGAACAAGTTGAAAAGTACAGGTCCCAATACCGATCCTTGAGGGACTCCACTTTCTACAGCTCTCTATTGGGAGAACTGTCCATTTATTCCTACTCTCTGCTTTCTGCTTCTTAACCAATTTCTTATCCACAAGAGGACCTCTCCTCTTATTCCATGACTGCTAAGTTTCCTCAGAAGCCTTTGGTGAGGTACCTTGTCAAACACTTTTTGAAAGTCTAAGTACACTATGTCCACTGGATCACCTCTATCTATATGCTTGTTGACACTCTCAAAGAATTCTAATAGGTTACTGAGACAGGACTTTCCCTTGCAGAAGCCATGCTGGCTCTGCTTCAGCAAGGCTTGTTCTTCTATGTGCTTTGTTAATCTAGCTTTAATAATACTTTCTACCAGTTTTCCAGGGACAGAAGCTAAGCTAACTGGCCTGTAATTTCCGGGATCCCCTCTGGATCCCTTTTTGAAGATTGGCGTTACATTTGCCACTTTCCAGTCCTCAGGCACGGAGGAGGACCCAAGGGACAAGTTACATATTTTAGTTAGCAGATCAGCAATTTCACATTTGAGTTCTTTGAGAACTCTCGGGTAGATGCCATCCGGGCCCGGTGATTTGTCAGTTTTTATATTGTCCATTAAGCTTAGAACTTCCTCTCTCGTTACCACCATTTGTCTCAGTTCCTCAGAATCCCTTCCTGCAAATGTTAGTTCAGGTTCAGGGATCTGCCCTATATCTTCCACTGTGAAGACAGATGCAAAGAATTCATTTAGCTTCTCTGCAATCTCCTTATCGTTCTTTAGTACACCTTTGACTCCCTTATCATCCAAGGGTCCAATTGTCTCCCTAGATGGTCTCCTGCTTTGAATGTATTTATAGAATTTTTTGTTGTTGGTTTTTATGTTCTTAGCAATGTGCTCCTCAAATTCTTTTTCAGCATCCCTTATTGTCTTCTTGCATTTCTTTTGCCAGAGTTTGTGTTCTTTTTTATTTTCTTCATTTGGACAAGACTTCCATTTTTTGAAGGAAGACTTTTTGCCTCTAAGAGCTTCCTTGACTTTGCTCGTTAACCATGCTGGCATCTTCTTGGCCCTGGCGGTACCTTTTCTGATCTGCGGTATGCACTCCAGTTGAGCTTCTAATATAGTGTTTTTAAACAACTTCCAAGCATTTTCGAGTGATGTGACCCTCTGGACTTTGTTTTTCAGCTTTCTTTTTACCAATCCCCTCATTTTTGTGAAGTTTCCTCTTTTGAAGTCAAATGTGACCGTGTTGGATTTTCTTGGCAATTGGCCAGTTACATGTATGTTTAATTTAATAGCACTGTGGTCACTGCTCCCAATCGGTTCAACAACACTTACATCTCGCACCAGGTCCCGGTCCCCACTGAGGATTAAGTCCAGGGTTGCCGTCCCTCTGGTCGGTTCCATGACCAACTGATCTAGGGAATAGTCATTTAGAATATCTAGAAACTTTGCTTCTTTGTCATGACTGGAACACATATGCAGCCAGTCTATGTCCGGGTAGTTGAAGTCACCCATTACTACCACATTTCCTAGTTTGGATGCTTCCTCAATTTCATATCTCATCTCAAGGTCTCCCTGAGCATTTTGATCAGGGGGACGATAGATCGTTCCCAGTATTAAGTCCCTCCTGGGGCATGGTATCACCACCCACAACGATTCTGTGGAGGAGTCTGCCTCTTTTGGGGTTTCGAGCTTGCTGGATTCAATGCCTTCTTTCACGTATAGAGCGACTCCGCATTGCTGCATTTTAAAGAGATTGTTCCTGTATCCAGAGCATCGCTGTCCCATGGATCAGAATGTACTTTCCTTGGGGGAAGGGCTGTAGTTCAAGTGTAGAACACACGCTGCATGCTGAAGACCCTGGGATCAATTCATCACATTATCACGGTAGGGCTGGGAGCACTGTTGCAAGTCAGGTTAGACCAAGGGGGTGGCTGATCAGTGGCCCTTCAGATGTTGCTGAGCTCCCATCAGCCCATACCCACATGCTTGGAACGAAGTAGTTCAGTTTAACAAACTCCACTGAATTAGTTCAAAAAACTCTTAACTACACCTGGAGGTAGTTCCTATCGTTGCCGGGTGAACAGAATGTGAATTGTTTTGGGGTTGAATTTTGAATGATTTCAAGTTAATTCTTTTTACACTTTAGATACTTCGGTTCTTTAAGTTTAAAGATAACTATTGGGGAAAATAAGTTAAACAATTCAGATTCCACAGTGTGTGTGTGTTTTCATGTTTTCTTAGTCTTCTTAAGTTTATTTTATACTTTGGCACAACAGCTTGTAACACTGAAAAAAGATTTGCCAAGGATTGTTTGGAAGAACTGAACTGAGAATGGAACGTGAACCACCAAACTAGTTCATTTTGTAAAGGGACGGACATGAATTGCAATTAGTTCCTTTTTCGACTTATTGAACTTGAACTTGTTCCTTTTAAAAATGAATTTTGCGAGCTCTGTCCCTTACCATTGTCTGTGCTGGCTCTTGAATTGATAGGAGTTAGAGTTCAGAAGCATCTGGAGGAGCACAGATAAAACAAGGCTTGGTCTAAGGCAGCTTTGTATGTTCCTGTGTTACGGCTCAGCTGAATTCTGGTTTCAGGAGTGGGTGGGGGAAAATGCCTTGATGGACTTTTAGGGAGGGGGGAGGAATTAGCTTATGATTGCAAGGTAGTCTAAGGATCCATGTCTTTTTCTTCTTACGTCCAACAATTTTCTAAAAAGTAAAATCCACTGGCTGCTGCTGTTGTTGTTGTTGTCATCAATATCAATATTATTTTGATGTATTACCCACCCTTCACCCTAAGGTTCCAGGATGGGTCACAACAATTTAAAACACAACATTAAAAACAGTTTAAAACCAAATTGCAATCAAAAGAATAGGGTGGGCCCTAAAAATGCCACATCTCAAGTGTCACAGACAGGGTAAAGATTCCAGAAAGCCTTTAGTTGTGCCCTTCATCTTAGAAGCAAAATAAGAACATCAAGAGAGCCTGGCTGCTGGATCAGGCCAGTGGCCCATCGAGTCCACTTTCCTGTTCTCACAGTGGCCATGGGATGCCTCAGTGGGAAGCCCACAAGAAGGAAGTGAGAGCAACAGCAGCTCCCCCCACTTGTGATTCCTGTTGTTGTTGTTATATGCCTTCAAGTCAATTACAACTTATGGTGACCCTATGAATCTTTTGGATGCATTCATAGGGTTTTAATGGTAAGAGGTATTCAGAGGTGGTTTACCATTGCCTTCCCCAGCCTTACGCACCTGGTATTCCCAGGCGGTCTCCCATCTAAGTACTAACCAGGCCTGACTCTGCTTAGCTTCCGAGATCAGTTGAGAGTGGGCGTGTTCAGGGTGGTATGGCCGTAGTATGTGATTCCTAGCAACTGCCATTCAGAAGTGTACTGCCTCGGACAGTGGAGATAGATTCTCCCCTCCCACTCCTCCTCAGTTTCTGAACTCAAAAGCCGCTACATGGCAAAACAGTCAGTCTTTAATCAGAAAGGGACTCTTGGCTTGCATGCCTGTTATGCACACTGAGATAAAGCAAGCAAATGAAACAGTTGTAGAAATACACATGTATGCAAATGAACTACAAATAAGCTCTGTTCTTCCCCCAAGTCCTGATGAAAAGTGATGGGATGGGGAGTGGCAGAAGGGAAGTCTTTCAGTCCTAAAGTATTATTTTCAGAAGAGAGAAATGTGTTTTCTCTCTGACAAAAAAGGAAGTTGGGTTATGATAATATAATTCTGGTTATGGTGGAATGCTGAGACTCTAGGAAGCAAAAGATAAAAGGGAGAGGAACAATAGACTGGGAAGAAGGTTTTTTTTTTTTTTTTTTGCAGGGGTTCTGTATTTTCTGTTAGAAGATCATTTTTGGAAACAAACAGATACTGAATGTGAATGTGGAACAGACCAGAGCTGGCATGGCTGTAGTAATACATTTAGATCAGACAGTTGCATGGGAAGTTGCTTCTTCACGGTCAAAGATGGACTTTTGTGGAGACCCAAACTCATGTATCGTAATGGCTTTTCTTTCTGAGTGTGGTGTGTGTGTGTGTGTTGGCTTGTTCACACATTACAATGAACACAGAGACATGCTGACTCTAAAAATATACAAGAGTTTGTTTGAAAAGGTGTACGCTTGTTGATTTGTACAGCCCGGCTGTTGTGTACACAGGTACTCAGACTGTACACTCATGGAACATGACATGTGGATAGCTGTGCCAGTGTACAGTTCAACGATTTGTGCACACAGGTACAGAGGTGGCACACTCGTTGAATGCAACGTGATTCGCCAGTATGGAAATCGTGCTAAATAAAATATATAAAAATAAAATAACTGAGTTTGCACAGCTCCTATTTCTAAGCATTTCAGCACTTACAAAAGAAAGTGAACATCTGCAATGCGCATCTTAACTTCTCCTTCAGAGGCGGAAGTGAAGATCAAGTAATGCTCTCCACAGCAAGTGGAAGCAAAGACTTGAGTATTTCAGAAGAGCCTGGCTGCTGGATCAGGCAAATGGCCCATCTCGTCCAGTATCCTGATCTCACAGTGGCCAACCAGATGCTCCATTTGGAAACCCAGAAACAGGACATGAGTGCAACAGTGCTCTCCCCACCTGTGGTTCCTAGCAGCTGGCATTCACACACAAACACACATTTCCAGAAAAGGGCCTATGATTGTCAGATGTGGCGGTAGTGGGGAAGCATCCATTTAGATAGGATCAGATGCTCCCTGTAGGCAAGATGGCTGTACTTAACACATCCTTTTGTCCATGCAAGTGACTTCAAGAGGTGTGAACTTGATGAGATATTTCTCTATCTTCCCTTCCTGCCAGCCTCTCCGTGTGTATTCAGGCATACAAGCAAGCAAGCAAAGACCCCCAGTGCCTACATGTTTATTTATTTATTTAAAATATTTATATCCCACCCTTCTACCCTATAATAGGGCACTCAGGGCAGCTTACACTAAAATCAAACACATACATAATAAAACTGAACACAATAAAGATCACAAAAACATTAAAATAAATCAAAATACATAAAATACAATTAGAAATACAATGCAATACACACACACACACACACACACATATATGGGAGTGGTACTGAAGGGACTAAAGAGGTAAAATAAAATAAAAGGCTAAAATCAGTTCAGGCTCTACCTTCAGTCCCTCCCAAAGGCTCTCTGGAACAAGATCATTTTCAGAAGTCTCTGGAAAACCATCAGGGAGGGAGCAGAGCGGGCTTCTTGGGGTAGGGTATTTCAAAGCTTTGGGGCCACAGCTGAAAAGGCTGTCTCCTGCATGCCTGTCAGTCTAACATCTTTCATTCCAGGCATCCAGAGAAGACCAGAGGCAGATGATCTTAAATCCTGGGCAGTTACATATGGGCGTAAGCGGTCCCCCAGGTACATTGGTTCAAGGCCGTTTAGGGCTTTAAAGGTCAGAACCAGCACTTTGAATTGGGTCCAGAAACAAATTGGGAGCCAGTGGAGTTGATAAAACACAGGGGTGATATGCTCCCTATGCTGTGCTCCAGTTAACATTCTGGCTGCTGCATTTTGAACCAACTGCAATTTCTGAACCGTTTTCAAAGGCAGCCCCACACAGAGTGCATTACAGTAATCAAGCCTCGATGTCACCAATGCATGTGTCACTGTGGCCAAGTCAACTGCATCCAGGAATGGGCGCAGCTGGTAGACCAGTTTGAGTTGGCCAAAAGCACTCCTGACTAATTTGTTTAACTGGCTAGTTGTTGGCTCATTTTGGGGAAATGAGTCTTTGGCTAGAAATGGAACTCACTCCCACAAGAGGCAGTGATGATGGTCAACAACTTGGATGGCTTTAAAAGAGGATTAGACAAATTCATGAAGGACACACACACACACACACGCACACACACACACACACACACACACACCCTGCCAGTTCAATTTGCAGTTTGGCTATCTTCTCCTATGATCAAAGAGGTGGCTGTTTTTTTTTGGGGGGGGGGACAGGGCAATCATCTGGAAATGCAAGCTGTTGGATTTCCCTGTTTGGATTGTTATCATATTTCCCCTGGGGTACTTGGAGGATTGTTTCAGTCAGACTGATTGTCAATATTGGCGATGTCAAAATCTTTCACCTGGACCACAGTTAGTATCCCTGGCTCAGGAACACACCATCAGATGGATACTGCTTTTTGGCAGGCATCAATCTAAATCAGAGGTGGGGAACTGTGGCCCTCTAAATGCTGTTGGACTCCAAATCCCATCACCCCTGACTATTAACCATGCTATCCAATGGCAATGGGAGTTGGAGTCCAACAACGTTTGGAGGGCCACAGAATTACCATCCCCGATTTAAACATACTAGCTCTCAGAACCTCAACTTTTGAAAATGGCAGCTGTCCAAACTCCGTTTTCCCCATCAGACCACTTCCCTGCTTTTCCTGGAGTAACAGGAGAACTCCTTTAGCTAGATTTGTGGTCCACAAAGTCTGCTTGTCCAAATCTTTCAGCTGTGAAGGTTTTGGGTGTTTGGATGGGCGTCCTGCCTTCCAAAATAGTAGGGAAGCTCAGTTAGATATGTGACTCGGTTGCCTCACTTGAAGGTGTGGGGTGACGTCTGATGAGCCTTAGGCATCACTCAAAGCTGTGGATTGATTTTGGGGGGTGAGAGTTGGCACTTATCTTCAGCCACAAAGAAGGAGGACTCAAAAGACAATCTGAGTGGCATTTGACCAGTCAAATTCTGTGGGATGACTCTTTGAGGTTCAGGTAGGTGCATTGACTTTTTTAAAAAGGGTGGTGCTTCAGTGTCTTGCTTGATTGTCCAAGAATGACAATCTTAGCTTACTCTACTATCTGCTGCCCTGGTAGCAAACTCAGGTGGCTTGTATTTTTTGGACAGGTTGGATATCAGCCTGATAGACAGAATTTGCTACTTGGCCTTAAAGTAATGTGGCCCTTCCCCCAATGTGATGCCTCCCAAATGTTGTTGGACTGCCATCCCTGACCATTAACCATGCTTGCTGGCACTTGGAATCCAGCCACATCTGGAGACCACCAGGATGGAGATGGCTGCATCTAAGGCATGGGTAGAGACCCTATGTAGCCCTGCCAATGTTGCCAGACTACATTTCCCATAAGTCTCAGCCCGAGGCCAGGGCTTATGGGAATTTAGTTCACCACTCCTGCTCTAAGGTGGGGAGATGACTGGCAGGAGATATACTTATATTTCTAAAAATGTCATCCAGAGTGTGGGCCTTAATCTAAAACACTACTTCTCTGGGCTCTGACTTTCCATATTTCCAGAGTCTTTGAACATCCCCCCCATGTGTTCCATGTCAGTATCAACTCAACTAAACTTTGCCAGTCTAGAGTTCTGAATTGGTTGTCACTCCTCTTGTGGAATCTTCACAGGCAGGTTGGATTGCTCAAATTATAGTTCAAGTTCGATTCTCCATCCGATGCAGCTCAACATGAACTAAGATGCCTGATGACAATACCATGAAAGGCAATGCACACATAGAGGACACAGTCATATACAGTGCTGGGTTGCCAAAACATGTTTCTTCAATTTATTCCCCCCCTTTCTTTTCTGTGTGCATGAAAAAAAGAGGGATGGAAACATTAGCACATAGCAGAAGGAACAAGGGACAGATAACTTGCAAGGAGATTTACCTAACTGCATCTAGCACATTTTGTTGTTTAACACAGAGGCGGGAGTCATAGCAACTGTTAGATCCCACATTGTTATGATACCACGGAGAGACACATTGTCTTGTAAAAAGGAGAGCTAACCTTGAGATTGGTATGGCAATTTGTTGAGTGGTTAACAGCAATTTTCTTTTTAGAGCAGCACCTCTGTTTTAATGGATGCTTTTATTTCATGTCAATCTCTCCTTTGGAGAGGATTTTCAAAATTTTAATTAGTGTCAAAATAAATTTATCAACTGCACAGGCCAAATTTTAAGACCTGTGAAACTCCCTCGTTATGAAACCTTGCAGAGACAAAACTCTTTGCTTTCCAAACAACACTGAGATGCTGTGCTGAGTAACACCTCATTTGGACTACCGCAATATGTTGTACATGGGACTGCCTTTGAAGACTGTTCAGCAACTTCAGTCAATGCAAAATATATTGGTTAAGCCAGGCTTCCCTAACCTGGTACCCTCCAGATGTCTTGGATTCCAACTCCCATCAGCCTCAGCCAGTTTGGCCAATGGTCAGGAATGATGGGAGTTGGAGTCCAACAACATCTGGAGGGCATCAGGCTGGAGAAGGTGGATTAGTCTATGTGGTTGGACCAGTTGAATGGAACATACATTTCTTTAATTAATTAATTTAGAAAAATGTATAAACTGCTCAATCAAAAACACAACAAACCCAAACAAACTTCTAAGCAATGCTCATTAAAAATACAAAGAGTTGTATTCAACTAACTTTTACTCAGAGTTGTTGTTGTTATGTTCCTTCAAGTCAACCACAACTTATGTCAACCCTATGAATCAGCCACCTCCAACAGCATCTGTCGTGAACCACCCTGTTCAGATCTTGTAAGCGCAGGTCTGTGGCTTCCTTTATGGAATCAATCCATCTCTTGTTTGGTCTTCCTCTTTTTCTACTCCCTTCTGTTTTCCCCAGCATTATTGTCTTTTCTAGTGAATCATGTCTTCTCATGATGTGTCCAAAATATGATAACCTCAGTTTCATCATTTTAGCTTCTAGCAATAGTTATGGTTTAATTTGTTCTAACACCCAATTATTCATCTTTTTCGCGGTCCATGGTTGTAAACTCATAGCAGAAGCTTAAAGCTGGCCTAATAGCCTGCAGTTCTTTTAGCATGCTGACAGAAACAGACTCCATCATCCACAAATATATTCACTGTTACTATTTGCATGCATTTGTTCATTGTGAAACAATTCCCCCACCCCTCCCTTAGACTATTTTCAGCAGATTGGGACTTTGTAGGTAATGCTGGTTGTTTCAATGTCACCTTTGAAATCATTTATCTCCTGGGTGACTCTACAGCTATCACAACAGATTGGGATGAGAAGAATTGACTGGTCTCACTAGGCCAGGTGTAACTGTGCATGATGCTTGTTAAGCACTTAATGTTATCTGTCTCCAAGCAGCCGCTTTCCACCATTCTCTGCTGATTTACTTTGCTCTCATTCTCCAGGGTTTTTTGCAGATAGTGGAATAATGCTATTCACAAGGTGCTTGTGCCAATCAAAACTAGAAAACAGAGAGTCTCTTGATTGGTTATCTGCCTGCGAGGGAGTAAATCATAGGGTGAATAAAGAGGCAATGTGTAGTCATTTGGGGACAATCTCATTGGAATGTTAGTCCCCATCTACAGAATACATTCAAAGCAGTATCACACCACTGTAGACCCTCATGGCTTCCCCCCTGGTTAAAGTGTTGGACTTCACTCAGGGAGACATGGCTTCAGTTCTCAGCTCAGCCATGAAGCCCACTGTGTGACCTTGGGCCAGTCATTATCTCTTTTCCTAACCTACCTCATAGGGTTGCTGTGAGGGAAAAATGGCAACCGTGTACAGGGCTAGTTCCAGGTTTGGGGGACCCTTGGGCAAGAGACCCTTTCCCTCTGGGATTCTATCCCCTGTCTGCCATTGTTGCCAACTGATGCTGCTCCTTTGCCTCATTATTGCTGCCAGAAAGAGCTAACAAGCACCTAGGCAGCGATAGCTCCTCATCTTCCTTCTCACCACTACAGTTGTTTGCTTGCTTATCCCAGATGGGTCAGATCCAGAGATGGGTGACCAAGCAGGTTGCAATGGCGAAGAGGAGGAGAAGGTCCAGAGGGTTCTTCTCAGTGGGTTCTCTGCTTGCATGTGGGCCCCTGGAAGGCGCCTGACCATGCCAACTCTTGGTGCCGTCCCTGATCATGAAAACTGCCATAAACTCCCTGCAGGAAGGATGGAATAAAATCCAGGTATCTATTCCTAACAGGCCAGCTACGCATTGCCTGTGGTGGGCAGAGGAGTCTGGAGTGCTAAATTTGACAGGTCTCTTGGTAAAGGAGCTGCATATGTTATTGGTTTATCCAACAACCATCTTGCCATGTTTTCAGGGCTGGGAATGACTCATTCAGGTGTAAGTGGGGAGAGGCATTCTCTGTCTAGAAACCGTAATGCACAGATCGACCATGCACAGAGCTCATTGTTCAGGCAGTTCTGCTGCCCCTGCGAATGTCTCTCTGAGAGGACTCTTTGGAATGAAGCATTAATGAACAAGTAATGTTTATTGCAAATAATTGAAATACAGAGCAGAGCTATTTGTAGGGGGCTTTATTATTTCTCTCTTCAAGGAGAGCTGTATCTCGGAATCGGTTGGCTTAGGAGGAGAGGGGCTTTCCTGCAGTTTCCCCTTGGCCACATTGGGATTAAGGCTCCTTGTCAGTCTGCGCATGTGGAAATTCTGAGGCGTAAACTGATCTCTTCTGAGAGGCATCATGAGGAGCAAATCTCCAGCCTTCCTGCAATTAGTACATAGGTAGCCAACCAGAGATGCATGTAGATCACTTTTCATACCCCATTCCATCTTCTTCTTCTTCTTCTTCTTCTTCTTCTTCTTCTTCTTGTTGTTGTTGTTGTTGTGTGACTTGAGGGCCCTCAATGAGTGTTCCTGTGCTTGTGTGCACATTGTGTGTGGGTGTGTGTAAGAGAACAGAATGGCAAGATATAAATTCACCTTTTCCAGTTATTAAATGTACTCATTCCAGTTGGTTGCTGTGGTGATGGCTACAGTATCGGACCTTGGCAAGATGACAAGCAATTAAAAAACTAAGAACCCTCGCTGTGTTCAGGCATTTTCTCACAGGGAGACCTCTGAGCTCTGCCTGCTTCTGACATTGTTAGTTATTGAATCAATTACATGAGATGGGTTTGACAGGTGTAATTATATATTTGTAAGGTGATTATGTATGACTCCGTCGTACGGAGCAATGAACAAGCCTGTTCCTTTGCCTTCATTTCAGCAGTCGGCTTCTCAAGAGTAGTGCTGAAGTTGGGCTGGTGGTTTGGAAAAGAAGCAACATTATACATTAATTCTCTGGGCAAAATGGAATGGATTTTTTCATTCCACTGAGGATCACACACGATGGTCAGGGATGAGAGCTATGATCCCGAATGCCCACAGTTTGATTCTCACCTCGGCCATAAACATGACTTGTTGACAAGACAAAGCATCACTTTTTTCCGTCTCTGTTCTGGACCTGCAATATACAGTTGATATAATAGTATCAGCCTACCCAACAGGACTGTTGTACTGATTAGAGAAAGAATGCAAGAGGAGTACTCCACTCAAGACTTTCTGCTATTACAGAGAATGAGGGTGTCTTGGAAAGAGGGTGTCCCTCTCAGGAAGAAGGAAGGGATCCCTTAGAAGAGACCTTGAAGCGGATATCTTCTTGCAGTGAGCATACTCCTCTGGGGGACAGAGGTCTCCTAGTAATGGGGGAGGGTTCAATCAGGAGAGACACAGGAAGCTGGTTTTGTGCTGAGCACATCATGCAGCATCCTGTCTACCTGGTGTGAAGGTTGCAGATGTCTCATTGTGTCTTGATAGGCTGGCGGGGGAAATGAGAACACAAGAAGAGCCCTGCAGGATCACGCCAGTGGCTCATCTAGTCCAGCATCCTGTTCTCACAGAGGCCAACCAGATGCCCCAATGGGAAGCCCACAAGCAGGACCTGAGCGCAGGAGTGCTCTCCTCTCTTGCAATTCCCAGGAACTGGCATTCAGAGGCATGCTGCTTCCATAGGTGAAGGAGGAACGTGGCCATCGGGATGTGAAGAAGTAGACACGCACAAAGGGAAACTGGTATGGGCAGGAACCAGGGTTCAGGGGTGTTGCTAGACCTTTAAAACACTCAGGGCCACTGGGTCATGGCACAAATTTGCATAAAATGTGCACATGCTATTTTATACGTACAGATGCAACTTCAGGCTGACTTTCAACGGGAAAGCCACCTGGTAAGCAAAGGCTTGCATCCAATGCTGGTCCAACTCAGAGTAGACCCATTAAAGTTAATGAACATGAGCAACTTCATTAATATCAATGGGCCTACTCTCAGTAGAATTTAGTTGGATGCAATCCAAAGTTGTTGGTTTTTTTAAAAAACAAACAAACGAACAAAACTTAACCAAAGAATCAAGAGTGGAATTTTGCTTGTGCAGTTGGGCTTTCCTGCCTCTTCCTTCCTGATGTATCTTCTCCTTTGATCCCCTAAAAATCTGCCCTCTGTGTGTGTGTATGAGAGAGAGAGAGAGAGAGAGAGAGAGATGGTGCTGTAACTCCCCATGAAAGAGGGGGTTCTTTTTCCAGTTGCAGAAGGGGCATTCTTGGGCCCCATCTCCACAGTACATATAAAGCAGTATCATTCCACTTTAACAGTCATAGCTTCCCCCAAAGAAAACAGGGAAGTGTAGTTTGTTAGATGCTAGGTGTTGTTAGGAGACCTCCTATTCCTCTTGGAAATGGAAATGGACCGCCTTCAAGTCGAACCCGACTTACGGCGACCCAATGAATCAGGTTTTCATGGTAAGCGGTATTCAGAGGGGGTTTACCATTGCCTTCCTCTGAGGCTGAGAGGCAGTGACTGGCCCAAGGTCGCCCAGTGAGCTTCATGGCTATGCGGGGATTCGAACCCTGGTCTCCCAGGTCATAGTCCAACACTCTAACCACTATGCCACACTGGCTCTCTATTCCTCTTACAGAGCTATTATTCCCAGAGCAGTTTAACAGTCAATCCTTTCCCCCCCCATAGAGCTCTGAGAATGGTAGCTCTGTGAGGGGAATAGGGGTCTCCTAACTAGCGGTGGCTGGTGGCCCCATGTCCCTGGGGCAGTGGAACCCGCTCTGGGTTTTATTCCAAACTTTCAAGGAGCAGTCAAAGGTTCTGAAACCTAAAAAGATAGCTGCTTGAAATTTCGGAGTAAAACCTGGAGCGGATTCCACTGCCCCACTGACATGGAACCACCAGCTGCCACTGCTCCTAACAATTCTCAGCACCCTTAATGGAATATAGTTTTCTGGGGGAAGCCATGACTTTTAAAATGGTATTTCACTATTATTTTGTATTTTGGTCGTTCTTTGGTTCTTTTATTGTTTGTTTGTTTTTGTTTCTTGATTTATTGTATTTATTGTATTTATACACTGTGCTTGTTTTATCTTTTGTACACCGCCCAGAGAGCCTCCGGGCTTAGGGCGGTATATAAATAAAATAAAATAAATAAATGATTGTGCTTTAAATGTGTAGTATGTATGGGGCCTTGATCTCATCTTGAAGAGGCCAGACTATATGACAGTAGTGGGGGGCCTCTTGTCTAATTAGGGTCTCCAGACCTCCCCATTTGGCCCATGATATTACATATAAGATCCTGACTACTTCTGTTGCTAATATTAAGTAACGGTGGCTGGGGAGCAATTATAAAGCCATCCTTGCTAACATATGGATTCCTTGACTGGTATGCTAATTGCCTTTTCAGACTGCAATGTAAAATTATGTTTTCAAGGATAGCTGTGAGGATGAAGTAAGATATACTCCAATGCCAAATATTTTTTTTGCTTGCCGACTGATTGAAACGAACAAAAGAAAAAGAGAAAAGGGATGTTCACGTGCCGATGGAGCAAGCAGATGAAATGGGACATAAGCCAAAAAACTGGAAGTAATCAGAGTGTTTTCGTTGCCTCCTCCTGGTGGAAGCTTTTATTACGAATTGGGCCTGTTTCGATCAGCCTTTCTCCAGCGGCAGCGGTTCCAAGTCAAGATCCCAGCTGCTTTCCCGATCTCATACTTCATAACGTGCGTAGAATGTATGACCTTTGCTGCTGTTCCAAAAAAGTTTCTCAAGCATTCCCTCTTACGGATGAAGTTTCAGAAGACGTCCTGCTTGGCGAGTAGCCTTGTTGGCCATGTGGGCTCTCCTGAACATAGGGGATTCCTCCAGCTCTAGGAATTGGCCCAGACTCACTGGTGATTGTATGTGATTGCTACTAGTATTTTCTCACTCCAGGAATACAGGAAGCTGCCTTAGACTGAATCAGTTCACTGGTCCATCTAGCTAAGCTTTCTTTCTACATTGACTGCCAATGGCTTGCTTCTGATCTAATCAACATCATAGGAACTTAGGAAGCTGCCTTAGACTGAGTCAGACCATTGATCCATCTAGCTCTGTACTGTCTACACTGACCGGCAGTAGCTCTCTAGGATTCCAGACTGGGTACATCCCCAGGAGAGCTGGGACCTTTGGCATGGAAAGCGGATGCTCTGCCACTGAGCTACACCCCTTCTCTAAGGAGACTCTCTGCTTTTGTGACACCCGTAGGGACAGGACGAAGAATTTCCAGCAGTGAGCAAAGCACAGGAAATATATACCGTTGGCAGTGATTAGTGGCAAAGGGAGTTGAGTAATCTGAGGTTAAAGTAGAGTTTTCTTCATCTTAGAGCTGATCTACAAGTTCAGAAAAACGTGTGGCACCTCTAGTCTCACTTCTGATTAGAATGGAAGGCCATATCTTTGAATGCTCTCCTACATTAAAATGTGTAATATGTGATTCTTTACCCCCATTCTGAAGTAGTACAGGCCTCCATTGCAATGAGTAAGGGCTCCACTGATGTTAGAAACCAGTGCACTCAGATGCCAAGGTGGATGTCTGGGTTAGGGCAAACCCAAACTGGTGGTTTCTTTTTGGTATTTATTTGTAGTGACTACTGAGGACTAGACGCTTGTGTCTGAGAAAAAAATGAATCTTTGAGCCAACACACTTTGCTTTAAAATATCATCCAAAGAAAGAAAACAGTTATTCCATGACAGGTTTGATCCACGAACTTGCTACTTTAAACTCTGTTGAGTTGCAATAGAAAAAAAAAACAGAGCAAAAAACCATTGAACAGACCACAGCTGAGGCATTAATACCCCTGCCCCTCCCTGAACACTTTGACACGAGCAGTGACCAAATTAGGGACACACACTTCCCAGATCAGCTCTCCTGGATTAATTCTTGTCCTCTGCACGTGCATGGATTTCGTTAACACTGATGTGACAATTAGGGGTAATTCTCACTCGGATGGTGAACGTGTGTCTGAGGTCTACAGCTTCAGAATACTGGAGGGACCTCACTTGACTGAATTCTGCTCCATACCAAAATGAACAAATAAGCAAATAATAAAAAAAATCCCTGCACATAGACGAACAGTACACTGGGATAAACCTAGGACAGAATCCTTCCCCTTTATATATAGCTTTCTGTCTGCAGTGATTTTTTAATGGAGCAGATTTCAATCACTGAGTCCGCACTGAGAGTCTGAAATGCTCCATGGCAGATACAAGTTTACCACCTCAATAATTTTTATTACTATTCCTACAATTTATATACCACTTATATTTAAACAAAACTGAGCTGTTTACAACAGAGATTGAAAGATCTTAAACAAACAGCGAGTACAAATACACAGATACATACAGAGATACCCCCCCAATAAAAATAAACATTACATATACAAATCAGCAACAAAAACACAAGGAAGGATCACAACAAATATAGTAAGCCACTACACAAAATATCCTCAATGTGAATTAGGCTCCAGTGGATTATTTGTAGGCATCTTTGCAACTGAACACCTCCCCCCACACCTTAGAAGTTACAAGAAGCATGTGGTGAAATGAGGAGCTGTAGGGGAGAGTGGAAGACAACCTTCTTCACAGTGGTGCCAGCTGACTTTCATATTTTCTTTTCAATGACCCTACTGGAAGCATGTTTTTCCAACCTCCTGGCCACGCCCCAGCATCGTTTCTCCCCCTTTCATTCCAAGTGTGATGCCATCACCATCAGCCCCAGGTGGCCAACCACCCTGCTAGAATGGTGGTGGTGGTACAAATGGCTCAGCATGTAGTATGTATATCCAGCCAGATGGCTTCTTCAGTTGGGCATCTGTTCTCTGAAAGGATGCTCAACAGAGGGCACTGCCTTATCCTGTGTCAATCCATTGGCCCTCCTAGCTCAGTATGGTCTTCTACATTGACTGGCAACCGAACTTCAGAAATTTCAGGCAGGAGTTCTCCCCAACCCTACTTGGGGATTTATTTATTTGTTTATGTATATCCCGTAGGGTTGCCAGGTTCAATCCCTGAGACTGATCCTGTATCTTTAGGAGAAGAGGAAGTCAGCCAAGTGCAGGTGTTCTTGCAACCCTGTAATGGGAAAAACCACAAGGTGGAATTCTGCACAACTTTTAAAGATACAGAAGACCTCTTGGAGGCTGGGCCTGGCAACCAAGACGTCTTTTGTATCTTTAAAAGTTGTGCAGGGGGAAGGGAGAATTCCACCTTGTGGCTTTCCTGTTACAGGGTTGCAAGAACACCTGCACTTGGCTGACTTTCTTTTCTCCTAAAGATAGAAGATCAGTCTCAGGGATTGAACCTGGCAACCCTAATATCCCGCCCTTCCTCCCAGCAGGAGCCCAGGGCGGCAATTGAATCTGGGATTGAATCTGGGACCTTCTGCATACAGAGCAGATGCTCCACCACTGAGCTCTAGCTGCTTCCTTCATTCAAGAATGGTACCCAGAGTTAACTACATGTCCAGAATAATGATTCTAGGATTACTAGAGAAGATGCCCATCTGTTTCAGCATCCTGTTTCAAACAGTGACCAACAGCTGGAAGTAATAATGATTAGTAGATAGATGATGATAATGGTAGCTAAGAAACTTATACTGCAAGGTTGGAAGAAGAAATTTCTACCATCCTGTTCTCACAATGGCCAACCAGATTCTTATGGGAAGCCCACAAGCAGGACCTGAGCGCAACAGCACTCTCCTCTCCTGCGGTTTCCAGCAACTGGTATTTGGAAGCATACTGCCTCTGACCATGGAGGCGTAGCCTAATCCTCATGGTTGGCAGCCATAGTAGTTAGCCACACTGGGAGGCTTTTCTGGGCTAAAAATGCTTTAAATAAATGCATACATTAACACAATAGTATATTACTGTAGTTATATTGTGATATATCTGATTGCATACTGCCTAGAAATTCTAAATACAAGGAAGGGATTATAAGAAAGTGTTTCAAACAAATAAACTCCAGCCATTAATAGACCATTTGTCTGTGAATTTTTAAAACCCTTTTGTGAAACCATCTAAAGTAGCAATGCTCCAGAGTCATCAGGAAATACGATTATACTAGCAAACGGAAGATGTTGTACAACCTCTCTGCTCTTCTCTCTCTCTCTCTTTTATAGAGCAGTTGGTTTCTGACACCAAAATGATCCCATGTGGTTTATTTATTTATTTATTTATTTATTTATTTATTCGATTTCTTAGTCGCTCATCTGGCTGGCTACCCAGCCACTCTGAGCGATGTACAAAGCAAAAAAACATATAAAACATCAAAAACACCAAACACTAAGCAAGAAAGCTAAACAATAACATGGTTTGAACCAGATGGTTAGATTCAAAAACTTCCTAGTGTCATTCTTGAATAACACAAGATGACCACATGGTGAATGAATAACTTTATTTTCTCATAACACTTTCTTAACTGGATTTAAAGGGCCGGCAGCCACTCTAAGTGCCTTGTCAACAAAAAGGTTGGCCTTTTTTAAAAAAATGAATGTTTTGCTCCAATTTGGTCATCAGGCTTCCTTCTGGATGACTTGTTGACCAATTCCACATGAGGGACTGCTGCCCCTCCCATTCAGCAAGGTAGCAGGAGTCAAGCATGGCATTTCTGTGTTTTACTTTTTTCTCTTTTGCCCCCCCCCCCCCGTGACAAATGGTTTAAGATGTTCCTGGTCAGCTCGCAGCTTGAATAGAGCTGCAGCTTCTTTTTCCAAAACCTCTTCCCTCTCCTGAATTTCCAGGGTGATGAAGACAAGGAGGGTCATCCAGCATAAAAGTCTTTACAGGCACTCAATATCAGCCTGTGGCCCCCGGAGTCGAGTTACAACCAAAACAAGGTAAATATTAAAAACAGTTTTGGAGACAAAGGCAGCAGCAAGTCTTGCAGTAAAATGAGAAATAACTCTTCACTCCCCCACCCAAAAAACCCCTCTTCTCTCTGATGTCAAATTTCCACTTAATTGATTCTTGCTAGCTCCGTTTTCTGCCTTCCCATTAGGTTAGCTTTCTCAGATTTGCATGTTTAGTATCCTGGCAAACAGAACTATAATATACTGATAGATCACAGGGCTGATCCACTTAATTTTATTTAATCTTCAGTTTAGTCACCCACCCATTTAGTCTTTAGTTTAGTCATCCATCAAAAAGATTCTGTGGCAGTGCCCAGGTGAGGACCCCATCTTCACTGTACATTTGAAGCACTATTATACCACTTTAACAGTAATGGCTTCCCCTCCAAAGAATCATAGAAACTGTAGTTTGTAAAGAGTGCTGAGACCAGATCAGGGAAGAGGTACCAGCCCTAGGAGAAAGTGACATTTTCAGCAGCAATCACCGGTTGATGATAAACTGACAGATTGGTAGATATGACAGGGGTGAGGACCCACCACTACAGGGGTGCAATGTGGCCCTCCTGGCCTCTTTGTTTGGCCCTTGGAATTCTCCCAAGGTCATATGCCTCGCTGGCTCTACTCTGCACCCAGAGGGTTTTTGCCGGGCTAGAATGCACCCTTGAACTCCGATAAAAGCCTCTTGCTTGTGTGTTCAGAAATGGAAAGAGGTAAACTTTACCTTTGTTGCTCCACCTGCTTTTGCCTCTGGCCACAACCACCCCTTGGACCCCAGAAGGTTGCCCAGAATGGGATGCGGCCCTCAGGCTAAAAAAGGTTCCCTACTCCCTGACCTATGATGACGTCCCTGAGGGCCATGGAATGAAGGTAAGCAGAGACCAAAGGCTGCCCATATTTCCATCCGAGGGGGCTGGTTCATTTTATCATGAGCTTGTGTGTGAATCCTGCCAGCAACAAGGCGGGTGTTTTACAACCTGATGACTCACACTACAAACTAACATCTCCTAAACCGAGGACAACGTTGGAGGTCGGTGGGAATTTCACACAGGCATACCAGATTCCTTGGAGGTGATAATTGCCTGTTTTCTCTGCATGGGGTACCCTTAATAGAAAAACAACCCAAAGCCATTTTTGTGGCTTGCAGAAGAGTTTTCCAGCTCTGCCAAATGAGTTGGCTGACTCTGGAGTTAGAAAATAAAGAGGACAGATAATACAGGAATGCTGCTCACAAACATGGCGGGGAAGGGAGGAGGGAGGTGAGTGGCATCTTAATTTTGACAGCTGCCTGGGTTCATGATGTTTACATGATAAATGCCGAGACCATGGTGCCTTGCTGAATCACTTTCAGAAGAGCACTGAGAAGAGCAGAAAGCAGCCTGAGGAAGGGAGGCGAACCTCTGTTTATTATTATTATTATTATTATTATTATTATTATTATTATTATTATTATTATTAGTAGTAGTAGTAGTAGTAGTAGTAGTAGTAGTACTTGATTTATATCCCACCCTTCCTCCCATCAGGAGCCCAAAACCACTAAAAACACTTCAAAACATCATAAAAACAGACTTTAAAATACATTAAAACAAAACAACTTTAAAAACATTTTTTTAAAAAGCTTTGGAGACATCTTAAAAAAAAGGTTTAAAAACCTATTTCTTTTTTTAAAAAAGGTTTAAAAACTTATTAAAAAGCAATTCTGACACAGAAACAGACTGTTTAATCGGCAAAGGTCAATTATCAGACTGCAGAGAAACACTCATCCTTGCATCTTGTTTAGTTGGTTTGGTTGGTTTTTAAAACTCTCGGAGGAAACACCGTTGCAAGTTTATGAGGTCTCCTCTAAATCAGAGATGGGGAAACTTTTTCCGTGTGAAGGCCGCATTCTCTTCTGCGGAAACTTCTGGGGGCCACATGGGGTGGGCAGGGCCAGAGGAAACTGTAGGCAGAGCAGCTAATGTGCATTTTATCTTTGTACAGTAGACTCGTTTCTACACCATCTCCATCCAGACAAGGAAGAGGCATTCTCAGCATTCAAGGACACACCCAGCCAAGCAAAGACAGTCAAGAGACTGGAGCGGAACCAATGCAGGTGTGGCCTGGGGAGAGAGCACGGTGTGGGGAGAATCTCAAGGGAGAGTGTTCTTGCACTCAGGTCCTGCTTGCGGGCTTCCCCCAGGCACCTGGTTGGCCACTGTGAGAACAGGATGCTGGACTAGATGGGCCACTGGCCTGATCCAGCAGGCTCTTCTTATGTTCTTATGTTCTAGCCCTAGAGCAGCCTTTCCCAACCGGTGTGCCTCCAGATGTTGTTGGACCACAACTCCCATCAGCCTCAGCCATTGGCAATGCTGGCTGAGGCTGATGGGAGTTGTGGTCCAACAACATCTGGAGGCATACTGGTTGGGAAAGGCTGCCCTAGAGGCTCGCATGAGCAACGAAATGAGCGAGCATGGAGGAGGGGACTTGTTGCAACACTGCAGCAGCAGCAGCAGCAGCCATGCAATGGTGCAACACATGGCAGAATTGTGGATTGGCATGGAAATTAAAGAAACACTAGGACCAGTTTACTTACCCCTCTGTGTCCACTCAACCACTTTGGTCTGTGAAGCTGGCACTTTTACCAGGCCTACACAATGTTAATTTTGCACTTTCAAGGAATCAGTTCCGCAGTGTGGTAGCACCCACACTTTGGAATTGCCTGCCTGTTGATAGCAGGCTTGTGCCTTGTACAGGAGCCCTTAATTTGGGTAAGGAGCTGGACCTTGCCAGGTGATAACTGGAGCATCTCATACTAAAGTGGTTACAAAGGCATCCCTAAAAGCACAAAATAGGGAAAGTGATTCACTAAGACTGGGACTAAAAAACAAAGACCATCTGTGTTACATTCATTAAGAATGTAACACCCTTTTCATTTACAAGTCAGCTAACTGTGTAGTTTTAAAGCTCTTTGGATTCTTTTGTTTTGACCGATGGAGTCCTTTGAAAATCTGAAGTGTCATACTGTTGCTATCTTGGTGCAATCAGCAGCTGCAACAGTTTTTCAGCATGAAATAATCATGAAAAACAGATCCCGTGGCAACCATCTTGCTACTGGGAATACAAACTTCATCACAAAGTTTGCCCTCCTCGTTTTTAAGAACCTTCTCATCTTTGCACAATATTATCACATTTCAGAAAGATTATGAAAGATTAAGCCAGAGGAAACCTTTATGAAAATCTGTGGCACAGCTGTCTGAAAATAAAGAATATGTTAGAATACCTTGTTGGGAAAGCCATATTTGTGTATTCTGGGTATGTGGGGAGGGGAGGCTGTTTTTGGGCATATGAGTGCATGTTCACCTCACACTAGCAAAATAAAATAAAATAAAATTCAAGAGCCTCTTCCAAAGGCAAAAATAGGGACAAAATGGGGACAGTGATTTCTTGGGGACAACAAATACTGTCGTGGTACTTTAAAGACTAACAACTATATTATGCGTGTGTGTTATGTGCCTTCAAGTCGATTACGATTTATGGTGACCTTATGAATCAGCAACCTCCAGTAGCATCTGTTATAAACCACCCTGTTCAGATCTTGTAAGTTCAGGTCTGTGGCTTCCTTTGTGGAATCGATCCATCTCTTGTTGGGCCTTCCTCTTTTTCTACTCCCTTCTGTTTTTCCCAGCATTATGGTCTTTTCTAGTGAATCATGTCTTCTCATTATGTGTCCAAAGTATGATCACCTCAGTTTCATCATTTTAGCTTCTAGTGATAGTTCTGGTTTAATTTGTTCTAACACTCAATTATTTGTCTTTTTTGCAGTCCATGGTATCCACAAAGCTTTCCTCCAACACCACATTTCAAATGAGTGGATTTTTCTCTTATCCGCTTTTTTCACTGTCCAACTTTCACATCCATACACAGAGATCAGGAATACCATGGTCTGAATGATCCTAACTTTAGTGTTCAGTGATACATCTTTGCATTTGAGGACCTTTTCTAGTTCTCTCATAGCTGCCCTCCCCAGTCCTAGTTTTCTTCTGATTTCTTGATTGTTGTCTCCAGTTTGGTTAATGATTGTGCCAAGGTATTGATAATCCTTGACAAGTTCAATGTCCTCGTTGCCAACTTTAAGTTACATAACTCTTCTGTTGTCATTACTTTAGTCTTCTTGACGTTCAGCTGTAGTCCTGCTTTTGTGCTTTCCTCTTTAACTTTCATCAGCATTCGTTTCAAATCATTAATGGTTTCTGCTAGTAGTATGGTATCGTCTGCATATCTTAAATTATTGACCATCTAGTCCAGCATCCAGTGGCCAACCAGATGCCCACAATTATGGCATGAGGCCTTGTGGATCATCATCCTCTTCTTCAGATGCATGGAATGTAGTCCTGTACTGGAATGCAGTAAAAATGGTGTATGTTACACCTGGTATATGTTTTATACATGGTGTACATGGGGTGGAGAGGGGGACATCCATTTTTTTTCAGTAGCAGAATTGTATTTTGTATTGATTGTTTTATGTTTTTCTCATTATTTTATGTTCTGAGTTTTTTTAAAAAAAACTCTTGTTGTACATCACTTTGCTTTTTTAAAAATATGTGAAGAGATTGATAATATTATTCAAATAAATACAGATATGTAAATGAGTTAGTTAAGAGGAAAATAAAATCTAACAAAACCAGACAATGACTATTACGTGAAAGCAAAAAAAGTTATTGGACCAGTTAACATGACAATGTTGGTGAAAACTATTAAATTGGTCCGCCCCCGGAGACTAATGAATCCTGAAGGTTTTCAAAGGGCTCTGGGGGATTTTCCGGCTGATAGGACTGGCGCTCCTGTCGAAGCCCTGGCTAATCTGTGGAATACGGAGATGACCCAGGCTGTGGACACGATCGCTCCTGCGCGCCCTCTCCTCTGTAGAGCTCATTCAGCTCCTTGGTATACTCCAGAGCTGAGAGTGATGAAACAAGATAGGAGGCAGTTTGAGCGGAGATGGAGACGAACTCCCGATGAATGCAATTATGCGCTGGTTCGTGCTTCCACTAAGCTGTATGTAGGAGTGGTGAGGGCGGCGAAAAAACAACATTTCGCCGCCACTATTAAGTCATCTCTCTCCCGCCCAGCGGAGCTTTTTAGAGTCGTCCGAGGGCTACTCCATCTAGGCCTACAGGACACGGTGGATACATCGGTGGCCTGCTGTAATGAGTTCGCTGAGCACTTCCAGCATAAGATCTTATGCATTCGCCGGGACCTAGACTCCCATATTATAGCAGTTAACCCTAGCGAGGTGTCTGGAGCACAGTCTTGTCATGTTTTGTTGGATGAGTTTCAGTCGGTTCAGTTCGAGGACGTGGACAAGGTGCTTGGACAGGTACATGCAACCACTTCGGTACTACATCCTTGCCCCTCTTGGCTAATAAAAACTAGCAAGGAGGGAACAGTTGGCTGGGCCAAGGAAGTGATAAATGCCTCCTTGCGAGAGGGAGTGGTCCCCGGCTGTCTGAAAGAGGCAGCTGTGAGACCACTCCTGAAAAAACCTTCCTTGGACCCAGAAGATTTCAGCAGCTACAGACCAGTAGCGAACGTTCCATTCCTGGGCAAGATCTTGGAACGAGTGGTTGCCGACCAGCTCCAGACGCTTTTGGATGAAACCGATTATCTAGATCCATTTCAATCGGGCTTCAGGCCTGGTTTTGGCACTGAGACAGCCTTGGTCGCCCTGTTTGATGGCCTATGTTGGGAAAGAGACAGAGGGAGTGTAACTCTGTTGATTCTCCTTGATCTCTCAGTGGCTTTTGATACCATCGACCATGGTATCCTTCTGGAGAGGCTTGCGGAGTCGGGAGTTGGAGGCACTGCTTTGCAGTGGTTCCGCTCCTACTTGGCGGGCCGTCTCCAAAAGATAGTGCTTGGGGAACATTGCTCGACACCGTGGGTTCTCCAATGTGGGGTCCTGCAGGGTTCGGTTTTGTCTCCCATGCTCTTTAACATCTATATGAAGCCGTTGGGTGCGGTCATCAGGAGTTTTGGAGTGCGTTGTCATCAGTACGCTGATGACACGCAGCTCTACTTCTCCTTTTCATCTTCTTCAGGTGAGGCGGTCGATGTGCTGAACCGTTGCCTGGCCGCGACAATGGACTGGATGAGAACTAACAAGCTGAGACTCAATCCTGATAAGACTGAGATGCTGTTGGTGGATGGTTTCTCCGATCAGATGGTGGATATATACCCTGTCCTGGACGGGGTTACACTCCCCCTAAAGGAACAGGTTCATAGTCTGGGAGTCGTTTTAGACTCTTCCCTCTCACTTGAGGCTCATGTAGCCTCGGTGGCACGGAATGCGTTCTACCAACTTCGGTTGGTAGCCCAGCTACGTCCCTACCTGAGTAAGGAGGACCTTACATCAGTAGTACATGCTCTGGTAACCTCGCGTTTGGACTACTGCAACGCGCTTTATGTAGGGCTACCTTTGAAGACAGTTCGGAAGCTTCAGCTAGTGCAAAATGCGGCGGCCAGACTGCTAACAAGAACTAAGCGGTCTGAGCATATAACACCTGTGCTGGCTCACCTGCACTGGCTTCCAATACGCTTCCAGGCCAGATTCAAAGTGTTGGTGTTAACCTATAAAGCCTTATACGGAGCGGGACCACGATATCTGTCGGAATGCCTCTCCCGATACGAACCGGCTCGTACACTACGGTCTACTACGAAGGCCCTCCTCTGGGTCCCGACGCATAGGGAGGCCCGGAGGGTGGTGACAAGATCTAGGGCCTTCTCAGTGGCAGCCCCTGAATTGTGGAACAGTCTCTCCAAGGAGGTACGCTTGGCGCCGACACTATCATCTTTTCGGCGCCAAGTTAAAACCTTTCTCTTCTCTGAGGCATTTTAATCTTAGTTAAATGTTTGTAACTTGGTTTTAGATTGCGTAGTTTTTATATGCTTGTTGTATCAGATTCTGTAATTTTATTGTATTTTATGTTAACCGCCCAGAGAGCTATTGCTAGTCGGGCAGTATATAAGTTTAAGAAATAAATAAATAAATAAACAAAACACAAGCAACCTGGCATTGGTAACCTAATTAACACTTGCAGTGTGAGTTTTAAAAAAGCAGTCCAAAGACGTAATCTTGATTCAAGCCACAGGTGACAGAATTGAAGTGCCTGATAAATTGTAATTCAGCAGTTTCCTGCTGGAGTTTCTCTTTGAAGTGCCTTTCTTCAAGGATGACCACCTGAACGTCAGTCACAGAATGTCTTTGTAAGCTGAAATGCCCTTCTCCTGGCTTATTGGACATTGGCATTTTGGATATTGCATTTGTGTCCATTTATTCTTTTGCACAGTAACTGACCGATTGGTCTTGTATACAAGGCAGAGGGACATTGCTGGCAGGTGATGGCTTATATCACATTGGGGAAGGGCTATAGCTCAGGGGTAGAGCATCTGCCTTGGATCCAGAAGGTGCAGGTGCAATCTCCAGTATCTCCAAATCAGAGCTTGGAAAAGTTACTTTTTTAAACTACAACTCCCATCAGCCTGAGGCAGCATGGCCACTAGATTGGGCTGATGGGAGTTGTGGTTCAAAAAAGTAACTTTTCCAAGCTCTGCTCCAAATAGGGCTGGGAGAGACTCCCAGTCTGAAATCCTGGAAAGCCACTGCCAGTCAGTGTAGACAGTACTGAGCTAGGCGCACCAATGGTCTGGGTCAGTATAAGGTGGTGTCCTGGGTTCCTAAGATGGGAAGGTGAATGAACCCATGATGTTGTGGCTGACATTATTAGGTTCTCTGCCATCCTGGGCTTCTTCAGGAGGAAGAGTGGGATATCAATGGAATGAATGAATGATAGGGTTGTCTCAGTAGAAATGGGGACAAAGTTGGCTTTGCAGTTTGTTGCAGGGTCTAGTCCCCATGTCTGTGTCTTTTGGCATGCAGTCTGCAGTTCTCAAGAGTAGCTG
The DNA here is from genome assembly GCF_030035675.1 of Rhineura floridana. Classification (NCBI taxonomy): domain Eukaryota; kingdom Metazoa; phylum Chordata; class Lepidosauria; order Squamata; family Rhineuridae; genus Rhineura; species Rhineura floridana. The sequence goes on along the minus strand of NC_084495.1, from coordinate 34,066,044 downwards.
ATTTGAGTTGGATGGGGGGCTGTCTGTAAGCAAGCACGGGCCTGCCCCCTCCCCAAGACTTATGAGAGCAAGGTGTCATTGTCCAGGTTGGACAATAGCTCATTGATGATACATTTCAGTGGGTTTAGTTGGGAGCTATAGATGACAACTAGTGGCGTTCTGTCATTTTCTCTTCTAGGTCTATCCTGTAGATTATTCCAGGGTACCACTCTAGCCTTGTTGATCTGCTTTCCCCCCTCTTCATTGAAGGGTACTGTAGCCTTGAGAAATGCCTGATGCAAATCCTTAAGTTGTGAGCCTCTGACCAGTGAATCTCTATAGATGTGGTTGTATCATAGACCAGAGGTCACTTTTTTTGGCTAGCACATTTGGAATTTTGAGCAACTGCCATGACCACCAGTCACAAAATGATTGCCATGGGGTGTGTGGCATAACACAAAACAGCCTCCACATCTCAAAGGGCAGAAAAAGATAGAGGAGCACAAAATAATGTTGACAGGTGTGTCCTGCCCACCACCGCCCCCTACCCAAAAAAATCAGGGAGAAGAAAGGCACTCACAGAGATAATTTCTTTACATCTCTCTTCTGCTCAGAATGGAAAAGAGGGTGGGTGTCCAATCTTGGGATCCAATGAAATGTGTGCATGTGTGCACTAGGGATGGAAGATCTGTCCTTTTCGGTCCTCTCCATTTCTCATATTTGTAATCTCAAATTCAGTTCTCCACATCTCTGCAACAATTTGTGACTATTTTTTTAAAAAACAATTCTCATGAATATTCTTCAGTATTTTAGTGCGAATTTCTATTAATAAACACATTACAGTATGCAGTTTTCACTAATGTATCGATTTTTGCAAGCAATTTCTCTTAATACAATGCATTGTTGTATGTTATATTCCTTTTTATGCACATATCACCCCCCCCCCAGTATATGCATTCTTGTAAACATTATTTGGTTGGCAAACTGCATCACAGAATTCAGATAAGTGCACATTTTGAAGGACGGCTGTCCTTTGGTTCTTATTTTGTTTCAGAATGTAAGAATTTGATAAAGTCAGCTTTAAATGTGAGCTGAATCAAATTTCTCCCCCATCCCTAAAGGGGATGTGTTCAATGCAGCTAGTGTAAACAAGAACTGAGCAGGAAGCACAAACAATCTCTTTTGCATTGTGAATTTTTGAGGTGATATTTACTGAGACCTTTCATGGGCATCATAGAAGGTGCTGGAAGGCGCACTGGTGCCCTTGGGCAGGTTGGTGACCCCTACTGTAGATGATGGATTTTGTTGTATGATTTGTTATTAGGTACAGCCAATAAATTGGGACTGCTGGAGTGCGCTTCCAAATAAATGTGCATAGAATAAATTGCAGTGTAAGTCTCAGTGTTAACTTAACATCCCCCCTCCACTGGATGTGATCATATGTTTCTCAGCCTCTGCAGACAAAACAGTATGAATGTCTGGAAGCTGTAGCAGGAGTCACCTGAACCCAGATCTTCTGTGGGCTTTTGAATCAAGCATAGGTTAACATGAATTAACAGGATGTGCAAAGAGTCCTTAGGTTTAAGGTTTCTGCTATGGGATCTTATGCCTATCATCATAGAGCAACCCTGCTTAGGTGAACACAGAAAGCTGCTTAATGCTGAGTCAGACTGGTGGCAGCTGTTCAGGGTTTCAGAAAGGAAACATTCCCAGCCCTACCTGGGGATGCAGAGGATTGAACCTATGACCTTCTGCATGCAAACCAGGTGTTCTGTCACGGAGCCATGAACAACCATCATCTTAGAGTAAATTATGGGTTTCTTAGCTGGATGAATTAATTGAGAATGACATCAGCGTCCCAAACTCTAAATGTTGTATTTATAGAGTTCTGGACCTCATGTAAAATTTTGTGTGCTCTTGTGGATGTCAGCAATTTGACTGGAGCTATAGATGTTACAATACAGCTGGTATAGCACAGTGTGGAGGAGAGCCTGGCTGGGAGTCCAGAGTCTGTGAGTTCAAATCCCCGCTCATGTCTCCTGGGTGTCAAGGGCCAGCTAAAGATCACCCCCACAGTGAGTGGCTCAGGGGTTACATGCCCTGCCACCTGTGCAGCCTTGGGCAAGCTGCAAAGTCTCAAGGAGCCCAGTTGCCCCCCAGCTGGCAGTTGTGGACAAGGAAGGGGATGGCTTGTGCAGCTGTGGCAAGCTGAGCAGGCCCTAGCCAGCAGGGGAGGACTAGCCACAGAGGGAGGCAATGGTCAACCCCCTCTGAATACTGGTTACCATGAAAACTCTATTCCTAGGGTAGCCATAAGTCAGGATCGATTTGAAGGCAGTCCATTTCCATAGATGTTACAAATGTACCATATATCCCCATGAGACACCTTGGGCTGTTCTTACTTTCTCCTGGTGTTGATGCAGGGTCAACTGTGTCTTTCACCCATCACAGCAGTTAAGGAATAATGGCTCTTTATTCACTTGAAATGAATGCTTCCAGCATTAGCCCTTATCAATTTGCTAAGTGTTCCTACAAATTTCTTTAACTACTAATGGTGACCTATGTGCAGTGCCTTCATTATAGGCCAGCTTCAAGTAGTTCCCATTACATTTTTGGCATTATTGGAAAAGTTGGATCAAATCAGCGGAAGTCAAGGAAGATTCGGATATGCCCCAAATATCTGGAGTGCACCAGGTTGGCAAAGGCTGGCCTAGGACTCTGATTTGCGGCACATTTGCACTGGAGTAAATCCAGTGGAGGCTGGTGGCTCTGATGTCAGTGGGGCAGTGAATCTGCTCTGGGTTTTAGTCCAAACTTCTAAGGAGCTGTCCAAGGTTTTGAGCAACACCTATAGTGGACTCACTATCCCACTGACATAGGAGCCACCAGTCTCCACTGAGTAAATTTATAGTGCAGTGGTGGCTTGTGGGACTATGCGGGTGGAGCTACATTGCACCTCTGGCTTCCCAATGCTGTGTGATGCTGCTGGTTGCTGAGAGGGGGAGGAGTGAGGCAGCTGGAAGCTTGGGGTGAGCGCAGCATCAGATTTGCTCCCTAAGTAAACCCTAAGTATGTCCACTATTCTGTTTTAAAGGCAAGGCTGAATTCCTGTTCCCATGACAGCAAATATTTCATGTACTCATTCTTGAATATGTGAAATGCATTTTATCGTTGGCTGTCACTGTGACCTGTTTTTTGTATTGTATCTATCAACTAATATATGTGTGTGCGCAGAGAAGGTTGGGGATGTGGGTGGGAATAGCAACGAACATTTTTAAATCAAGCCAAATAGAAACTAGAAAGATTGTTATTTCCCCCCTGCAAAGCACATCGCAACACAATGTGTACAATCTCCCTTCACTGTCTGAGGCAGTATGCTTTTGAATACCAGTTGCTGCAAGCCACAGGAAGGGAGAGTGTTCTTGTGCTCAGATCCTGCTTGTGGACTTCCCATTGGGGCATCTGGTTGGCCACTGGGAGAACAGGATGTTGGGCTGGAGGGGCCATTGGACTGATACATCGGGGCCCTTATTGTCTCAGGTCATTAAAATAGCTTTATAATACTTAACATCCACCTAGTACAGCAGAACTTGTTAAGATAGTTCACCCCAGATCACCCCACAGCAGGGATGGAAAGACCTGTCAATTTCGGTTCTCTCAGTTTCTCATTTTTCCAATTTAAATTCTGCTCTTCACATTTCTGCAGCAGTTTGCAATTTTGTTAAAAAAAGATCCTCACGAAAATTCTCTAGCATTTTAGTGTGAATTTCTCCTAATAAACACATTTTTGTAGGCAGTTTTAAAACTTTTGTAGGCAGTACACATTTTTTGCAAGCCATTTCTTGTCATGTAATTCATTTTTGTATGTTATTTTCACTCATTGTTATGCACACGTTCCCCTAACATATACATTTCTGTATGCGTTGTTCAGTGGGAGAACTGCACTGCAAAATTCGTATAAGTGCAAATTTCAAAGGATGGCTGCATTTCAGTTCTTGTATTGTTTCAGAAAGTGTAAATTTGATAGATTCGGCTTGGAATGCGAAATGAATCAAATGTCTCACCCATCCCTACCCCACATGGAGAACTTCTCTGCTTTGCACTGCATTTCAGCTGCTGTTCAAATGTGGTGGGTTTTACCTATGTTTGCTCTGAAATACAGAACTCCAAGATAATCAAGGGCTAATTTTATATATTGTCTTGCTTCTCTTTTTTCCTTTTTAAAAAAAACCTAGTTTTTCAGAGGACAGAAAGGAAAATACAGGAACATTCCACCTATTTTAACTGTAAAGTTATGAAAGGATTGCTGAAAGGAAAACTGAGTGTTTTGAACCTATGTGCTCTGCAACCCACATAAGCAATGAATTTTTGAAAGGTGCTTTTGATCCAGTAATGATTATAGTTTCACTTGTCAAAAAGTATTTCAGGATCCTTTAAATCCGCAGGTAATTTGAGTGCTAAATGCACAAACCAGTTCCTTATGCTCAATTAAAGCAAACTGCGTCTTGCATTCGTATCAAAGAGGAGCAAAAGCCTTCTCTCAACAGATGGCTTTCACTCACACTTCCTTCCCCCAAAGTAATCAGTCATGTTGTTACCTTTGGTGATATGGTTACCTTTTCCTAAACACACACACACACACACATGAGGGAAGGTTAGGAATGATAGTAGAAACAGTTTTTTTCAAAAAAGATTTAAGCAGTTTTTTAAAAAGCGCACACACACACATAGATAATTAAAATCTCTTTATGCTACTTAACTCCCTTTGATGATAAAACTGCATCCTCTTGGAAGTTAATCAATGATAACTAAACAAACAACCCAAGCTAGCAAAGTAAAATTCTGAATCTCTAAAAAAATAAACAAAACCCCCCACCTCCCACACATTTAGAAAAATTAGAAAATCAGAGTTGAAATACAGTTTTCATGCCTGTACCATTCCCTCAGCAGAGGAAAAGTGGATCTCTAACCAAAAGCAATTGCTCCTAATATTAAGGACATATCCAAGATCTGCCGGGATGAGAGAGTTTGGATTTGGTGGATCTTGAGCTTTCCACACTGTGCCAGGGCTCAAAAAGGGCTATGCCACTGTAAGTCCATCACCCCACCGGAGCTGAAGATAGACCAGCAAAAAAAACCCACCCCAGCTTAACTGGGACTCTGCTGGAGGAACTTACGCTCACCTAAGTCCAAAAAAAGGAGCATCCGGGGTGTGTGGCAGGGGTGTGGTAAGGGCAGTACAGGGAAGGAGAGACTTACACCTATTCCAGACTCCTTTCAGACTAAGCACCTGACCTACCAACCTGGTAGAACGTTGCCAGCAAAAAGAATGCTGTACGTCAAATTCCTCCGTATGTTTGGAATCGGGGTATTTTACGGTGGTGTAAGTTCCGCCACCTTTCTGTTGTTAGGATTGCTGTTAATTGCAAGTGTCCTGGGGCTGCCGCCACAATGTTTAAATGCTAGTTGCTGGGAATTGCAGGAGGGGAGAATGCTTTTGCTCTGAGCTTCTGCTTGCGGGCTTCCCATTGGGGCAGCTGGTTGACCACTCTGAGGAAAGAGTGCTAGACTAAGTGGTCCTTCAGTCTGATCCATCAGGGCTCTTCTTAGGTTCATTGAACACATGAAGGTGTTTCCTTGAACAGACTTCTTACTATAAGCCAGGGACAGCCAACATGGTGCCTTTCAGATGTTTTGGATGACCACTGGCCAAACTGGCTGGGGTCAATGGGAGTTGTAGTGCACAACATCTGGAGGGCACCACATTGGGTATCCCTGCTATGAGGGCACCATATTAAATATTGCAGAGATCGTTTGCTTCTGAGTGCCTCTCAGATGAAGGATCTCCTGCTCCATTGGATTACTGCTTCTATCTAGTTTGCTGTCTGTCTGTAAGTGGTAAGGAGCATTTTATTGAGGACCCTCATTTCTGACACTTTTTTTTCTTTCTTGCCAGCATTCTCCTCCAGCACTCTCAAGAATGGATTGGTTTAAAAAGCTCTGTGAGATTACATGGCTATAAATTCCTGGAGGAATTTGCCCAGAGGTGGAGCTTGGAAGTAATTTGTTAGGAAAAACAAATTACTTGTAATTTATTACTTTTTTGAGGAAAGAATGGGTAATTCCTTTACATTTCTAAGCATTTTGTAAAAGGACCCTCTTGGGTACCATTATCTGTTTATCCAAGAATGGTTGTTAGAGCATCCGCTTTGTATGCAGAAGGTCCAAGGTTCCCTCCCTAGCATCTCCAGGTAGGGTTGGGAGAAATCCCAATGAATCCCTGGAGAGCTGCTGCAAGTCAGTGTAAGCAATACTGAGCTAACTGGACAAATGGTCTGAGTCAGTATAATGTATAAATAAATAATGTACCTTCCTATGTTTCCTATGCAGAGCTTGGAAGTAATTAATTAGGAAAAACAAATTACTTGTTACTTTTTTGGAGGAACGAGTGGGTAATTCCTCTACATTTTGATTGTAATAGAATGAGGAGTAATTTTATTACTTTTGAGGAGTAATTGTAATGTTTCCAGCATTACTTTTGGGTGTTACTGGGGGGGAGAGCAGGGGAAGTTTTCTGCTCCTCTGATTCGTGGATGATTCATGCCTCGAACTGGGCTTCTGCACAGTGTCACTCTTCGCTTGTGCTTTTTGGGTGTTTAGGAGGCGATGAGGAAGGAGGTGGAGAGCGAGACGGGGGCATGGAGTGGAGAGAAAGAATTGTTTAAAAAATGGACAGTGGTGGAGAGGAATGGACGGTGGTAGAGAAGAATGGACGTGATGAAGCAGGAGAAGGAGGCAGCAACAGAATGGAGATGAAGAAGTACAGAGGTGAGAGACAACAACATGTGTATGTGTATATGAGTTAATACTGTATTTGCACTTCGCTGCCTACATTTGCAGTGTTTGAACTTTTTTGCACCCCGGGGGAAAATGTTTGCTTGGGTGGCAGAGTTAGCTGGTGGTAGAACAGGGTCCGGGAGGTGGTTGAGTGAGAGAGATGATGCTTGCCGGCTGAGTGTGCGTTTGTGTGTGGGGTTGCCCTTGGTTTGATGTGCAAAGATCTGAGGGGGCCTCTGCCTCCCTCCCCACCACCCTTACCAGTGGAGAGACCACCACTGCTATCTTATGGATAAAAAGAATTATTCTACTACCTTCTGTGTGTGTGTGTGTATCTTTAATGTTGGTTTAGGCTGCTTAAGTATGCAGCAGCCAAGGCCGGCACCTTGTAGGCACTCTAGTTGTTTTTTTTTAAGTAACTTAAGTGTAATTGTAGTGATTACTTTTGAGTAATGGTAAAGTAATCAATTCCTTTCAGAACAATTGCAATTGTAATGGTAATTTATTCCTTTTGGGGGCCATGCAACAATAATTGTAATTTATTCCTTTTTAAAAGTAATCTTTCAAACTCAGCCCAGAGGTGCCTCAAAGTTGCTAAGTGACTGATGCCAGTCTCTCCTGGGTTTGGGACCGTCTTAGTCCTTTCCAGGTCATTGCCAGCAGCTTAAGCCTGTTGTTTTGGTTTTACTCAGCAGATATTAAGAGCCACAAGCAGATGCACTGACTTACAAGCACGTTTTCTGATCTGTCCTGACAATCGAAAGCAGCTGACATGTGTTTTGGGGACTTTTCGGAACTCTGCCAGAACGTGACTTAAGACCACAAATGCACCAGTCAGCTTCAGCTTTTGATTCTTGTGAAATCTGAAAAGTATGTTCTTTCATGATAGTGGGGAAAAAATTAAGCATAGCTAAAAGATGCCCACATATGAAGTACAGTTTATATTTATGTCTTATTACCAGATATATATTATTAAAATTGTATTGCCCGTATATTTCCCCCCTAAATGGGGATCCATTAACTTTGGCATTTATAGGACACAGTTCAAGTGTTCCAAAGCACTTTTGCAGACTTCATCTCAGGAATCCTTACAGCAGGCCTAGAAAGGCAGGGCTCTCTCGTTTTCTCCATATAACAGATGGGGTGCCGAGGCTGAAATGAAAATATTGTCTTTACTGACCTCGCGGCTAAAATGAGATTTGAACCACTGGTTTATACTCTGGTTTTGGGCTGCACAAGCTTACAGTGAACAAGGAATGTTAATTACTTGGGTGTGGGTGGGTGGCATTTAAAAGAACAGCTTTCCAGAAGTGTACAGAAGGATGTAGGGGCAGGTTGAAGCTGCTGAGTGGGCACATATGAAGTAAGGCAATCTTTCAAGTAAACTGGTCCCAAGCTGTTGAGGGCTTTATATATACTTTGTAAGAGAGCCAGTGTGGCATAATGGTTAGAGTGTTAGACTACGACCTAGGAGACCAGGGTTTGAATCCCCACACAGCCATAAAGTACACTGGGTGACCTTGGACCGTGCCTCTTAGCCTCAGAGGAAGGCAACGATAAACCCCCTCTGAATACCGCTCACCATGATAACCCTATTCATAGAGTGGGCATAAGCTGGGATTGACTTGAAGGCAGTCCATGAATTATATGTTGAAGCCCCTAAAAAGCAGGTTGAGTACACTAGCTCTTTTTTCCCTATATGTGGGAGCTGCAACAAAAAGTTGCTGTGTGGAATTCTGCTCTTTAGGGTGCCAGCCAGCCAGTGGTGGCTGGTGTCCATTTGGACTGGTAGGGCAGAAGGCTGGGAGGCCAACAGTAGGTGGAGCCAGAGCCAATGGCAGGCAGAACCAACTCATTCCAGTTTTTTCCCCGTTCTCCTCTTCCCTGCTGAGTTGTACAAGGGGCAACACTGAGACTCAGGAGGAGGAAGCTGGCAACCAGGGCCACCCCCTGGGCTGGTTGTAAGTAAGAAGGCACGCAGGTGGGGGCTGGCAGAGGGCAGACTGAGGTTGGTGGCGCAGTGCCCCATTTGCCCTAATGGGCCAGCCTCCACTGCATCCAGACAGCCAGACAGCCAGCCTTGTCTCCTTCAGGGATACTCCATTCCACTCCCGCCACTCTGGTTTCCTGCTCTCCTCACCCCACAAATAGCATCTCACGGCTACTGAGTGTGCTCACTGGGCAATTTTGGAAGAGGTTGTTGCTGGGTTTTTTTGCACGCTTAGATTGTTTTCTAAAGATTTTCTGTACTCCTATACATTTTGTGGTTCCTCCAAGCATGTTGATGCCTCCTGCTTGTTTCTCAATGCCCCCCCCGGCTATAACCGTGTCAACACTCAACCACCTGAGGGTGAAGTTAGAAGGGGCTCATGCTCTCTCCTCTCCAGAGCAAACCTGACTCAGGCTGCATTCAGACATGGTGATTATTGCATTAGTTTTACTGATTATAATGGTCGTGCCTCTGTCCTGATTTCTAACATTTCTTTCACACTGCCTGTACCTGTTGCCTTATGAAATTGTGGTTTTTTCACCAATATACTGCCATGTTGAGCTAAATTTCATTCACATCAGTGGGCATGCTATGTCACAACAATGGACATCATTGGACACGTTGCTACTCCCCCACCCTTTCCACACATGCACACTTCTATTCCCCCCTGATAATGGTGGGAAAGAACTGAATGCTAGCATACCACCCCAAATTTTGTCACATTACTGCCATGACTTTCTAGGTGAATGGGGTTGCAAATGGATTTTTTTTTAAGCAAAAGGTAAATGTACTGCCTTCAAGTCAATTCCAACTTATGGTGACCCTATGAATAAGGTTTTCATGAGGCTGAGAGGCAGTGACTGGCCCAAGGTCATCCAGTGAGCTTCATGGCTATGTGGGGATTTGAACCCTGGTCTTCCAGGTTGTAGTTCAACACCTTAACCACTACACCACACAATCAACACGCAAATGAGCGCTCGGCTTCCACTATATTCCGCTAGAGATGAAGAAGGCTTCATTTGACATATCAGTTTTGAAACTCCTTTGGTTGCAGTTTGCTTGTAATTATAGAGTAGGGAAGGATCTCAAATGTCATCTATTCCAAGCTCCTGCCGATTCAGGAGATCCACTGCTGTAGCATCTTTTATAGATGACCCCCAGTCTGTTTTAAAACCTGTTACAAAGGAGAGTCCGCCGTATGCTTCTGCATACCAGTTGCTGGAAACCGCAGGAGGGGAGGTGCTGCTTGTGGGCTTCCCATAAGTATCTGGTTAGCCACCGTGAGGATGCTGGACTACATGGGCTACTGGCTTAATCCAGCAAGGCTCTTCTTACATTCTTACCTTCTGGGGCAGTTCGTTCTACCGTCAAACATCTTGAACCGTTAGGAAGTCCTGTTGGTTATAGTTTTACAGCCTCATTCATCAAACCCTTGGACCGTTGTGGAATCACTAATGGCTGAGCAATAGCCAGGAAGTCCAGGGATCCATCATTGTTGTGTCTGGCTTATTCTCAGTTAAGAAGGGAACTGAAGGTCACGAATCCCCCCTCAACAAATTTGCCCATTCTCCAAAGAAATCAGCACTCGGGAACAATTTTGCCCAAAGATGTAGCTGTCAAACCATCAAGTGAGTGGAAGAAATCTGAAGGAGAAAATTGATGTGTTTTGCTCCACAGATTCTTCAGATGGAAGGTTCAGATGAACTTCGGTAAGACAGCTTAATAACTGAGGAGTCAACATCAACAGTGAATGTTAAAATCTGAATTGTAGAGTGTCTGCTCTCTCAAGGACTTTAATAAAAAGGAAATGGACTGCTTCCCAGGAATGCTGGAGAAAGAAAATAGCATTGGAAAGTAAGTGTAAACCATCACCCACCAGCCCTTGAAGCCTGTGCTGTCTCTTTTTTTTTTTGGCCTTCATTGCACATCAGCTCCTGGGCCCTTCATTTCGTCTTGCCTTTTTATGCAGATGTGTTAAATGGACTAGCCTCCCAGTGGGGGCAGCTCTCATTCAGCAAGTCACCTGCTCTGGTTAATCACCTCACATGGGTTAGACTCCCAGGCAAGGCTTCTTGGCAGCTTCTCTGGTTAAGCCCACATTTACCTTTTCTTCTTCTTTTAAATGGAAGATGGTTCTGCATCTAGCAGCTGACTGGGGCTGAACACCTAGTCACTGGGGATGGAAGACTTTCTCAATTTCGGTCCTTTCAGTTTCTCATTTTTCCAATCGTAAATTCAGTTCTTCACATTTCTGCAGCAATTTGCAGATTTTTTTAAAAAAAAATCCTCATGAAAATTCTTCAGCATTTTACGTTCATTGTTTCCCAGTAAACACATTTTTGTATGCAGTTTTGAGTAAAGTACACATTTTTGCTGGCAATTTCTCCTTATATCGTATGGGTTAGGATGCAGTTAGGATGCATTTTGTATGTTATTTTCGCTGATATATTCATTTTTATGGAAACGTTCCCCTAACATATGCATATTTGTAAACATTGGTCGGTTGGAGAATTGCATCGCAAAATTTGAGTCAGTGAGAATTTTGAAGGATGGCTGTGTTTTGGTTCTCATATTGTTTTGGAAAGGGCAAATTTGATAGATTTGGGTTCAAATGTGAACTGAATCATGTGTCTCCTTCATCTCTACTGGACACACTGGCAGCACCCAAACAGAGAACAACATTCTCCAGATTGGGAGAAACTCCTCATGTACAAAGCCTTAAACATGGGCATTCTCCAGGAATTTCAGCTAGGTGCTGATTGAAGACCCCTCCAGAATGGTCTTCCTTCCTGCCTTCCTGCCTTCCTGCCTTCCTTCCTGCCTGCCTGCCTGCCTGCCTGCCTGCCTGCCTGCCTGCCTGCCTGCCTGCCTGCCTGCCTGCCTGCCTGCCTTCCTTCCTTCCTTCCTTCCTTCCTTCCTTCCTTCCTTCCTTCCTTCCTTCCTTCCTGCAGGTGTATTTTGCGATATTGACACAATAATATTGCAGTACAGGTGGATTTATACTGGACCATCCCTGCATCTGTGCTGCTTACCACTTTATTGCTGTGTGGAGAGATGCCCTTGTGCTATAAAGTGCAACAAAAGCACAAAAGAGAATACTTGTGGTATGAAAAGTTACAGGCTTTCAGGGGTGAGGCTGAGCTGACCCGAGAACTCTTGGATCCTGACCTGGCCCTGCTGCTGTCACATCACAGCACTGCGCCTGATCCAGGCCCGACTGTTGCGCTAGCTCTAGGCTGGTACAGCAATCTGCCTCCCCCCTCACCTTAAACCCCGGGTACCAGTGGAACACGGCCCCATCAGCCTCAGCCTTGGTTCCTCCAAGCCCATTGGCTCTCCCTCTGTCTACTGTGAGCCTCCCGCCCCACCGGTCCCCGTGGGCACCAGCCACCACTGCTGACCACTATGTACCGCACAGCAGACCTACAGATATGGCTCCACCACTCTGTAAAGCCCTGCCAGCCTTCAGGGCGGGGGAGGGAGTTAGGATTGTTTGTTAAATAGATGAATAAGTGACAACCTCATCATTGATTTACCCCTTAAATTAAAAAAAAGTTTTATTTTTTAACTAATATATATCTCTCTGAAACCCTATATTAGAAATGTCCAAGCTTGGTCTATAAACTCAAAACGGCAATTGAACGTTTACTCGGGGAGGCAAGTATTCCATCTGTTCTTCAGTACTTTAGCCCAACTGGGTGCCATTTTAATGACTCTGAACACTCCCTGTGGTTCCTAAGTATTGGAGAACATATGGTCCGCTTTCCCCTTTTAACTGTGGATTTCCTTGTTTCTGCCAGTTGGTGTCCTGCCTATAATGCATTTTAATGTAGTTCTTGTGTGTGTGAATTTAGCCCAGTGTTGTTCTTAGAGAAGTGCTGCTAATGGTGGAAGCAAATGTCAAACATCTCAAAGGTTTCACAGGCTGGAGTTAAAAAAAAAAACTATAAAAAAGAATCCACCCAAAACGATTAAATAAGGACTCCTTGGAGTCTAAAACAAAACAAATATGATTTTTACTCTGGATTGAGCCTCGGATGATAAATGGCCACTTACATTGCCAATACAGCACAATATTTCAATTTCCTGCCTTCACAGAGGTATTCCAAAGGTTGCGTGGAGTTCATGCACACAGTATGGGTTGGCCAGAACATTCGGCTTTAACCGAAACCTTTTCAATTAACTGGGGGCATTCCTTGCATGATCCCGCCAGCTGAAAACCTAGATGAATATAGCTTCTGTGAGGTTTGACATGTGCATACATTAGCACTAAATCAGTTGAGCATGCACTCCACAGGGCTCAGAGAAAGCCTCTTAGGTCTAGCCAAAATATCGAGGGTGCCCTTGAAAGCCCAGACGTTCATTTGTGGCTGTTTATATATGGAAAGAGAAGACCAGTCATGGTTGATGACCTGCCTTTCAAAAAGAAATCACCTCAGTGCCTTCCCTCCCCTGACCATTCACCATGAATTAATGAGAAAAAAAATTGCATTAGGAAATTATCAGAGGGGAGAGACATTTCTGGTGAAATTTTCCTGTGTGGGGTGTAGGGTTCTTGTTATGCTGACCTTGCTTTTGAGGCGGCCAAGGTGTGTTGGCAAGTGTCTGTTCTTTCATTCTACAAATTCAGCTTACCAGCTGGCGACACTCTGCAGCCTTCCTGGGTGCCTGCCCTTCGACTAAAGCCAAGAAGACATCGGGACAGGAGGTTAGCTCCTCCCACTTCAGATCAGGAAGCACAGGCAGCCAAGGAGATTGTTGAGTGCTGGAGTAACCTTTACTGGGAAGACAGAGAGAGAGACAACAGTAACGAACTTAAAACTTGGCACCCACCAAAATTCTAAAGAAATTCTCAAGCACCCTGAGAGTGAGGCAGAAAAATGTTTGAGAAACTGGAGGCCAGGTTTAGGCAGGGTTTATTTTAAGCTTTTACCCCTACAGCACAACAGCCAGCACACTGTCTGCCCCCAAACTAGTCGAGTAATTTGTCCCTTAATATACTATTAACAGGACTTTTTTGTGACAGTACCCACCAGTATATACCTACAACTTTTTGTTTCCTGCCTGTGGCAGCCATTTTATACTCAAAATATGAGTACTGGAATCTCTCTCTCTCTCCCAAAAAGGCACTGACTAGTAATATAAGGTTATGAAGATTTGAAAGGAACCAGTATTTATCTTCATTTTCTGTTTATTTGTTAATCTTTTCTCATCTATATCTTTTTTAGGCACTACCTAGTTCCTTATTAAATCCCATATGCTCAACCACACTGCAAACTTATTTCATGGTTTTTTTTGACAGTGCACAGTGCGTCTAGGTACACATTAGAATAAACCTTGGATTTAGATACAGAGTAAGTCGTCTCTAGCCTTGTCATCACAAAACCCGAGATAAGCTGCAAAGAAACCCAAGTGTTCACCAGTTGGAGATCTGCTGCAGGATGGGATGCTATAAAGCAGATGTGGGGAACCTTTGGGCCTCCAGATGTCATTGAACTACAGCTCCCATTGTCCCTGGCCATTGAAGCTATGCTTGCTGGGGCTGATGGGAGCGGTAGTTCAGCAACATCTGGAGGTCCAAAGGTTCCCCAGAACCGATGTAGAGCGAAGATGGGGAACATTAGGCCTTGGGGTCAAATGTGGCCCTTCTGACCTCTCAGAACTCTCCCTAGGATACAACCCTCTCTGGCCCTGAACTATGACCTTTGCTGCTTACTTTTTGCCAGATTGTTCCTTTTGTTTGCTCTGGAGTTTCCAACATTTTTTCCACCTGGTAGGATAACCATTTGGCAATAATAATTTTTCTTGCACGATGCCATTTTCCCCTCCTAATTTCCTCCTTGCCCACCTGCTCCTATTCCTGCCTGGCCCTTGACATTCCTTTGGCGACTGTTATGGCACTTTAAGTAGCTTCCATGCTGAGTCAAAGGATTTTAATTTCCTCACTTTTGTCTTTAGGGCCTCTTGACTGGCTTCCTCCCCACACCTTAGTCCTTGGGTTTTAAAAACAAAGCACTGCTTTTCTTAAAATAAAAAACATAGTTCTTTTTTGTGCTTCTTTCTTATTGACTCTTACAAACTCAGTTCATATTTTAAAAATGTGCTGTTAATTGGGCCTGTTCTTATGTTCAAACTCATGCTGTGCCAAAAGCTGTCCACCAGTTTCTTGGAAGTTGTCTTCCTCTGCAAAAGGGGGCTCCAGGTTTCTGTCTCCTGTTCAGGCCACTGAGCAGGAGCAGGCGCTGGGCTTAGGCTGGCAGCACTGCCCTGACCTCCTGCAGCAGAGTCGCTGCTGCTTCCCAGGCAGGAGGAGAGGAGGGGCAAGTCGGTGTGGCGGTCGGCACTGTGCAAATGCACTTGTAGAATCAGTATGTGGCAGGAGGGCTGCATTGGCTCCACTAGTGCATTTGAACAGCACCGACCTCCCCAGAGCCTTGCCCCTCCCACTTTTTCTTTCTCAGTAAGCAGCAGCGATTCCACTGCTGGCCCTGCTTTCACCCTCCTTGAGAGTTTCTGCCTGGCTGGAATGTGCCCTTGAGCTCTGATCATGCCCTTGGCTTGCCTGGATGGAGGACAGAGAGGGGTATGGGCAGAAACCAGACTAGGTAGAAAAGTAACATTTACATTTGTTTCTCCACCCACTTTTGCTTCTGGCCCCGCCCACCCTGGCATGAGGCCCCTGGGAGGTTGCCCAGAAGGGAATGTGGCCCTTGCATCCTTGAAAGCAATTGCTGGAAGCCTGAAGGACAGCTGACAATATGTACTGGTCTGTTGAACAGGACAGAGCAGAAGGATAGGAGCATGGCTTTTGTGTTGTGGCTTGGCCGCTCCAGGGACTGATACTTCCTGCCAACCCAAGAGGCTGATGTTGCATGCTCCTATTCCCTTTTGTATCTAAAGAGGGCACCACTGCTTACGAATGCACCATTCTAACTCTTTAGGGTAGGCTCCAGATTCAGGTAACTGAAAACGTTGATGTAAAATTTACATCTCATGTTTCCTCCAAAGAGCTTAAGACAGGAAGCGTATGGTCCTTCCTATTTTATCTTCACAACATGCTTATAAGGTAGGCTAGGTTGAGCGATAGTGATTAATCCAAACCTACCGATGACTGAGTGGAAATAAATTAATCAGTTTATCAATTGGGATGCGAGTTTAACTTCATGTTGAAGAAAAGTTTACAATGTACATTGGTTACATTATGCATGGGACTGTGAGTGATCTTATCAAAAAAGCTGGAAAAACAAAAAACAAAATACCCACATCTCAAATGTCTCATGCAGCCAAGATACTTTTTTCCCTTTTCTCTCTTCATTCTGCTTAAAAGATGTATAGTTAAGGAGAGAGAGAAGTTACTTCCAGATAACTCGTTTAATGAACATTCATTCTGACTTGTTTGCAGGGAGGTTAGACGACATTGCATCAAGCAAGCGTTGTCCCCAGAGCTTGGAAAAGTTATGTTTTTGAACTACGACTCCCATCAGCCCCAGCCAGCATGTGCTGGCTGGGGCTGATGGGAGTTGTAGTTCAAAAACATAACTTTTCCAAGCTCTGGTTGTCCCACACGCTTGTGATGTCTTCATTACAAGAAGTCCAGTATTTCGAGGAAAATGGGTTTGGGAAAATGGCTCATGACCTCATCAACTTTAATTGCACAATCTGAATTTGCTGGTATGCGATTGAATCCCACCCAAAAGCACCAACAGCCTGGAAGCCAGAATTTTTTTTTTTTTTTTTTAGCCAAATGGGGTCTATAAACACTATGTAAGCAAACTTTTACAATTTCTGCTTCCATCAAGAAATATTTCCCAATTGTCTTTTTCAAACTAGAAATTAATTACCTACTTTTATGAGAGAGACGGGTGGTGGTGGTGGAAGAGGAAAGTATATAAAAATACTTATTTAATACGGTGCTGGACTACAACCTGGGAGGCCTGGGTTCGAATCCCCACACAGCCATGAAGCTCACTGGGTGACCTTGGGCCAGTCACTGCTTCTCAGCCTCAGAGGAAGGCAATGGTAAACCACCTCTGAATACCCCTTACCATGAAAACCCTATTCATAGGGTCGTCATAAGTCAGAATTGACTTGAGGGCAGTCCATTCCCATTTTTCAATTAGCTTCAGCATAAAGGTTTCTTTTATGCATTTGCTGGTGCAGAGCCACAGGAGGAGTAGGTGTACCTGAAGGGCATCTCCTACTGGGGTAATTCATCCCAGACTTTCCCAAGTATGTTCATTAGAGCCCTTTCTGCAGATGTGGCAGTTAGGAGGCTCCAGAGAGACAAAAGGCCAGATTGTGTCAAGCAGATCCCCCCAGCTGTTTCACGAGTCAGTACCTACAGAAGAGCTGCTATCTGCATACCTTGACTGACTCATCCCATCCTGCATCTAGGAGTTCTCCTTTCCCCCCTCTTGCTAACATTGCTAAGTGCTGCTTAATGTTCATTCTGTACTTGCAAGGAATAGTTCTTCCCCTGTGGTAGCACTTTCATTTTGGAACTCCTGGTCTGTTGATATAAGACAGGTGCCCGTCTCTGTTCAGTTTATGGCTCCTGTGAAAACCTTTTTTGCTTAGGCAAACCTACCCAGAGATGTAAATTTGTCATGTATTTCAGTGTGTGACTTTGTTTTACAATGCATATATTCAAAACTGCTGATTTTATTTTGAAAAAACCCACACACACATTAGGCTAACACGTTTTTAACACCAGATTTTCCTGGTAACTTGAATGTTATCTTTAATAGTTTATGTAAGCCACTTAGAGGTTCTGATGATTGATGCATAAATCCTGCTATATACTGCTTAACCATTGAAATAAATAAATAAATGCAGAAAATCTTAAGAGTATAAAGCTGGAAAGTTGCCAAAGGATGCTGAATTACAGTGTGCCAAGGGGCAAGGGATATCCAAGCAAAATATATTAAGAGTGCCATTTTTGCACAAGGAAGAAACATCATTGGATAGTGCTCAGAAGCGCTTCTCCAGATGATCTCAGTGATCTGGCCAGCTTATAAGGGACAAGGTAGCCCTTCTGATAACCTGGTCCTAAGGCATTTAGCACTGTTATACACGATACCTTCAACTAGGGAATGGGGGAGAAATTGGATTTAATTTGCATTTAAAGCTGAATCTATCAAATTTGCACTTTCCAAAAGAATATGAAACATTTTTGTAAGCATTTTCTCCAAATACAATGCATGTTCGTTTGCAATTTTCATGAATATACCTGTTTGTGAGCACATTTCCTTTAGTACATGCATTTTTGTAAACATTGGTTGGAGAACTGCATTGCAAAATGTGGGTAAGTAAATGTCAAAGGATGGCTGTATTTCAATTTGCACATTGTTTTGGAAATTGTGAATTTGATAAATTTGTCTTTAAATGCAAACTGAATCAAATTTCTCCCCCATTCCCAGCTGGTGTATTCTGCAACATGCCATTGATTCAATAATAATGCATTAGGGATGGATTTATACTGGACTGTCCACACACCATTCCGCTTTATTAGTTGTTCTGTGATGCTTCTCCAATGTCTCTGCATGATTGCCACCTGGAGGGGCACTCTTGTGTTATTGTGCAACAAAGGTGGGACAACCCCCCCCCATCAACTCTTGGTACATTTTTATGAAAAGTTTGGAAGTGCAACATATTGAAAACTATCCCGATATCAACAAGAACACTTACCATGATGAACACACAATAAAAAGGTTGTCTGAAGAGGTCCTTGGAAAGCAAGTGGTTTCACTGCACGGTTGAGTCCCTGCATCAAAGGCCTCACATATCATATGGCAGAGAGTTCCACAGGTGGAATGACTCTTCTGACCCATATCATGGAATGGGTCTGCTGTTCCACTCCAGTTTGCCATCCTCCCACTCCATCAACATTCTGCCTCCATCTGCTGATTTGCAATAAGGAGAATAAAGTAGACGGTCAGATGCACCCCTTCCTTAATCTGCCCCATGTTCGGCTCTGTGCCTCTCTGTATATAAGGTGTTCATTTACTGTAGTTTTAGCTTGTCTTCCTAAAATATAAATAAATGAAATAGGCTGATATTAAATGACTGTGTTTAAAGGCTATTTGATAACATCAAGCCCTAAGGTCAACAGTATACAATATCCAGCTGAGAGTGCCATATGGAAATGAGACTGTATCAATGCTGAAAGTCCCTGCTGGGGTGAGGCGTAATATACCTCTAGGGGTGGTTGCAAATGATTAATTAGGGTGTATCATAATTTACAAAAACTGTCACCCTGAGCAGTTTCAATACGGTTGTAGCAGCACTAAGAGAAATGACTTCCAGTCCCTGGCAGCCTTCGCCATGAAACTGTCATTGCCTGCCATCTTGTGGCCAAAGGGAGGAAATGAAATGGAAAAACCTGGGTGCTTCCAGCCTGCTCCTATTTTGGGGTGGGATTCAGATGCATACCTGCAGTTTCAGTTTATGCAGTTATAGTTGATTGGGAGGCCTTGCACCACAAACCTGCTTCCACAAACAGATCGCACTTCTTGCAATAAAGAAAGTGATGGGAAAATGCACTGGAAATTGTGAGATAACACTACCTTTGATGCAATGTCATCTGAACACTCTGCAAACAAATCAGGATGAATGTGCGCTCATTAAGTAGCCAGTGTTGTCTAGTCCACTAGCCTTCTACCTTGGGTCCCCACATGGTGATGGACTACAACTCACATCATTCTACACCATTGACCATGCTGTCTGAGGGGTGATGGGAGTTGTAGTCCAACAACATCTGGGGACCCAAGGTTGAAGATCAGTGGTCTAGTCTTCCTGCAAACAAATCTGGATGAATGCTCAAAGAACAGGTCATCTGGAAGGACCCACTGGCGTACCAACTTTACCTTTCCTGGTAATGTTAAGGGGAAGGGTTAGAGCATCTGCTTTCATGCAGAAAGTCCCAGGTTTGATCCCCAGCATCTCCAGGTAAGACTGGGAATGACCCCCCTGTCTGAAACCCTGGAGAGCTCCTGCCAGTCAGTGTAGACAGTACTGAGCTAGATGGACCAATGGTCTGACTAAGTCTAAGGCAGCTCCCTATATTCCTAATGGATTTGCAATGACGTAAACTCTTATTTATCTGGGGCAATCCCAGTTTTCTGGGACCTGGTCTCTCATTCATCCATTTTTGTCCCTATTTTGTCTTTGGGACAGACATTAGAATCATAGAATCATAAAAGAGTAGATCTGGTAGGGATGGAGTAGGAATTTATTCAATCTGGATGGTAAACCAATGCAATCCAATGCTCTTGAGAGTACTTTTGGACTGGAACACAACTCTCTTCTTTGGATTTTGCTATGCACTTGTGGTGCATTAAAGGTTCACACATTATATTGCATGTATAAGATGCATTCTGAATGCATATTTTATGGGAAAATGCATTAAAAATTGCTTATTTTACGTAAGGACCACCTGATTCCTTATGTTGTACCTTGTGGGTTGTAGCTCAGTGGCAGAACACTTGTTTTGCATGCAGAAGGTTGTGGGTTCAATCCCTGGCATCTCCAGGTAGGATTGAGGAAAGACTCCCTGTCTGAAATCCTGGAGAACCACTGCCGGTCAGTGTATTGGGGGTTCCCAAACTGTTTTACTCACAGATCACTAGAAAATTGCTGATGGTCTCGGTGGACCACTTAATGTTTTTTCTGCCTGTTGTAATGCACTGTGCTAGATGCTGTATGATTTCTAAATGATATACATTTAGAAAACACTATGAATATTCACTGTTGTCTCCCACCTTCAACCACAAAACCACAGACAAACCACGAGCCATCTGAATGAAACTCACAGACCACTTTTGGAGCCCCTGGTGCAGATGACACTGAACAGGATGGACCAATGGTTTGACTCAGGATAAGGCAGCTTCCTGTGATCACTGAAATGGGGTGTTTTGATGATCTCCCATGCTCCTGAGATTTGGTTGGCCTTCACAAGGGACAGAGACTTTAGTGTGGCAGGCCCTGCCCTGTGGAACTCCCCATAAATAGGAGTCAACCCTGCTTTACATTGTTTTAAAATCCTTCTGTTCAGACAGGCCTTTGAACCTGTCCAACCTGTCCAACCAATCAGGTTATTGACATGCTATTGATGTTGTTACTGATGTTATTATTGTAGTGTTGTGTTTTCATGTTGTTCATCACCTTGCATGGATGGATGAATCTGTCAATTTCAGTTTCTCTCTGTTTCTCATTTTCCCAATTGTAAGTTCAGTTCTCTACTTTTCAACATCAGATTGCATGTTTTTTTTAAAAAAAGTTCTCATGAAAATTCATCAGCACTTTAGGATGAATATATCCCAATATACACATTTTTATATGCAAGTTTGTCTAATCCACACAAGGGATGAGGTTTGCTGCATGGCGCCGATCTGCATGCAGTTCGATAGTCCATTGTTTCTTTACCAGTTCGTCCTTTCTTGTTTCTGCTGGCGCTTGCCGATTCGATCTGCTGTGTGTGGTTTTGGGTGATTCGATTCGCAGGTGTTTTTTTTCAGGTTGCAAAAATTACATAATTTTTTTGTAGATACTTATGTAAATGACAGCATTCCACATAGTTTTTTGGCAGTGGAGAAAAACATTGTGTAATTTTTAGGTTGCTTTAGGATCTGGTTTAAGCAATGAATTCCTGGTTTATTTAAATCGTTTTTAAAAACTCACACTTAGACAGGGCATCAGGAGCTGCACCAATGATTGAACATCAACAAGGGTCTCGTGAGGGGCTGCAATAGAAAGTTAAAAAACACAGTCAGAGAGAGTGTGGGAGAGGCGCAGGCAGGCAGACAGCAGTGTCACCCCACCACACCACACAGACACTATCTGGCACTGTCAGTCACACAGTGACACACACACATTTAGCACAGAGCAAGAGAGAGAGAGAGAGAGAGAGAAACCCTTGGTTAGCTCAGGACAGAAGCAAGGAAGGAGGGGCGGGGCGAGTCAGGTAGCATGGGTCAGTCTCATCATAATGTTTCCCATGCAAGAGATTCAGAATGCTCTGAGGTATATTGTTTGAAAAACATGACATTGCAGGATGAAGACATATATAGCCATTTCTTTTTGCATTATATTGCGCTAATAATGATTTCCTCCACATAATATATAATGGACAACTGGAAATCCTGTGACTGACACAACATCTTAATTATGAAAAAAATGTAAAATAGGGGGAGGATTATTTTTTAAAAACTTGCCGATTGCAGCCGCAGCCGCAAAATCTTTGCCAATTATAGCTGCGGCCTGCCGCAAGGGATCAGTGCCACTCCAAAGGGATAGTGAACTAGTAAATTCAGTCGGGATCTGGTACCAGGTTCGATTTTGTTGGATATTCTCCCCCATCCCTAATCCACACACATGCACACATACACTCATTTTTGTAATATACATGTTTGTGAAGTAACTTGCTAATACACATTTTTGCAAAGTAATTTCCCTCAATATAATAAATGTTTGCATATTTTGTTATTTTCACTTATATGCATTTATATACATTTACATTTAATATATGCAGTTATATACATATCCATTTATATCCATTTATTTGTTTATTTTATATCCCGCCCTTCCACCCAGAAAGAGCCCAGGGCAGCAAATATACATACAATATGCATGCATTTACCCTAATATATGCATCTTTGTACCAATTACTCCGCTGCAGAATTACATTGCAAAATTTAGAGAACAGCAAATTTCAAAGAATGTTTTGGTTTGTGTATTGTTTCAGAAAGTGGAAATTAGGTAGGTTTGCTTTTAAATGCAAACTGAACCAAATTTCTCCCTCATTTATTGATTTAAAATGTTTCTATCCTGCCCTTCTACCCTATCATATGGCACTCAGGACGGCTTAAAATAAAACCACATTATTATAACTTCCTTGTTATATTTCTTATTGCAGTTATTAAAGAACATGTAAAGAAATAAAAATAAAAAGTGCATATAAAACGTATACAATTCAAATGCGGACAGTTTTGGTGTGTTCCGTAAAAAAACCAACATCCACTCAAAATAGGGCGGAATGGACCTACGATTGAGAAAGTGGGTGAAACTAAAACAGCTGCTCAATCTGTCCCTCTAGGCAGCCTAAAACTACTTCGAGAGGTGTTGCTAACAAAGGTAATGTTTGTGTTGTGGAGTGGGGCATCTTCTCTGCCTTTGTACCTCATTGCACTCACATCCACTCTGTGTCTCATTCCTAATGATTTCCTGCTTCCTGTCTTGACATTAGACCCCCGTGTCCTTGTACTGCAAGCCCATTCAGCTCAACTATGATATGCAGGGGCTGTGTCCCTCACCCCTGGAGGAGAATAGAGGTAGAAAAAGAGAATAAAAATTGGAACGATTAGCTGTTAGATTTCATCTGCAAGGTCCACACCACCACTGTTGCCGTAATAATTTCCAGTCTGGGTGGCCGCACAACACTCTCAACAAGAAGCAATTAAGAACCAGGGCAATTTTCTCCTAGAGGTTAGTTATTTTATAGCCAATTACCCAGGCACCTTCACCCCCACTTTGAAGCGTGTGTGAAGCAAGGCCAGCATTTGCATCTGGGCCTTCAATAGATTCCCCGTAGATTCAGCCATCAAGGCTATTCATCTCCCCACTCCCACCCCTTCTCCCCCTAAAGTTGCTGCCTCCACCTGCCTCCCGCTATTTAACCCCTTCATTGGTAAAGAGATGAAATCTGAACCGGGACCTTTCGGAAACTGCACAAACCATCTTGGAACCCTCGGAGGGGTTGGGATCATCCTGCGCTGGGGAACTGGTTGGAGGGAGAAAAGTTCAGCATCTTGAACAGAATAGGTTGTAGGGCCAGTGATGAGACTTTAGAGAATCTGAGAGGGTAGATAGCCCTCAGGGTCATGTGGTGCAGCCAGGTCCTAACTGCATCTGATGGAGGAACTGGGAAGAGAATGACTGTAAGGGAAAAGGTTTTTCAAAAACTGGTACTGTGTACATAGCACAATTTAATTCTGGGTGAGATCAGGCAAGTGGCATCCCTCAAGGCTTTTAACCAGGCTTTACGAATATTAGTACAGGGCTGCTGGATCAGGCAAAAGGCTCATCTAGTCCAGCATCCTGTTCTCACAGCGGCCAACCAAATGCCCCAGTGGGAAGCCCACATGCAGGACCTGAGTGCAACAGCACTCTCCCCACTTGTGATTCACAGCAGCGAGTGTACAGAGGCACCCTGCTTCCGACATTGGAGGGATAACATAACCATCACAGCCAGTAGCCGATGACCGCCTGATCCTCCATGACTTTATCTCTTTTAAAGCCATCCAAGCTGGTGGCCATCGCTGCCTCTTCTGGGAGCAAATTGCATCATTAATCTGCTGTGTGGTGAAGTACTTCCTTTTGTCTGTTCTGGATCTTCCGACATTCAGCTTCATTGGATAGCCCCTGGTTCTAGTCTCATGAGAGAGGGAGAGAAACGGCTCCCTGGCCACTGTCTCCACACCGTGCAGAATTTTTTACACCTGTGACTCATCTTTTCACTAAGCCAAAACCATTGTATCCTTTCCTCATAAGAGAGTTGCTCTAGCCTCTTCATCACTTTGGTTGCCCTTTAAAAAAACAACAAAAGACCCACATATTTTTACTATGCTCTTTAGGGGCTAATGATGATCTGGGCTATAGATAATAGTGTTGTTCAGAACTACAGGGTCCCTTCATGATAGTAACACCCTGCCCCCTGACAGCCCTAGGACTCACTGTCTCTTCTGCAATTACAGAAATATAGAACCATCGGCTCTGTATGCATAGGCTCCCCATCCCCAATCTCTCTCTCTCTCTCTCTGGTGGCTAAATGTTGCCAGAACCTTTTGATTTTAAGAATTCTGAAATGAAGTGTGAGACTAAGATTTGGGAGACCAAGGTACTTTGTCATGAAGCTCACCTCTCACCCTAAGAGCCAATCAGTATGAAAGGGGAGGGGTATGTTAGCTACTGAGAAGAGTCTTCTCCATGATTATCTCACCTGCTTTCACTCTGATCAGGGGCATCCCTACTGGGGTGCAGAGGGTGCGGCCCGCACCTGGGTGTCACCATGAGGGGGGTGACACCCAGAGCCACCCCGCCCTACGCCGTTGCCTGGCAAGGCTGTGCCGATTCCTCATCGGAGGTGGGCAGGCGGACGAGAGTGGGAGCGGGAGCAGTGTTGGCGGGGCGAGGGAGGTGTGCCGGCGTTCCCAGGCCTTCTGCGGCTGGGTGCCCCTCCGACGCGTGCCCTCCCAGGGGCATAGACAGGGTGGCTGGCCTCGAGTGCGCGCACCCAGCCACCTCGTCCATGCCCCTGGGAGGGCGCGTGCTGGAGGTCTGCACCCCACCGCACTCCCGCTAGTGATGCCACTGACTCTGATTGGCTCCAATCAGCACAAACGGACAGGAAACATGCTGTTAGCCAAGTGAGAAGACTCTTCTCAGTGGCTAGCATGCTCCCCTTGCAAGCTGATGGGCTTGTACATAGGGACCCTGCTCCCAAAAAAGTAAGGGGTCTATCTCCCATAGCCCTGGATGACTGCACCCCTGATGATAGTACAGTCATCAGATTTGCTGAGTTATTGTTGCTTTTAACATTCGTTGTAGGAAATGTTCAATGCTTTAAGTGTGGGTAATGTAATATTATACTGTGCATGTGTGGTCATTCAGGGTGCACACTAACCACAAGATTCTGTTCTGACTTCAATTTGGCACTTCATAAAACAACCCGATTTGTCTCAGACCAATTCAAAGGCTGCCTGATTTGGCTCAGGGGTCTGAGTCTGCTTTGCCCGTCACCCCAGTTGCTAGTGGGAGATTTAATAAATAGCTATACTTTCCCCCCCTTTGGACAGGTGAATTAAATTTTCAGGTGTATTAGATCCTCCATAGCGGGTTAAGCCTGACGAATCACTGGCCAATAGGGACTTTTAAACATTAAGAACCTAGCCGTAGAATCCCATGGAAGTCAGATGAGCCTTAGCACCATAAAAATCAATGTCCACTATCTTACTGTGGAGGAGATAAACCTAGAGGCATGGTGGCATCATCATTATCACATCATAGCTTAAAACCCCTGAATACAGATGGTACTTGTAAGTTGAGACTCTGATCCTTTGCTGAGTGAACCTCACTGAGTGAGCAGTGCTCACTGGGAGCTTTCTTGGATGAAGAGATGTGACTACAGGAGTGTGTGGCGAAACATCTGACTTTTGCAAGGCTGGAATGTAGCCTACTATACAATGCTAGGAGTCACACCAATTGCCCTGCCTAATTTTTGCCTCTGGCACAACCCACCACTGGCCCGCAGAAAGTTGCCCAGCAGGGAATGTGGCCCCTGAGCTGAAAAAAGCACCCCACTCTTCACTAAACGGAGCTTTGGCCTGACCCAGCTGGGCTTTTCTGATGTTCTAAGTCTCCAGACTAGTTGGGTGAGTCAGTCCCTTCACTGCACAAAAGTTTGACAAACGGACAATCTTGACAATGAGGGCATTGATCATTAAGTCTACATTCTTTCTTAGGCCTTGGAAGAAGGCACAGGATTATCTTGGAGTCAATTGTGCTGTGCAAAGAAATACATCTTGATGAAATGAAGTGTCAGGCCAAGATTATTTCTAGCTTTCTTTTAGAACAAGAGGGAAAGAGCATAAATTCATGGGATGGAATGGAAAAATTGCCTCCGCCGATAGGGTTGCCAGGTCTCCGGTTTTCTGCCGGAGTCTCCGGCAAAAGGGGGCCGTCTCCGGCCTCCGGCCATATTTATGCTAAATAGATAGATCTCCGGTTTTCAAGAGCCTCCCCCAGCCACGCATGCCTGATTCATGCATGTGTATGCTGCTGAAGACTCTTCCCGCCCACCCGCCTTTTCCCAGGCAGGCGCAGGTGCAGGAGGAGGAAGCAGCGTCTTCCCGCCCACCCGCCTTTTTCCAGTGAGGCGCAGGAGGAGGAAGTAGCGTTGGCTGGGCAGCCTGCTGAGGGTGGGCTGAAGCGAGCGGACGCATCTCTGTCGAGCCTCAGGGCGGCAGGCAGGACCGAGGCGGAGGCTGTTGCTCGGCCGTCGAGGCACCTCCATGCGGCACAGCCGCTGCCGGACGGCGCCGTGGAGTAGCAGCGGGACATGCTTGCGCACCTCCTTGGGCTGCGCCACCGCCGCTGTAAGTCTCACCGGCCAGCGGGAGACAGAGCACGGCCGAGTAATGCAAGCGCCGCTCCTGCTACAGATCCTGCTCGGCGCGCTGCTCAGGTAAGGCGGGCAGGACGGGGATCACCTCTGGCCAGGGCAGCCACCGCCTCGCGCCTCTTGGGGAGCAGGTTCTGGGTGGGGCTGGTTGTGGGTCCTCAGAGGGAAGGGACACTTTGCACGTGTGCAGAGGCACGGTGCTGCTTTCCACGAGGAAGCGCGTCTCCGGGACTAGAGCTGAGCACTAAGGTTGAAAACTGGTTCCGGGGTTCACATCAAGGGCCAGGCAGCCCCTCCCCCCCATGCGCGCCTTCTTTCCTGGAGTGTACCTCGGGCCGCCGCTCCCAGCCTCTCTAGCTACTTACCCTGAGCCGGCCTGGGCGTCAAGCCAAAGGCAAGCCTAGAAGAGAGAGACCCCCCCCATGCAGATCGTCCCCTGCTTGTGGCGGGGGGGCGTGAAGCGGGTGCGGGAGGGAGGGAGGCGGGCCTCAGACCTAGAGAGGCGTTCTGCCCCTTCCAGAGGGGAGAACTTCGGCTGCTGCCGCTTTTCCCTTCCACACAGTAATGATACATTATTGGATACAGACCTGCAACTGCTTACATTAAGACCAACCTCACTTAAGTGTCATTACTTTCGCTCCTTAGAAATATTGCTGTTACTCAAACCTGTTCAAAGCTAGGGCTTTACTCAGCTGGCAGTCTACTAACTTTTGTTCTTTGTGATGCTCCTCCTAATTCCCCCTCCCTGCTGTGGGAATTAGGCATAACCACCACCATGTTAACTGCAGAACACCCAAGTTGATCCAACTCTGTTAGCCAATCCACTAACAGCCAATTATAAACAGCAAACACTTTATCAAGCAAGTAGCAAAGTGGTGAAGAATTTTGAGAGATTTACTATGTGGCTTCAATCAAAGTCTCATTCTTACATTTTAAAGGAACAAAAAAATAACAAATCTCATGGAAATGCATAGGAGGAAGTTTTGAGCTTTGCATGATTTCTTTGAACAGAAGAATAAAGGTCAAATGGTTTACAGTAATTTATTCTGCCTCCCTGCAATTTAATTATGATTGATGTGACTAAAAATCACGACCACAAAATAACATTCTTATGACAGAATTTTTTTTCAGAGTGTCACTTCCAGGGTTAATAAGTATAGTGCATTATGTAGCTGCCAAAGGTATGCAAGAGTTGGGGGAGGTAGCATTAAAGCTAACTTATGTAGAGAGAGAAATACAGGAATTGGCAAATGCACCATGACTCTCTGCAGGCCACAAGTCTCCATAAATCTAATGTAAATTGCCTTTACATTCTTAAGATAGTGGAACTGTATCACAGCCATTCATCTCAAGCTGGAAGGTTGGAGAGGGTTTGCATATATTTTAAAACCAAATCTGCACATAGACTTGCAGACTTCTGCTAGTAAATAGCAACCTCACTTCCTTCTTCCCCCCCCCTATGGTAAATGTGCAATATATGGCAAAAATTACTGGCTGTTTCTATACCATGTTGATTATTATTATCACCAACTGAGATACTCAATTAATACTTTTGTAAAAGATACAGGAATAGAAGGCTCTCTCTAACACACATATGGTCTTTGTTATTTACCCAGCTTTCAAAAATCCTTCAAATGTATAACTCTGAAAGCAGGCTACTATAGATCTCTTTAGAATTTTGCCTCCACATTTGATTGTAAAATGGATGATCCAGCCTGTTGTTAGTGTGTACATGTGGTGCAGTTAGACATGCAGTCTCTAGTGGCTGCAATGCATGCAATTCCAATATTGCATTCAAAGTGTCCTTCTGTGCATGGAATGCCTTTTTCGCTTATGAAGGTCTGTTTTCAACTTAGTGGAAAACTTTTGTGCAACAGATGTCAAGTGAAATCTAGAGGTGTTCTTCTATTTGCATAATTTCATGGTAATATCCAACCATGGCATACTCAGAGCAGACCTACTGAAATCAATGGATTGTATGACTAACACCCAGTCCTATCTGGTTTTTAAGGTGAGTCACTTTGGGCCATTTTAGTGATAAAAGTGTATAATAAGCATTTCAGTTTGCAATGCTCTTCTGCTAAGCTGGAGACAGCCCATGAATGACTGGAAGGGGCCATCTAGTTGACAAAGGGTACCTTGAGATTCAAGGCTGAGTAAAGCACTCCTTTTGAAGACCCTTCACTGTCAGCCAATTACAATTCTGGTTATTACCTACAAAGTCTTAAATGGCTTGGGACCAGGTCATCAGAAGGATCACCTCCTCCAGCATGAACTGGTTAACTGCAGTCTTTTGAGAAGCTCTGCTTTGTGTTCTGCCACCAAAACAGATCCCAAGGAAGCCTAGCCCTTTTCAGTGGAAGTGCTATGGTTGTGAAAGGTCCATAGGAAGGAAGGCAAGACTGGCCTCTTCTCTGTTGTCCTTAAGGTGCCTGACCTTGGGCCAGTCACTGCCTCTCAGCCTCAGTGGAAGGCAATGGTAAACCCCCTCTGAATACCACTTACCATGAAAACCCTATTTATAGGGTTGCCATAAATCGGAATTGACTTGAAGGCAGTACAATTCCATTTTTCATCCTAATACCAAGGACACCCCAGTTCTCACAGAGCTACAGTTTGTCATAGTGATTCAACAGACAGCCTCTCTTCCCAGAGATTTCTGTGATTGTAGCTCTGTTAGGGCAACAGGAGTCCTCTAACAGCTTTTAGCACCCTTTGCAAACTACACTTCCCAGGATTTGTTGAGGGAAGCCATGGCTGTTTAAAGTGGAATAATAGTGGATTAAATGTCTGGTGTGAATGTGGCCTGAGTCTTAGCAAGTGGAGGAAGTAACTCCTATTGAGTTCTATGGGGCTTAGTTCCTTAATAAGCATGCTTACAGTTGCTGCCTTCAGGGGCATCTATCTGTGCTCCCATCTAACCTCTCTGCAACACTAAGCTCCTTTCTTCCAATAATGGCCTGGCCTGAGGGCATGTAAACCCTTCTTGCCAGAAGCAAGTAGGCTAGATTAAATGTTCCCTAAAGGTGTTGAACTGTGACCTGGCAGACCAGGGTTTGAATCCCCACACAGCCATGAAGCTCCTTGGGTGACCTTGGGCCAGTCACTGCCTCTCAGACTCAGAGGAAGGCAATAGTAAACCACCTCTGTCTGAATATTGCTTACCATGAAGACCCTACCTGGGATCAACTTGAAGGCAGTCCATTTCCATTTTGCATCACCCTAAGCTTGTGAGAAAGAATGACCTTGTCACTTCAGATGGACCTAGGAACACCCTATTTTAGGTAAGATTTCTATTTTAATCTCCAGAGAATTTTTTTTTGAATGGTATGCTCCAAGCAACTGTGGTTGATACAATGTATCATGTTTAATGATGTCACTAGGGCCCGCCCCATGATGTCACTAGGGCCCGCCCCATGATGTCACTAGGGCCCACCCCGTGATGTCACTAGGGCCCACCCCATGATGTCACTAGGGCCCGCCCACATTTTCTCAGGTTTTTGGATGGTTCCGACCTGGCAACTCTATCCGCCGACTGGCTTGCAATGTAATGAGGACCTTCTGCACACTTTTAAAAATGGAAGCTTCAGAACTTTGCCACACAAAGAAATCCCTCGTGTTACAGAATTGTTTAAATTCTGGATATTTTCTATCCTTGAACCAATTTGGAAATGATTTTGATATCCTCAGAGCTCAGGGTTCTTTCGCTTCCCCCACCCACACCTCCTTTCCCCATTCCCTTCATATAAAAATGTCTATTCTCTGTGATTCTTCTTAAAGCGTTAGGAATGTAAATGTCACAGACTTAAAAGCTGTCATACAATAAGGCGGCCTCACTAAATTGATTTCAGGGTTATGTGGGATGTTCTCAGCATGGTTAGACAACAGCAAATTGGAAGTTAGACAGGGAAAACATTTAGGGAAGGGACTTCAAGCAGAACTGGAGCAGGCTAAGGAAATGGATTTCTATGCAGGTGAGACACCTAGCTGTCCAATTTAATTATATTCCATGGGTGGAACATATTTATACCTTGTGAAATGACGCAAAGTGTTTTTATACCAGTACGATCATAATACCATTCTATAAGCAACTAGTAGCCTCATAGCCAGCGTTAATCAGGAATTCTAAGAAACAAACATTCACCAGAAAAGACAATAAGGCTGGGAAAACCAGAAGGGAGTAGAAAAAGAGGAAGGCCAAACAAGAGATGGATTGACTCCATAAAGGGAGCCACAGACCTGAACTTACAAGATCTGAACAGGGTGGTTCAGGACAGATGCTCTTGGAGGTCGATGATTCATAGGGTCGCCATAAGTCGTAATCGACTTGAAGGCACGTAACAACAACAAAGAAACAAACAAATGAAAAACACGACCGAAAACAAAATCAGGGCAGTTTTGAAAGTTCACCATCTTGATTCAAAATGGTAACCGATTGTATTCAAACATACATGAAAAACTGCTCCTTGATTGGTTCAACTCGCTCATTATCATCTACACTGACTGGAAGCATCTCTCCAGGTTTTCAGGAAAGGGTCTTTCGTAGCCCTAGCTGGAGATGTTGGAGACTGAAGCTGCAGTCTTGTGGGTGCAAAGCTGACGTTCTACCACTGAGCTATGTCCCTCCCCCAGTTACAGAGTTTGAGCCCTCTGTTTGCAGAGACTATGAAACTGTTCACAATGGCAGTGTCTGAGAAACAAAGCTATGAAAAAATACTTCTAAATTAAGATAAATGCTAGTGTTTTTATTATTATTTGACGCTGCAAAGAGTCTCTTTCAGGAAGAGTCTTGCATCCCATTGGCACTTCCTGGGTGAACAGAAGTTCCTATTGTGGCCTGTCTTTGAGTGTGTGGAGAAGGCCAGCAGTTTTTAAGAAACAGGAAATAAATACATTGGAGAGTGCAAAAATAGCCTTACTAATGAGTTAATCAGCATATTTAAATGAGAATAGGCACAATTTAGAAACTGGAGCCTTTCTTCCCCCCTCATTGTCCATCAGAAAAATAGTACTTACCAAATCCAACAAATATTCTTGTTTTCTCCATTATCTCAATGCATTTTTAAGTGTGATGGTTAAATCTTTTGGGCAGTGTTGCTATTCAAGTCCTATCTTTCTCTCACTTTGTCTGCACTAGTAACTGCTGCACATTTAATAAATAAGAGGACAAAAAACCCCCACTAATTCTGAATTTAGGCACAGCCTGCAAAGTACCTCATTAAAGCCAGTGATCCATGTTTTGTTCTTTAAGTAAATGCCTTCACATTCTGAAGATTCTTTTCTTTTTTTTACTATTTGAGTGAGCACAATCCTGCTCTTGATACCTCTCTATTAGGAATCGCTCTTACTGCCTGGCGTTAAATCCTGAGCAATGGCCAATGTGAATTTGTGGGGAAGAGTCGTGGCTCAGTGGCAGAGAATCTGCCTTGCATGCAGAAGGTCCCCAGGTTCAATCCCCAGCATCTCCAGGCAGGGCTGGGATAGACTCCTGTTTGAAACCCTGGCAAGCTGCTGCCTGTCAGTGTAGCCAATGCTGAGCACAATGGATCTATGGTCTGCCTTGGTATAACCAAGCTTCCTAGGTTCCTATAAATTTAACGTATATGGGGTGGCTACACTTCCACTCCAGTCAGGGCTGGCACCAGGCATGACTGGGCTCTTGGGCACCAGCCTGCCCTGGGCCCATGGTGCTGTAGCCCCACCCCTCCATACAGGTGGTGTGGGGCTAATAAGGCCGCACGCACACTCCACCTACCTCTCCTATCCCTGATGTGCATGCTGCATGGACACGCCTGCCATCAACCAAGATGGCGGGTGTGTGTGTCAGCCCCTTGGGAAAAACTCCACCACCATCTTGGCTGATGGCAGGCATGTGCGTACAATGCACACTTCATTCACAGGGATGGGAGAGGTAGGCGGGGTGTGTGTGCAGGCTTATACACCCCTCTGATTGTGTGTGTGTGTGTGTGTGTGTGTAGGAGCTCCCTCTCCATGATCCGTGGCAAGGTTAGGAGCTCCGTGATCCGTGGCGAGGTTCCACGACCCATGGCATGGGAATGCTACCCTCCCACCCTAAGGAGGGGCCCTTCAGGGGCCCCTCTGGACCACAGGGGCCCTTGGCTAGGGCCCAACCTGGCCACCATCTGGCACTGGCCCTGCCTCCTGTTCCAGCCTCTACCCAGAGAGTGGCACACAGCCTGAAAAACATAGGGGTGGGGTTTTTTTTGGATGTTTTATCTTTTTATTGAATTATTGTATTGCGCTTTATTTACTGCAATTGTATTATATATTGATTTGTTTATTGCTTTGGGAGCTTTGGCCAAAAAGCAGTAGAGAAATCAACCAATGATGATGGTGATATAAATCTAAACCCTCTGCTGCACTGCTGTCAAACAGACATACATTTGCATGCACATACCCTTCCCCCCTCCACATTCTGTTTTATGTTCACCGCCCAGAGAGCTATTGCTAGTCGGGCGGTATATAAATTTAATAAATAAATAAATAAATAAATAAATTCCAGTGCAGCTGGTGAACCCGCATACCTACGCATGGCAGATTGGTGCATCCATATTTTAAGAACAGTGCCAAACAGCAGCCCATCCTGCTCTGTGCCTACTTCACTCTTTCCCCTCTGCATCCTCCAGCCCCCTCCCCAGCAGGAAAACAATGTCGCTTTGCCACTTAATGTTGTTGATGCCATTAAAAGCAATACTGCATTGAATGTTATATCAAACCCAATTACTTCAGCTTGCTGCTTTCTCTGTGCGTCCCCCCCTTTTCCCCCTGCTATGGCATTTCCTTTCCCTTGCAAACACTCCTTCACTCTGTCTAGCAATTAACTGCTTGAACAGTATAATAAGGAAGCAATTAAGAGGTGACAGAAAAAAAATTAACACTCCATTTCACATTAAAGGCCAAGTGAGTACCCGTGCCATTGTGAGTTAAATGTGTCTTTGAAAACCTGTAGTTTTGAATGTATTTTTTCCTTTTGAATAAGAAGCTGGCTCTATGGCATCCCTCCACCTCTCTCTTTTCTCTCTTTTTTGTGTGTCTTGAATCCCAGTCTGAAAATGGATGATAACTAATTGGGTGCTGTCTGCTTAAACGAGCTGTATTAATTGCAGTTTGCTCTCCTGTTAAAGTGTCAGGGAAAACAAAATCTTTGTAATGTGTAGGAAGGTTTGTACCCAACCATACTTGGAAGCTGTGCTGTGTATACCAGGGGAAAATAAAAGACCCCCCCTCCCTGAAAAGCTGGAGTGATGTTGCCTTGGTAGGAATGCTTGCATCATAACTAGCAGAGCCGCAAGCCCTCATGGAATCCTGGCTCCTGGTTGTAGTGCCAGCTTCAGATACCACACTGCAAGGACGCAGGCCACAGCTTTGGAAATGGGTCCTTTATGGGTCATGCAGACAGGTGGTTAGCATGATTCCACCAGTGTAGGCACAGAATGCACGTGTTTCCTTGGGATTTGTTCGATGGCGCTGGTTTTTTAAGACAGCAGTTTCCCTATTGGATTCTGCATAGGGGTGGGTGAATCTGTCATTCCTGGTTTCTCTCAGTCCCTCATTTTTTCTAATCTTAAACCCAGCTCTCCTTTTCATATCAGTTTGCTTATTTTTTTTAAAAAAATAAGCCCTCATGAAAATCCATCAGTGAATTTATCCTAATATGCACATGTCTGTATGCAATTTTGCCTAATATACACATTTTTGCAAAGCAGTTTCCCTGAATATCCTGCATGTAATCATGCTAGTAGCCTTCTCCCCCATGAATTTGTCCAATCTTCTTAATTGCTGGCCATCACTGCCCCTTGGGGGAGCGAGTCCCACAGTTTACCTCTGTGCTCTGTGAAGAAGTCCTTTCTTTTCTCTGTCCTGAATCTTCCAGCATTTAGTTTCATTGGATGTCCATGAGTTCTAGTGTTATGTGAGGGGGGGGGACTTTTCTTTACCCCCTTTCTCTGGGTCTTGCATAATTTTATATTATCATGTCTCCTCTTAACTCGCCTTTTCTCTAAAACAAATAGGCCCAAATGCTGCAACCTTCCCTCGCAGGAAAGGAGATGGTCTTCAAAGTCCCTTCCGACTCTAAAATCCTTTGATTGAGCAATATGATAAGGAAAGCAGTGGTGAAATCTTGGTCCCTTCTCTTGCCTCAGTCAGTGCATACCATAACCCAGCCTGGCTGGGGCTGATGGGAATTGCAGCCCAAAAGATCTGGAGGGCACCAGGTTGGCAGAGGCTGCCATAAACCTTTTGGCCACATCATCCCTTGTTCCTGAATAAAGTTATATAAGCAGGTTGGTTCTATTCAGTAGTGTAGTGGCAAATTCAGAAGTGCAGGGTCCCTTCACAATAGTCATGCCACACCCCCTCACACTTTTTCTTCATCTCCCTTGCTCTCCCTGTCGTCTCGTGAGTCCGCATTCCACTACAACAGGCGTCCCTAGGAGCTAATCAGCATGAAAGGGGAGGCTGTGTGTTAGCTACTGAGAAGAGTCTTCTCAGTGGCTGGCTCACCTGCTTTCAGTCTGTTTGGCTATGATCAGCATGAAAGGACAAGGACTCTTCGTGGTGGATAACACTCTCCCTTTTCATGCTGATTGGTTCATACATAGGGAACTGACTGGGACCCTGCTCCTCCAAAAGTAAGGGGTCTATGACCCTCTGGAATCCTGGATGACTACATTCCTGGTTCTATTTCACTCATGCAGCAAGGGTGGTAACTGTAATGAAGGGTCCTGATTTCTTGTTCTCCATTCTGCTTAGTAGAGAAGTCATGTCTGTACCCCAATACAGACCAAGATAGCCATCTCTCCAACTTCCAAAAGGTGGCAAACAGTCTATCTGACCAATGTGACGTGACTTGTCATTGGCTGGGCTGGACACAGCCAGCTGTCAGTCAACACCCGCCTGGGTCCCAAACTCTTAAAACTGGACTGGGTTCCTCACCCTCCATCAACTGACCGTCTACTCTGCTTCTATCCTGTGCATCCACTTCTAACCTGACTGCCATATGTCCAGCCACCGTCCAGCAACAACCTCTTTAACACACTTGAGGAGACCAGAAGCCAGTCTGTACGCTTCATTAAATGTCACTGAGTTCTAGTGTTATGAGAGAGCGAGAAAAACTTTTCTTGAGCCACTTTTTCCACACCATGCATCATTTTATATCAATCAATCAATCAATCAATCAATCAATCAATCAATCAATCAATCAATCAATCAATCAATCAATCAATCAATCAATCAATCAATCACTTGTGTCATGTCTCCTCTCTTTCGCCTTTTCTCTAAGCTAGAAAGCTCCAAATGCTGCAACCTTTCCTCACAGGGGAGTCACTTCAACCCGTTGATCATCTTGGTTGCCCTTTTCTGAACCGTTTCCAGCTCTACAATATGCTTTTCGAGGTGAGGCAACCAGAACTGGACACAGCATTACAAATGGAGTCACCCCACAGATGTATACAACTGCATTATGATATCAGCAGTTTTATTTCCAAGAAGAGCCTGCTGGATCAGGCCAGTGGCCTACCTAGTCCAGCATCCTGTTCTCACAATGGCCAACCAGATGCCCCAATGGGAAGCCCACAAGTAGGACATGAGTGCAGAAGCATCTTCCCCTCCTGTAGTTGCCAACACCTGGTATTTGGAAGTATATCATCTCCAGCTATGGAGGCAGAGCTAGTAGCCACTGATAACCTTACATTCCATGAATTTTTCTAAACCTCTTTTAAAACCATCCAAGTTGGTGGTCATCACTGCCTCTTGTGGGAATGAATTCCGTAGTTTAACTATGTGTGAAGAAGGACTTTCTTTTGTCTATCCTGAATCTTCCAACATCCAGCTTCATTGGATATTCATTGGAATTTCTCTCTCTCTCTCCACTTTTTCCATGCCATGCATCATTTTATACACCTCTATGATGTCACCTTTGACTGACTCACCTTTTCTCTAAACTAAAAAGCCCCAAAAGTAATTGGACTGTGATGATACCTCTTGCTTATAAGGATGGACACTACGGTGCATCTGGCAGGCCACATCCACCATTGGCATGTGGCCCCCAGAACATGACCACAAGGAAATGTGGCCCTTCAGCTGAAAGACGTTCACCACCTCTAATGTAACAGACTCATGCCAGTTTTGACATCATCATTTGCTGCGCCTTGGTAAGCGATGACCAACCCACCTGAATACATTTGCTGATGGATCAGCTCACGAAAGGATAGCCTATCAGTGGCATAAACCCTTGGCATATATCTGCTATCTTTCCTTTTATTTAAGCAATGAGAGATCTAATGCAACAGCACAGCGTGTGTCTGTTCACACACTGGGTCATGTGACCGAGGAATTGCTTAATACAACCTGACTTAAGGTGGTGCTGGCATTGTGTGTGCAGAGCACCGAATCAAGAAATAGCACTTGCTCTGACAAGTGAGTAATTATCTTTGCCAGTTGATAGTGTTTTGTTATTTGCAGGTCAAAATGGAAAACAGGTGCTCTTTAGCAGGTGTCTTTCTCGAAACAGTACCAGGGCGAAGGGGGGGAGGAGCGAGAGAGGTGTCTAACTGCCGACTGCGAAGGGTGGTGAGCGAACAGGCCAGAGGAGCAGAATAAATGGTTGTGTCAGGGAAGAGGATGCTTGCAATATAGGTTGCTGGAAAGAGCTTGAACTTGGCATAAAGGAAAGCAAGAGAGGGAGGCTATAGCAACTGAAAACCTGCCCGTGCTCGAGTCTGGCTGAGCTAAAAGGCATCCAAGAGGGATTTCTTTCTTTTTCTTTTCTTAATGCAGAAGAGAACACATGAGAAAACTGGAATTTCAAAATATCTACGGCGTTACACATAGGAACATAGGAAGTGGCCTTATACGGAGTGAGACCAAGGGCCCATCTAGTTCTATATTGTCTGCACTGACTGGAAGCAGCTCTCCATGTTTTCAGGCAGCAGCCTCTCCTAGCAACCTGCTCATGCATTCTCTTGCGCAATCATGTTCTTCTAGTGCAAAAGTTTTCAGGCAGGAGCCTCTCGCAGCCCTTCCTGGAGATCAGTGGTGGCTGGTGGCTCCATGTCAATGGGAGAGTGGAATCCGCTCTGGGTTTTAGTCTGAACTTTCAAGGAGCTGTCCGAGGTGCTTTCAACTTGGACTAAAACCCGGAGTGGATTTCACTGCCCCACTGACATAAAGCCACCAGCCACCACGGCTGGAAATGCTGGGGACTGGACCTGGGACCTCTTGCATGTAAGTCATGTGGTCTAGCATTAAGCTAGGGCCTGTTCCCTAAAATTAAAATGAAGATTCCAGTCCTCACAATTCTAAATAAAGGGCTGGTTTAAACAGGAACATAGGAAACTGCCTTATACTAAGTCAGACCATTGGTCTCTCTAGCTCAGTATTGTCTGCACTGACTGGCAGCAGCTCTCCATGTTTTCAGGCAGCAGCCTCTCCCAGCAACCTGCTCATGCATTCGCATGTGCAGTCATGTTCCTCTAGCGCAAAAGATTTCACCAGCAGAACAAATATACCACTAAGTGACTTTAATTTAACGTTATATTGGATGCAACCGCTTGTGTTCATATAGGATCAAAGCCAGCGCACACAGCCATACAATCAGAGCGCATTTCTCTACCCCCCCAAAGCAGCAACCATTTTGGCCCGGCCTGTGAAACAAAACCCACTTGGCAGGCCTCACTTTCCCCGTCTCCACCTCCCTTTCCCACAGACTGGCTAAGATTCCGAGCACCCCATTCAACGGGGGCTGTGTCACCAAACCAAGCACTTCAGCTGACTGCTGCTGGCCTGCCAAGTGTCATGCCTTTCTGAGTGATCCTTTTGTTGCATCCCCGTTTCTCAGTCATGCATCCTCCCCGGAATAATTCATATATGGCTGCAGAAATAAATAAACAGTAATAAAAAAAGAGCAGGAAATGGTTTGGCTGGGCTCGAGGGCTCATTTTTATTCTTTCTCCTAAGGACAGGGAAGAATTCCTTAAGGTATGAGTCCCAAGGCAAATTCACTCATCTCAGAGAGAAATCTGTCTAGGATGTGAATGTTTCCCAAGTGTCACCTTCACATCAGATTTCTAGTAGGAAGAGAGAGGATCCACCAGCCTACCCCCCCAAGATGATGCCATCCAGATGCTTTGGAGCCCTCTCTTGTTGGCTCTCAACCAACTAGTAGAGGGAATGGGTTGATTTGGGCTGCATTCAGACAGCAGTTTATTCCGTTTTCCTGACTTTCCTTACCTGATAATTTCCATACTTTATTTGATCTTTCACATGACCTGTAAAAGCCACTTCTAGAAATCTAGTGGAATCTAGTGGAAGTTTAGCACTCATCTGCGTGTTAATTGCTTCCAGAGAAAAAACCTGTTGCAACCCCATTAACCATGAAAATCACGGGAGTAAAGTGGTGAAACTTGGGGCAGTATGCCAGCATATAGTTCCTTCCTCCCATTTTCATGGGGGGGGGGTCATGGCCAGGAAGAGAAGTGCACAAATGCGGAAAGGGTGGGGGCTAGTGAGATGTTGAATGACATTTATTGTTGTGTCACATCAAGCCCACTGGTGTATATGAGTCAAAAAGCCACAGTTCCATAATGCAACAGGAACTGCAGTGTGAAAGGAATGTTAGAAATTGGGATTGAAGTGCAACCACTTTAGTAAGTAAAACTAACCTAATAAACCCCATGTCTGAATGCAGCTCTGGTAGCCGACATGTACTATAGCTGTTGTTTTTATAGCCTTTGATAGGTAACATGCAAAGGTAATTGATATCTGGCAATTGCCAGCTTATTTTTCTTAGGCTGTGTAAACACACTGACCCATTTATAGCAGGAAAATGGAGTTTTTCTTAATCCAGAATTGTTCATGTTTGTCTTCAACATGCTGCTTTCCATCTAGATTGATTCTATATCCTGCTGTCCACAAGGATAGGTGAGGTTACTTGATATGTGTTTTAGAAACCCTGCCCTTGATTGTTTATGCCTTTTCCTCCCAGCACATGACCCAGGTGAATGAAGAAAAAGTGGTACATGTCCACCTGAAACGTCATTGGGTAGGTGTTATAACATCCGTTTTCAAATGGACACACTGTGGGGTAATGTATGCAGTGAGCTTTCATTTTCAGACGAAAACCAATTTCTCAAGAAGTGCTTTTCAGGGGCAAAAATTATGCAATAGATCTAGACTGTGTGTGGACTACATAGAAAAAAGAAGCATTTTGTCTCCATTAATTCTAGAATAAAATGTCGTGTGTATGCAGCCTGAAACTCCAAGTCTGCCAAAATCAAACCAACCAGCCAAACAAGAGAGGCCAGGAAATCTTAATCATTCAGACTGTGAGTTGCATTTTTCCATTGGGAGCTGGTGGCCCCATGTCAGTGGGGCAGTGGAATCTGCTCCTGGTTTTAGCCTGAACTTTCCAGGAACTGTCCAAGGTGCTCTTTGACAGTTCAGACTAAAACCCGGAGTGGATTCCACTGCCCCACTGACATGGAGCCACCAGTCACCACTGCATCCCCCCTCCATAACGTGGAAATACAAATTTGAATGTTGCAAATTCTCACATTGGCTTTAAGGATTACTTTGCCTGAAACACTGACACACCAGCTAGGATCAGGAAAAAAAGTGTGTGTATGTGTGTGGGGGGAAGCAAACCAAACAAGAATCAGTGAGCGAGGGTCACATGACGGCCTCCCAATTTGTTTCCAGCTGTTTCCTAGTCATTAGCTTTTAATTTCAACAGCTGCCTCTTTGTGCCTCTCTCTCTCTCTCCCCCCCCCCCGCCCTGTTCAGGTATTTTGTGCTGTTACAGTGATTGTCAGTTCTGTTCTGCTTGAAAGGTTTCAGTGTATGTTGCCATGACCACGGGTGCCAGAATTGGAAATAGATGAAGGGGGGGAAATCTAGGAATCGACATGGTGCCGATGGGGAGCTGAGAGCCAAAAGGTTGCCTATTACCTTGGCAGATTCTGCAGTGTCTGCTGGCAAATCTGTTTTAACAGAATATCTAAATGCTTCCATGGAACGCAGATGACATCCGAATGGATTTATAATAAATGCATATGCTTACGAAGAAAAGGGTCTATAATTTATGGGAGGGGTGAGGAGCCTCAGGGCTGGTGTGTGTGTGATTGTGGCCCTCCAGGCCCCTCTAACTGGTCCTCAGAACTCTCACACTATGCCCCTCACAGACCCTTCTTTGCACCCTCCCTGAGTGTTTTTGCTTGGCTGGAACTCTGATAACACTTCTTGCTTGCTTGAATGGAAGACAGAAAAAGGGGTGTGGGTCTGTGTAAAAACCAGCTGACTGTAAAATGTACATTTGCTATCCCGCCCACTTTTGCCTCTGGCCCCGCCCACCACCCCGGAAGGTTGCCTAAAAGGGAATGCAGCCCTTGGGCTGGAAAATGGTCCCTCCCCTCTGATCTATGGTGACGACATGAACAAATTTCCACAGGCACGTCCCTGTGCAGAATCACTATCTTAGCCTGATAGCATGGGCAGACCCACAAGATTGTTTGGGCAGTGAAGGTGATATGGCTGGTTCATTGCTATCTGCTTTGCTATGGAT
Organism: Rhineura floridana; assembly: GCF_030035675.1. NCBI lineage: Eukaryota > Metazoa > Chordata > Lepidosauria > Squamata > Rhineuridae > Rhineura > Rhineura floridana. Next base: position 34,024,482 of record NC_084495.1, on the reverse strand, counting down.
AAACTTTCAAGCCTGTGCCTTTGCTTTTAGGTGAAACTGACGATCACGTGTCTTTGCTTTGCTACCAATAGACTGATAATCCTGTGCCTTTGCTTTGCTAGGGTGAAACTGACAACCCTGTCTTTGCTTTGCCTTAGAAGAGATCTCTTGCTTTCTCCCAGGGCTGGGGAGAGAAGGATCCAATACGATTCAGAGGAGGAGAAGGAGGGGGAGTAGGTGGGTGTTGGGTAGGGTGAGTGAGAGGGGGAGTGGGTGCCCTATAAAGCTCCTGTTGAAGCTGCCCCCACCATCTATGAGTGGGTGTAGGAGCCTGTCCTTATTCTTTCCATGTTATTCCTACCTCTGGTACCAAAGTGTCTGTTAAAGGGGTAATGTCCAGGAACGCATCTACTTTATTAACTGAGGTATTACTGCATTGCCTCTGACCATATGGGCTTCTAGAACAGGGTGGTTCATGACAGATGCTCTTGGAGGTCACTGATTCATAGGGTTGCCATAAGTCATAATCGACTTGAAGGCACATAACAACAACAGCAAAGAAGCCCCAAAGCCCCCTTAGACCTGAAAAAGTAGTGGGGATGAAAGGGTTCTACCAGGAATGCCTCAGTGGCTGAGTCCAGCTACAGTCCACATGATTCTTTGGGAGAAGCCACCGTGGCAGTTAAAATGCACAAAAGTGATATACATTTGTAGTGTAGATAGAGTAGAGGCTACATTGTGGGGCCTGAGGCCCTTTAATGACTCTGGCTGAAGCACAAAAGCTGGGTCTCAGGCAATAGTGTAGTGGCAAATTCAAAAGTGCAGGGTCCCTTCATGTTAGCAGTCACCCCCTTTTTTGCTGCTGGGTTGAGAATGAGATCCTTGTTAATGCCTTCTCCCACAACAACAGACATCCCTATGAGCCAATCAGCATGAAACAGGAGAGTGTCAGCTACTGAAAAGAATCTTCTCAGTGGTTGACTCACCTTCTTTCACTCCAGCTGGCTGCAGTCAGCAGGAAAAGACAAGGAAGCATGTTAGAAGACTCTTCCCAGGGGCTAACACACTCTCCTTTCATGTTGATTGGCTCATAGGATGACATAGGGACCCTGCTGGGACCCTGCTCCCAGAAAAGTAAGGGGTCTAAGACCCTCTGAGACCCTGGACGATCACACCACTGCTCTCAGGTATCAATCTCCTCCTTACTAGCATCTGATTGGCATGGCATGTCTGGAGGTTGGACTACAGCCTTTTATAAGGAGGCTTCTCCACCAGCAAGGGCAGTATTACGAGTGCTAGAGTATGCTTTGAAGTGGATGGCTGAATAAAGAAAACTAAATAGACATCTGTTTCCCCATTTTTGTGTTGTGTGAACTTGTTTTCACATCTAATTCTTTTTGAAATTCTCTAGCATCTATTCCAAGGAATCCCTGCACCCTCCCTTCAGCCAGAACGATGTATGGCCCAACTTCTTGACTCTTTCTCTCTGAGGCATCCCTTAGACTTCAATTAATCAGAGCATTGGTCCATCTACTCCAGCTTTGTCTGCTGTGACTGGCAGCAGCTCTCCAGGTTTTCAGGCAGAGAAAAATCTTTCCAGTCACCTGCTAACTGTCAGTTTAATTGGAGCTTCTAAGAGCTGGATCTGGGACCTTCTGGTTTCAAAGCTTGTCCTCTGTCACTGAGCAATGCAATTAGATTGACACTCCCTTCAAACCGTCCTACTCAACACATGAAGGTTGAAAGTAGACCCGGTATAGGCTGGGATATTAGGGGCAGGACCTGAATGCACACCCTCCCCTCTCTACTTTGAGGCCACTCCTATTCATGCAGTCTTGAATTGGGCTGTTGAGAAACTGCCCTGCCTTCTGGAAAGGTGTTTAGGCTGCAGTCCAGTGCATATCTACTCAGAAGTAAGTTCCATTGGGTTCAATGGGACTTACTCCCAGATAAATATGTATTGGATTGCAGCCGTAGTCCTTTTAAGATAGTGAATGGCCATCACCAAATCTTATGGTAGGGAATTACACAAGTAAATCAATCACTGCAGGAAGAAATACATCCTCTGGTCAGCCCTCAAGCTACTATCCATTTCAACGCCTGACACTGAGTCCTGGAACTGTTTGGAATTGAGCTTTGGAACTGTTTGACTAGGAACCAGACTTCCTAATTGGGGAAATAGAAATGTTGTTGGAAGGTCAACAGCGACCACTTGTGGAAGAAAATATCTTGACAAGAAGGAGGAGGAGGAGAAATGTGTCAGGTGTGCACTTCCAGTCACTATTTTCAGGTGGGATTCAACCACATACCAGCAAATCCAGGTTGCACAATTAAAGTTGCTCTTGCTCAAGAGATCTGCTCAGCCCTCCAGTGAGGGCCAACCCAATGCACCCACTGAAAAAACTGGGTGGAAGCTACTGGCAGGGGCATCCCTGCTGGGAATACCTAGCAGTTTATTATTATTATTATTATTATTATTATTAATATTATTATTATTATTATCATCATCATCATCATCATTTATTCATTTATTGATTAGTTTTTATCCTGCCTTCCTCCCAGTAGGAGCCCATAACAACAACAACAATAATAATAACAATTTTTCCCACCCTTCACCCTAAAGTCCCAGGGCACATCCTGACAATTTGAAGCACAACTTTAAAAGTCTAAAAACAAATTTCAATCACAAGAAAAGGGTAGCTCTGAAAAATATCCATTTCCTGTCAAAGGCCAGGGTAAAGAGGTGTCAGAGTAGCTGTGCTGTACATCAACATATACAACAGGCCCCAACTCTTCTGCATCAAGAGAATCTTGGCCTAAGAGCAGATCGTACTGTGGTGGACCTATAGCAGGAAAGGGTCTGCTTAAGGGGCATGAGGTGAAGGAGGTCCAAAGGGCTCTTCCTGTCTGTATCAGAGCAAGTGGTAAATCTTGGCAGTTTGTAACTGAAGGGAAGGCAAATGCATGGAGCCAATGGAAAGAGGGAAACATGATGGTTGCCACTTTCCCAATGGCTCGGCAGCTGCTAACTGGGAGTTTCAGGAAGTCATAAATATGCAAAGATCAGCGGCACCATTTTTGTGTGGGTGGGTACATAACAGTGTCAAATCCTGCCTGTCTGCTGCAGCATATTATTTTTTGACATCCGCACTCAGCCCTTTAAAATCCAGAACCAGCAGTAACGTAACATGTGGAACACTTTGTAGATCTTGTGACTAAGCCAGCCTAGAAAGCAGGAAATGGCCTAGGGCTGCTTCATATCTAACAGACGAGACTCAACAAATTGCATTCTCTGTAATGCTTTAGTGATGCCTCCCACTCTTCGAAAATGGAAAGGGAGATGATTTTGCAGGCTCTTATGCCAGGAACACAAAGCCTTCTTGTTGCACAACTGTCTGGTGCCCAGACTGGTGGAGCCCCATAGCCCCTGACATGAATAAGCTATGGGAAGGGCTGCTGTAGCTCAGTGGTAGGGCACCTGCTTTGCATGCAGAAAGTGGCAGGTTCAATCCCCGCCGTCTCCAGCTAGGGCTAGGAGAGACTCCTGCCTGAAACCCTGGAACCACGGTGCAGATAACACTTAGCTAGATGGTCCAATGGTCCAATTTGGAATACAACACTTTCCTATGTTTCCTATGTTCCACCTGTCCCTATCAGCACTCTCCTCTGTGCGTTCCAGACCCAGGTGCTCTGGGGCCAGGAAACCTCCTGTCAAGAGCAGAAGAACATAACAGAAAGACATAAGAAGAGCTGGAACAAGTCATCTAGTCCAGCATTCTGTCCTCACAGTGGCCAACCCATAGGAATGTAGGAAGCTAATTTATACCGAGTCAGGCTGGAGAGCTGCCAGTCAGTGTAAACAATACTGAGCTAGATGGACTGATGGCCTAACTTGCAATCAGGAAGATTCCTGTGTCAGTGTCTCGGGGCTCAAGAGGGAGAATTAGAGAATGCTGCTTCTGCCCACCCCAGCACCTGCCGCCTCAGGCAGTCACTTCACTCTCCCCCAAAGTAGGGCTGGACCTGTAAATGTTGGAGCGTGTACCTGAGTGAGCCAGCCCTCAAATATGGCAGCAGCTGTGATATCAGAAGAGCCAATCTGGGCATTTATTTTTGAGGGCTTTAGACTTATTATCTTCAGATACCACCCACTCACTTCTGCACGCCGCAAGGCAATCTTCTTTTGAGATTATAGGGGAGTTTCACAAGCGGCCTGCTAAACAGCGTGAGTATTGCATGTTTCATTTTTACACCTCCACCCCCGAAAGCAAAAAATCCCACTAGTTCAAACTGCTCGAATCAGTCTAAGCAGTTCTTTGGATCCTGGTCAAGATTACTATTTATGAAGGGTAACTGATATATGTGGTGCTTTTCTTTTTAAATTTAGTATTCTTTATTAAGAGAAAAATTAAAAATACATATATTACCAACTCAGGGGAAAAAAGGCATAAAGCAAACATATTTTGACTGCATTCAGACAGCAGTTTCTTCTGTTTTCCCGATGTTTCCTTACTTGATAATTTCCACATTTAATTTGATCTTCCACACGATGTGAAAACCACTTTTGGAAATCTGGTGGAATATAGTGGAAATTTAATGCTCATTTCCATGTTAATTACTTCCAGAAAAAATGAATTTGCAACCCCATTAACCCAGAAAACCAGGGAAGTAAAGTGACAAAATTTCCTGGCATTTTGAACCAGAGCTTGGAAAAGTTACTTTTTTGAACTACAACTCCCATGAGCCCAATCCAGTGGCCATGCTGGCTGGGGCTGATGGGAGTTGTAGTTCAAAAAAGTAACTTTTCCAAGCTCTGGCATTTTCATGAGGGAATCATGGGGAAAAAGAAGTTCTCATATGTGGAAAGGGTGGAGGAGTAGCAACATGTCCAATGATGTTCATTGCTGTGTCACATCATGCCCACTGATGTGAATGAAATTTAGAGCGACATGGCAGTATATCGGTCAAAAAGCCACAATTCCATAATGCAATAGATACTGCAGTATGAAAGGAATGTTTGAAATCAGGACAGAAACACTACCGTTATAATAAGTAAAACCAACGTAATAAACCCCATGCACTTTATTCCATTATTCCAATGATTTCTTACTTGGTAATTTGTGCATTTCATTTGATCTTTCACATGACGTAAAAGCCACTTCTGGAAATTTGGCAGAATATAGCGATAGTTTCTTGCTCAGTTCTGTGATGAATGATTCTAGAAATAATCTGTTTGCATGCTTGGGGACCTGGAAAATCATGAGCATTTTGCACTGGCTGCAGCAGCTCATGTGACAGGCATCCCAGAATGCAATGTGTTCTTGTTCTTTAGGCGCGCATCAATTTTGTTTTGCCTGTGGAAAATTGTACTGGTATTATGCCATAGGTGCTGATACCAGCTTCCTCTTCTTCCTTTTCCCACACACACCCCTGTGTCCAGACACCCCACAACAATAATGTCAGATGCTAAAGGGAGAGGGGTTTGCATGAAGACAGGAAAGATCTCAGATCTCCTACACTTATGGGGGGAGGAAAAAATCAGCTTCAGTTAAGGAGCAGTCACAGCAACAGTGATATACTTGAAGACTTTTCGAAAGAAATGATAAAGGTCTGCTCATGACTGCAGACTGCTAATTTGAGCAGTGAATTATGGGGGAACTACAGTGCACATGAGTGTAACGGGTGAGGGACGAAAACCAGATGCTGTTGTTGCAGTTGTGTGAAAGACATTTGCATGAAATGCTGGTAGATCAGCCAAAAAAGCCACGGTCCCTTAATGCAACAGGCACTGAAGTGTGAAAGGAATTTTAGAAATTGGGACAGAAGCGCTACCATTTTAATCAATTAAACCAGTGTTTCCCAAACTTTGTTTATTTTTGTTGTTGCTGGACTACAACTCCCATCAGCCTCAGCCAGCATGGCCAATGGTCAGGAATTATGGGAACTGTAGTCCAGCAACAAAAAAATAAAAAAAAGTTTGGGAAACACTGCATTAAAGTAATGCAATCAGCCCCATGTGTGAAAGCAGCCTTAGTGATTGCACACACTGAATTAAGTAAAGAAACTAATTTATATAGATACTTCTCCTGACGAAGGGCTGTAATTTAGTGGTAGAGCATCTGCCTTGTATGCAGAAGGTCCCAGGTTCAATCCCCAGCATCTCCAGATAGGGCTGGGAGAGACCCCAGTCTGAAAACCTGGAGAGCCACTGCCAGTCAGTGTAGACAATACTGAGCTAGGCGGACCAATGGTCTGACTCTGTATAAGGCAACTTCCTATGTTCCTATGATGTATTTAGTGCTTTACAGTAGCAACAAACATAGCATATCCCTGCATCAAGAGACTTCCTATTTGAAGTTTGACAAGGAGGACAAAATAGAAGTTAAAAGTAAGAGAGTAATTGCATTTGTTTTATTTGTTACGTTGATATACTGATCATCCAAGCAAGTTCCCTTCGTGGTTATATAGACATAATATAGTATGAAGAAAGAAAAGAAAAAACTGCTATTAGTCTCTGTGGTCATTTTACAGACCTTCTGCATATGATTGCTTGGAATTAGGTCTCGGGGAGAAATTTGGTTCAGTCTGCATTTAACTACAACCAATTTTTTCAAATTTGCACTTTCTGGAACAATATGAGAATCCAAACACAGCCATCCTTCAAAATTCACACTTATCTAAATTTTGTGATGCAGTTCTCCAACAAGCAACATTTACACAAATGCATATATAAGGGGGAAATGTGCATAAAATGAATATATTGCCAAAAATAACATAAAAATGCCATGTATTAGGAAAAATTGCTTGCAAAATTTGTACATCGCTCAAAACTGCATATAAAAATTGATACTAAAATGTTGAAAAAATTTCATTTGTTTTTCTTGAAAAAAATGCAAATTGCTTCAGAAATGTGGAGAACTGAATTTAAGATTGGAAAACTGAGAAACTTGACAGATCTTTCCATCCCTACTTGGAATATGCCAGTTTCAGAAAGTATGGCATTATGCTGTTGTTGCAGTGATGTTGCACCAATACCACAGGCTGATAACAGAGAAGACAGACATAACTGAGTGGGTTATATTCAGCTCATTTATACTGAGAGTAAACCCACTGAAATTAATGGACCTAAGTTAATCATGGCCATTAATTTCAAACAGTCTACTTTGAGTCTGACTAACATTGGATAAAACTCCAAACTCTTTTACCCACCTGCAAACAGATGGGTTTGGGGAGGCTTTTGGTGACAACTGTCAGCCAGCTATTGTATTTTGGTGGGCCTTTTCTGCTGCTGTGATGGGACTAAGTCCCATTTTATTGCTAATTTCTTTATCTGATGATGATTTATCTCTTTGGTCTGTATCCAATATTAAGAATATAAGAACATAAGAACATAAGAAGAGACAGCTGGATCAGGCCAATGGTCTACCTAGTCCAGCATCCTGTTCTCACAGTGGCTGACCAGATGCCACAATGGGAAACCTGCAAGCAGGACCTGAATGCAAGACCATTCTCTCCTCCTGCGGTTTCCAGCAACTGGTATTTAGAAGCATTCTGCCTCCTTCTATAGAGACAGAGCAAAGCCATCATAGCTAGCAGCCACTGATAGCATTTTCCTCCATGAATTTGTGTAATCCTCTTTTAAAGCCATCCTCTTTTGAGAGTGAATTCCATAGTTTAATACACTGCTATGTGAAGAAGTACTTCCTTTTGTCTGTCCTGAATCTTCCAACATTCAGTTTCATTGGATGCCCATGAATTTTGGTGTTACGAGAGAGGGAGAAAAGATTTTCCCTATCCATATTCTCCATGCCATGCAGTTTTATAGACTTCCATCATGCCACCTCTGACTCACCTTGTCTGTAAACTAAAAAGCCACAAATGCAGCAACCTTTCCTCACAGTGGAGTTGCTCTACCCCTTGATCATTTTGGTTGTCCTTTTCTGAACCTTTTCTAGCTCTACAATATCCTTTTTGAGATGAGGTGACCAGAACTGTACACAGTATTCCAAATGCTGCCACACCATAGATTTATATAACAGCATTATGATATCAGTAGTTTTATTTTCAAAACCTTTCCTAATGATCCCCAGCATGGAATTTGCCTTTTTCACAGCTGCTGCACACTGGGTCAATATCTTCATTGAGCTATCCACTACGACCCTGAGGTCTCATTCCTGGTCGCTCACTGCCAGTTCATACTCCATGAGTGAATATGTGAAATTAAGGTTTTTTTGCTGCAATACGCATAACTTTATACTCGTTTACATTGAATTGCATTTGCCACTTTACCACCCATTCACTCAGTTTGGAGAGGTCCTTTTGGAGCTCTACGCAAACCCTTTTTGTTCTAACAACCTTGAACAATTTAGTATCATCAGCAAACTTGGCCACCTTACTGCTCCCCCATAACTATAGATCACTTATGAACATGTTAAAAAGTAGAGGTTCCAATACCAATCCTTGGGAACTCCACTTTCTATAGCCTTCGATTGGGAGAACTGTCCATTTATTTCTACTCTCTGCTTCCTGCTACTTAACCAGTTCTTGATCCACAAGTGGACCTCTTCTCTTTTTCCATGACTACTAAGCTTACTCAGGAGTCTTTGGTGAAGTACCTTCTTGAAAGCTTTTTGAAAGTCCAAGCACACCATGTCAACTGGATCACCTGTATTTATAGGCTTGTTGGCACTCTTGAAGAACTCTAATAGGACAGGACTTACCCTTGCAGAAGCCATGCTGGCTCTGTTTCATGTTCCAGTCATGACAAAGAAGCAAAGTTTCTAGATATTCTAAATGACTATTCCCTAGACCAGTTGGTCATGGAACCGACCAGAGGAACGGCAACCCTGGACTTAATCCTCAGTGGGGACCGGGACCTGGTGCGAGATGTAAGTGTTGTTGAACCGATTGGGAGCAGTGACCACAGTGCTATTAAATTAAACATACATGTAACTGGCCAATTGCCAAGAAAATCCAACATAGTCACATTTGACTTCAAAAGAGGAAACTTCACAAAAATGAGGGGATTGGTAAAAAGAAAGCTGAAAAACAAAATCCAGAGGGTCACATCACTCGAAAATGCTTGGAAGTTGTTTAAAAACACTATATTAGAAGCTCAACTGGAGTGCATACCGCAGATCAGAAAAGGTACCGCCAGGGCCAAGAAGATGCCAGCATGGTTAACGAGCAAAGTCAAGGAAGCTCTTAGAGGCAAAAAGTCTTCCTTCAAAAAATGGAAGTCTTGTCCGAATGAAGAAAATAAAAAAGAACACAAACTCTGGCAAAAGAAATGCAAGAAGACAATAAGGGATGCTAAAAAAGAATTTGAGGAGCACATTGCTAAGAACATAAAAACCAACAACAAAAAATTCTATAAATACATTCAAAGCAGGAGACCATCTAGGGAGACGATTGGACCCTTGGATGATAAGGGAGTCAAAGGTGTACTAAAGAACGATAAGGAGATTGCAGAGAAGCTAAATGAATTCTTTGCATCTGTCTTCACAGTGGAAGATATAGGGCAGATCCCTGAACCTGAACTAACATTTGCAGGAAGGGATTCTGAGGAACTGAGACAAATAGTGGTAACGAGAGAGGAAGTTCTAAGCTTAATGGACAATATAAAAACTGACAAATCACCGGGCCCGGATGGCATCCACCCGAGAGTTCTCAAAGAACTCAAATGTGAAATTGCTGATCTGCTAACTAAAATATGTAACTTGTCCCTTGGGTCCTCCTCCGTGCCTGAGGACTGGAAAGTGGCAAATGTAACGCCAATCTTCAAAAAGGGATCCAGAGGGGATCCCGGAAATTACAGGCCAGTTAGCTTAACTTCTGTCCCTGAAAAACTGGTAGAAAGTATTATTAAAGCTAGATTAACGAAGCACATAGAAGAACAAGCCTTGCTGAAGCAGAGCCAGCATGGCTTCTGCAAGGGAAAGTCCTGTCTCAGTAACCTATTAGAATTCTTTGAGAGTGTCAACAAGCATATAGATAGAGGTGATCCAGTGGACATAGTGTACTTAGACTTTCAAAAAGCGTTTGACAAGGTACCTCACCAAAGGCTTCTGAGGAAGCTTAGCAGTCATGGAATAAGAGGAGAGGTCCTCTTGTGGATAAGGAATTGGTTAAGAAACAGAAAGCAGAGAGTAGGAATAAACGGACAGTTCTCCCAATGGAGGGCTGTAGAAAGTGGAGTCCCTCAAGGATTGGTATTGGGACCTGTACTTTTGAACTTGTTCATTAATGACCTAGAATTAGGAGTGAGCAGTGAAGTGGCCAAGTTTGCTGATGACACTAAATTGTTCAGGGTTGTTAAAACAAAAAGGGATTGCGAAGAGCTCCAAAAAGACCTCTCCAAACTGAGTGAATGGGCAGAAAAATGGCAAATGCAATTCAATATAAACAAGTGTAAAATTATGCATATTGGAGCAAAAAATCTGAATTTCACATATACGCTCATGGGGTCTGAACTGGCGGTGACCGACCAGGAGAGAGACCTCGGGGTTGTAGTGGACAGCACGATGAAAATGTCGACCCAGTGTGCGGCAGCTGTGAAAAAGGCAAATTCCATGCTAGCGATAATTAGGAAAGGTATTGAAAATAAAACAGCCGATATCATAATGCCGTTGTATAAATCTATGGTGCGGCCACATTTGGAGTACTGTGTACAGTTCTGGTCGCCTCATCTCAAAAAGGATATTATAGAGTTGGAGAAGGTTCAGAGGAGGGCAACCAGAATGATCAAGGGGATGGAGCGACTCCCTTACGAGGAAAGGTTGCAGCATTTGGGGCTTTTTAGTTTAGAGAAAAGGCGGGTCAGAGGAGACATGATAGAAGTGTATAAAATTAGGCATGGCATTGAGAAAGTGGATAGAGAAAAGTTCTTCTCCCTCTCTCATAATACTAGAACTCGTGGACATTCAAAGAAGCTGAATGTTGGAAGATTCAGGACAGACAAAAGGAAGTACTTCTTTACTCAGCGCATAGTTAAACTATGGAATTTGCTCCCACAAGATGCAGTAATGGCCACCAGCTTGGATGGCTTTAAAAGAAGGTTAGACAAATTCATGGAGGACAGGGCTATCAATGGCTACTAGCCGTGATGGCTGTGCTCTGCCACCCTAGTCAGAGGCAGCATGCTTCTGAAAACCAGTTGCTGGAAGCCTCAGGAGGGGAGAGTGTTCTTGCAGTCGGGTCCTGCTTGCGGGCTTCCCCCAGGCACCTGGTTGGCCACTGTGAGAACAGGATGCTGGACTAGATGGGCCACTGGTCTGATCCAGCAGGCTCTTCTTATGTTCTTATGTTCTTAAGGTGTGCTCTTCTATATGCCTGGTTATTTGATCTTTAACAAAATTTCCTACTGGTTTTCCAAGGACAGAAGCTAACTGGCCTGTAATTTCCAGGATCCCCCTTCCTGCTGGAGCCTTTTTTAAAGATTGGCATTACACTGGCCACTTTCCATTCCTTCTTAATGTTCTCTGTCTGCTAGTGCAAGGAATCTTGTACTAGTGGCCAGGTGAATTTTAATGTTGTGCAGCAGAAGAATTCAGTGTATCACTGGTGCTAGCAGAAACTCATTTCATAATAACAGATTGTGAAATCTATTGTGTAACACAGCTTCCAGTAACCTGCTTATGAATTCTTTTGTGCGACTACATTCCAATGGCGCAAAATATTTGAGCAGCAGAACAAGTATACCATTAAGTGACTTCGACTTAGCACTGCACTGAATGCACTCCTCTCTGTTTTTTTTAAATGTTACACCATAGTTTTTATTGTGTAATTTTTATTTGCTTTGGTTTTGTTTCTTTGTTTACAGAAAAGTGGAATGTACATAAAATAAAAATAAAATAAGGTAGTATCCGAAGTATCTGACTCCCTTTTATCACTGGGGAAAAAAAAAAGAGGCTCAACATTTTTGGCACTGATGCTCCATGTTAAGTAGGTGGCAGCATTGAGCCATTTTTTCAAGTTCAGTAACAAGCCGAAAGAAACCCTATCCTGTAAGAACTTAATAGGCCTCACAGACTCTATTCTCAATCACATTGGTATTTTTACAAATTTGGTGCTTGATTAGTGGCATTCACTCATTAGCTGGGGGAAATTTGAAATGACCAGGCTATTCAGGGGAGAACTGGTTCACCTCAAGACCACTTCCCATTACACCCTCCTCCAGCAACTGGTATTCAGAGACAATATCCGTTTTCCAGGAATTTGTCTAATTTCCTTTGAATAAACCTGAAACATGCTGTAAATGTCCCCCTTGCTCAGATATGCCATTCTGTGCTGACGCTGTGAAATGTAAGACTCTCTCCAGGGTTTAATGACAAGAAGCAACATTGCTAAAAGTTGATTGCTAGTAATAAGGAGCTCAGTGCAGTCCTCAGAACTAGGACCCAATCCAGCTAAGAGGAATTGTAACCTACAATGCCGTCTGAGGCATGTTTACTCAGAAGTAGGTCCCTCTCAGGTATAGTGAACTTACTGTTTAACGAGTGTGTTTAAGGTCACAGTCTAAGAGTTGTAGCCAACAAAGTTCTGCTCAGAGCAGACCCATTGAAATTAATGAACCTAAATTAGTCATGTCCATTAATTTCAATGGATCTACTCTGAGTAGCACTAACACTGGATACAACCCCACTGAAATCTGTGGGAGGTAAGTCATGACTAACTGCTCTATTAGCTTCAATAAGATTTAAGTCATGAGCAATTTTAGCTACACTGGGGCCGCTGCAATTCCCACCCCTGCGCCATGTCTGAGATCAAATATAACTTTCTGGTTTTATTTGAATGTGGTCATTTCAGGTGCATATGACCCTTTGGCATATTAGAAGTGAATTCACATACTTTGGATTTAGACATCATCATTTACGTATGGCAGAAGTGGTTCCCAAGAGGTCTCCCATCCAGGCATCAACTAGACCCGCTTAGCTTTAGCAGTGCCTCATGTGCCTTCAGACCATACCCTGAGATGTATAGGACACACATTCTAGGCACATTCTAGGCACAATTGGCCCTTGTAGCAAGCCTCCAAGATTATAGGTTAGATGTAGGGATGCAGCTCAGTGGTAGAGCATTTACTTTGAATGCAGAAGGTTGCTGGTTCAATCCCTAGCACTTCTAGGTAGGGTTGGGAGACAGCCCTGCCTGAAACCCTGCAGCACTGCTGCTAGTCAGTAAAGGCAATACTGAGCTAGATAGACCGAGGGTCTGACTCAAGAGAAGATAACTTCCTGTGTTCCTACTTCAGATTAGAATTCCCAATCCTATGCTGGGTTTGATGGGTTTACTTTCAAATTAGGAAACAGAGGATAAGGTTTTTTTGGTACTTATTTATTTATTTTAGAAGGAAAGAAAAACAGATTGGGATGCAATGACACTAACTTCCCCAATACACAATACTGCATGTACTGCGTCCATGGTAAGTCAAGTCTCTGTCATCATCCAGTATCTGTTGTCACACTCCTGGTTTTGTAGACTTGCCCTTCATTCAGTTTGATGCTCCTGCCCATTTCCACCGGAGTCTGCTATATGAAGAAGGGCAAGATCTTCCTAACAGCCTCTTTCCCAGAGCCCCCCCCACAGAGGATACTTCAAAGACCCTCTGAAGTTGGTTTGTGTACTATATAAAGCTATACTACATGGATTGCCATAAATCTTTCTCCTGCCTGGCAAATGGTTCTTCTAAATAGGTACCCAGGTAAGCAATGAGCATTAACACCAGATGTGCTAACTTAATGGTTTATTAGTTAGCAGTGGCACCACAGCTCAACACTACAGATATACTTCAGCTTCTCATAGACTTAACCCTACCAAACAGATTTTATATAAGCCGATTCTGTTACTGAATCCCCCTTATAGATGGTGTCATTAGCAGTTGCTGGTTCACACATTCCCGCCTGCCTGGTCTCTTAACAGTGGTATGTGGAATCTCAACAGTAACATATGGAGTCTCAATTAAGCAATGGACTGTCAGCCCTGTTTACACCCACTGTGCGGTCCCCACTTCCCAGGGGCTGGCCTCCTCTCCATTGGTTGCTTCACAGGGGTACGCCCAGCCATCTGTCATTCTGGAAGCCCTTATATGGGCCTTCCTGCCTGACACTGCCCAGCAACATGAGTAATTGCTTCATAGTCAGCCCATCAAAATCAGCACACACAGGAATTTCCGGGCATGCGGTCAAAGGAGATATGGCTTCCTGTCTCACAGATCCAAGGCTTGCCCATATTGGTGCTTCCTGTTGACACTCCTTATATGGTTCTTCCTGTCAGATGTTCGTGACGATGACATGGAGCCTCTAACTCCTCCCAGTCTATTCTAATTAGACTCCTTTTACCCACCCCAACTTATGACATCAGGTGACATCATCCATTCTTACACAGAATCAATAAGCTTCTACTTATTACCAAGACATATGCCTATATCATATAAAAGCATATTATTAAGCCATTTCAGACCCTTATCTAGGCCCCAATAAGGGCATTAAAGGGGCAACTTCTGGATTCCACATAACTCAATGAGACACACTCCATATGGCATTACACCATATTGCAGAAACTAGTTTTTACTAGTTTTAGGAAGCAAGTGAAAGTAATTCCTTTCTGACTTTAGTGTGCACTATTCACACTTGGCAGAAGGCTATGCATTTGTGGCCAACCTGCAGCCTGGGAGCTGCTTGCAGCCTCTTACCTCATTTTATGTGGCCCCCAATGCTTCCTGAAATTGTCCCTTCCTTTGATCCTATCAGAGTTCTTATTATTCCTGGCTTTTAAGTTTTTAAAGTATTTTTCCACCTCCTCTTTTTATGTAATTTCAGAACAACTGGAAGGGACAATTCCACTCTGAAGTACCCATGGTGAAGACTGAAGTATTGTTATTGTTCTCGTTGTCATCATCATCATTAAATTTATTACCCACCCTTCACCAGTAGGTTCCAGGGCGGGTCACAACAATATAAAATACATTACCAAAAACAGTTTAAACCAAATTACATTCACCACTAGAAGGGGTCTTAAAATATACATCTCAAGTGTCAAAAGCCAGAGGAGCATGGCTGTTTTTATTCTGGATTAGCTAATCCAGAACACTTTTCAACTCTGGTTCCACCCATCATCTGCCCCGGCTCCACCTACTGCTTGCATGAAGTTCTTGAGCAGAAAAAAAAAGGTTGCCCATCCTGATGTACCAATATGTGTCCACGTGAAAGTTCTACATGTTGGCCATAATCTGTCAAAATTATTGGTGTTTATCGAATTTAAAGGTCTGATTTGTTTCAACAGCATTTAAGAATAATGACTTTTTCTGGACTGGGGTGGGGGATGTCTGATATCCAGTGTGCACCAAATTTATTACACAGTTTTTGACATTTTTGCTCCATGTTGCAAAAGAGAAATCTGTCCCCCCTCTTTTACTTTCCTCTGTTAGACATTTTATGCTTGCTATTAGGACAGGATAATAAATCTAGGATGACATAATCAATTGGTCAATAACAAAGGGAGTTTGCATCCAAAAGCATCAACAGCTATCCCTTCCTAATGTTGTGCTACTGACAGAACCATTTGAGAAGGCCTGAATCACACCTCCTTCAGGTGGAATTCTAAAAATAAACCCAGTGAAGTAGAAAAGGGCAGGGCAGCTCTGCAAGAATCATCTACTCCTCTGATTAAGCGTTAAGTCAAAGTCCCTCTGGACATTAATTGGCTGAAAACAGCTCCCACAATAAACAAGTTTTATTCCCACCTTCACTGAATGGTGAATAGAAAGGATATCTTCAGCACAGTCAGGATATCTCTGACGTTCTGCCCACATCTTCCACTAGCTGTGACGGCTGGTGGCTCATGTCAGTGGGGCAGTGGAATATGCTTTGGGTTTTACTCCAGACTTTCAAGGAGCTGTCTGAGGTGCTGAAGCTTGAACTAAGTTTGGCCTAAAACCCAGAGTAGATTCCACTTCTCCACTCACTTGGAGCCACCAGAAGCCACTGTCCACTAGGAATGGGTGTGTGTGTGTTGAAATTGAGTTTGGTTCACATTTAAGGTGAACACAATTTATACTTTCTGAAAAAATATTTGATAGAAACATAGCTACCCTTTGATGCAGTTTTCCAGACAAAAAAAAGAGGGTACCAAAATGTTAATATTAGGGGAAATTGTTCATTAAAAATAATATATTCACCTAGCCTTTGACAGCCAAGATATGTATTTTTAGGACCCACCCTATTTTTGTGATAGAAATTTGTTTTAAAGGGCTTTCGGTGCTTTATTTTAAGTTGTTCTAAGCCTCCCGGGGACCTTAGGGAGAAAGACAGATAATAAATAAATAAATAAATAAATAATAAAGTGCTACAAATTGCTTGCAAAATGTGTATATTATGCAAAATGTCTATTAGGGGAAATGTGTACTACCTTATAAGGTGGTTGTGAGAGTAAAATGAAGGGCAACCATGCTAAACCACCCTGAGGTCCTTGGAGGAAAAGCAAGATACAAATGAAACTAATACTTCTGGGGAATGGGTGCAACTGCATCTCCTGTATGCTTCCACTGGCCCTATTTCCTTAGCACTTTCTGATTCTTGACCCAGGAAATTTACTTGTCCTATTTTTGCCTGTAGAAGATGCTTTCTATTTGTTTTGCAGTGTGAGTTGCTTGAGCTGTCATTCCTCACACACACATGCACATGCACACACACACACGCCTTCCCCAGTTTCTTATGAGAGAGAATGCATTCTGTCTCTAGCGCACATACATGTAACAAGCAAATGAACAGAAAGGCATTCTCGCAGTGTGCATTCTGCCATTTCACACACTGCAGCTGCTGAGATATGCTCTGAATTGTCAGCAACATTATGTCTTTCTAGTATAGCTTTAACCAGAATAGTCACTACTTTCTTGGCTCTAAAACAGATGGAAGACTAGTGATTGCAGAATATACAGAAGAGACCATAGCCTTCAGCAATGGGTAATGTTGGAGGGAGGAGAGAGTCAGGCAAGGCTCTTTGGCATGAGAATTGAGAACTGCTTGCTTGCCTGTTGTTTCAACACTTATGCAGTGTCTAGTTTTTCCTACATGATTTACAGAGATGAAAAGATAAGACAATCCATCCCCAAAGGCTCACAATCTATTAGATGTGGGTGACATAAAAGGAAAAAAGAAACGAGGGCAGAGGAGAGCAAGCACTGGAGAAGTCACATCTTCACTAGATGGAGCCAGGATGGTCTCCCCCTTCCTATGAATGATGCCCTTCCATGGACGGAGGGGTGTGTCTCTGTCTCTGGCCAATAGCAGAGGCCAGAGTGTGCCTGCAAAATATGGAAGAGTATGATACTCGCCCCCTTATCCTTACCCCCTATTTCTTACTCTTTCCTCTCTGTGGGTCCTCTACTGTCAAAATTTAGATTGTGAGATTACATGGGCAGGGACTTGTTGCCATGGCTATCTGTGGTGCTATGAAAATACTAATAATATTAACAATACTAATATTACTACTATTACTAATGCAGAATTCTCAACAGAGGACTTTTCAAACCATGTTTGTGCAGTAATTCTATGCAGACCCTCCCTATGTATTCGGTGAGGGAACATCATCCCACGTTCCTCCAGCTTTTCTTTTTATTCTGCTGTCATGATGATTTGTGCTCATGGTGCTATTGGGGCAGTCACACACGTGATCCCGCTTTCAATACTATTTGCGCCTGCAAAAGTTTTGGGCGGTCGCACTGCTTCATTTCCACTCAGTGCCTATCCTATAACTTCCTGCTGAAATCTGTAACTTGTTATACCAGTTTATTTTTGTCCCACTTTTGTTGCATGATAGCCCTTCAGCAGAGCTTGGAAAAGTTACTTTTTTGAACTACAACTCCCATCAGCCCTAGGCAACATGGCCACTGGATTAGACTGATGGGAGCTGTAGTTCAAAAAAGTAACTTTTCCAAGCTCTGCCCTTCAGACAACAATGGCATGGTAGCATTGGGGAAGCATTGCAGAACAACTAACAAAGCAGAATAAATCCACCACGGATGTGCTGTCATGGTGTCAAAAGCAGAGCTTGGAAAACTTACTTTTTTGAACTACAACTCCCATCAGCCCCAGCCAGCATGGCCACTGGATTGGGCTGATGGGAATTGTAGTTCAAAAAAGTAACTTTTCCAAGGTCTGGTTAAAAGCATGTTGCAGAATACACCTGCGGTAAAACACTGGCCTGGAGAGGCCTTCACTCTTTGCCCTGCAGGCTCTGCCAGCAGTGCATTCAGCAGTAGCGAGAAAGTGGGTCTATGCATGTGAACTGAATAACCTGCTGGATCAGGCCAAAGGACCATCCAGCATCCTGCTCTCATAGTGGTCAACCAGATGCCCTAATGGGAAAGCTGCAAGCAGGACATGAGCATAACTGCGCTCTCCCTACTTGTGATTCAAGACACATACAGCCTCCAACAGTTGAGGTAGGACATAGCCATTGTGGCTAGTTGTTACTGATAGCCTTATCCTCCATGAATTTGCTAAGCCTATTTTAAAGCCACCTACGTGTACAGACATGTCTCCTTCCAGCTAATTAGGAGTTCTGTTTGTGCGGAAGAGACCTACGTGGGTTGATCTGCACCTACCTAGGCCACCTTTCATGCTTCTGCAGAATGTGTGGCTGTCAAGGGGGCGTGGGTAGATCAGCTTTGGAAGAGGGCATGGCTAGCAGGCACAATGCCACCCCCGCTTGATGTGCTTGCTGAAATCGCAGGGGTGGGGGTTCTGCACTTCCTGAGTATTGTTTCAGAATAAGTTTCTTGGAGGTGCTCAATGCCGAAATTTCTGCACTCCTCCCTTTTTTTGCTATCCAGCCCAGACTAATTGCTCAGCAATCAATGCCTTTCCTTTGTATTCTCCTCTGTCTTGATTTGCAAATGGATTTCTATTCTGCAGCCATTGTCTAACTGAGATTGGCATGTCTGCTCATTTAAGCAAAATATTCATATTAATCTGTCCTAACCGTATTAAGCAATGAACTTTGATAATGCTAATACATTGTGATAATTTTGTGGAAGGCTGGTGAAGAGGAGAGGAGTGCAAAGTACCTCTGGATAAATATTTAATGCCAAATTATTGATTTGATGTTACTGGAGAATGTTATCGTAAGCACTCTGAAGCTACCCGCAGGTTGGGCAGCAGCTCGGCAGAGCCATTTTCAGCCAGAGGTGGGTCCATTTCATCAACACCCTTCTGGGAAATCTTCTTTTCAAGTGATAAAACTTTATGGTTGGGAGTGAGAGGGAAGAAACTGATTTCTGCAGTCACGAGCAAGGATAGTTGGATAATCCCTCTTTTCCTCTCCCTTGCTGAAAATGAAAAGGGCAAGTATTTTAGTATAGCTGTTCTAATACAACTGGAATCACCAACCTTTTATAGGCATCTGTAATGTAGGCACACCCCCTCTGGTCACGTTCAGTAATCTGAGCCTTGAAAAAGACATAGAGCGGAAAGAGGAAGTGGGAAAGACAGTCACTCTGGCCACTTCCACACCATACATTTAAATCACTAGACCTCTTTAACAGTCAATATTGCTTCCCCCAAAGAATCCTGGGAACTGTAGATTGTTAAGGGTGCTGAGAGTTGTTAGGAGACCACAATTCCCCTCACATAGTGACAATTCCCAGAGTTCCCTGGGAAAAGGGTTTTATTGTTAAACCACTCTGGGAACTGTAGCTTTGTGACGGGAATGCAGTTCTAAGGGTATACTGTTAAGATGATACCTGCTAATTAATCCAATAACTATGGCATCCCTAATAAAGAGTTTTGCTTATCTCTAGAATAGGATATGGGCTTTTTAAAAAAAATCCCTGTATCTAAGGCATTGGGGTGTGTGTGTGTGTGTGTGTGTGTGAAACCATGGCTTTCAGAATTTAACCTCTGGTGCCTCATCTCCTGCGCCACCAGTGTTCTGATTCTTCAGCAAATCAGCCAGACCAAATTCTGTGGGTCAAAGGTTCCCTGTAGACTTCTGCAACAGGCTATTGTCAGCTGGCTGCCGCAAGCCAATCAGGACACACCAGGCCCTATAGAGCCCTAATGTCTGAGTCAGTTCATCAATTGCTGTTTTGGAGGATTTCAGAGTGTTTCATCTAAAAGGGCAGCAGAGACAAGTCAGTCTCTTTAGAGTCCTAATGGGGCATTGCACACTTCTGAGTGGCTTGTACAAGGTTGGAAGACCTTGAGACCTTCTGAGTGTTGTGAGCTTTGCAGAGTGATGGACACAGCAGATCGCACCATTTGGGATTGCAGAAGGTATGTGGAAGATAGCAAGCATCTCCTTCATAGATTTAGTGACTTGGGGATTCCAAAGTTGTCTGTGGAATCGGCCCTTTGAGACAAGAAACTTTGGGGCTTGGCGTTGGAGATTCTTTGGCAGTTTGTTAAGGCTACAAAGCTCTATGAAAGGCTGTGAGTGAGGTATGCTAATTTTTTCTGCCAGTAGCTGGTGATAATGGGGCCTTTCCTTGGCCTTGATTCACCATTAAACCTGAAAAGAAGAAGCTCATCAGTCTGATCAACCTGTCCTTTGGAGAAGGCATCCCTCCAACTTTATTGGCTCTGGCCCCTGACCACCAGCCCATCTTTGGCCATCTCCCTCAAGTGATCTCATCTTCCCCATCACTGATCATCTTCCTCTGGCTTGCCTATGCTGAAATCAGACCCAAGCTATGGCCTGGCTCTGAACACTGTGCTTCTGAGAATGTTCAGTGGTTTAAGATGGATGCTCACCCTCCACTGTCTGAGGCAGTATGCTTCCATATACCAGTTACTAGAAACCTCAGAAGGGGAGAGTGCTCTTCTGCTCAGGTCCTGCTTGTGGGCTTCCCATGGACATCTGGTTGGCCACTGTGATAACAGGATGCTGGACCAGATGGGCCACTGGCCTGATCCAGTGGGCTCTTCCTATGTTCTCACATTCTTATGTTTAAGAGATGGTTACTTTTCTTGAAAACACTCTTCTCTTTCCATAAACTGAACCAACTATTGCTCCTGTAGACTGGGGGGAGAGGGAAGTAAGATGATTTTATTGCTCTTAAAATCCATCCATGAAGTTCAGAAAGGTTGTCTTCGAAGAGCCTATTGTGCTTTGATGTATCCTGTAAGTGTCTATTTTGGAGTTTCTATTATTATCTTATTCCAGAAGAGTACACTGGTACATGAACACCTGCTCAGTGGAAGTGGACCATCCCATCACTAGAAAGATGATGCATTTGCCGATAAGACACCTGCACTCCCATCTACATCTGTACTTTTGTTGACATCATCTGACTTTAAAACAGGAATCAGAAACCTAAGGTTTCAGGATATTTGGGGCCTAAGTCATTTAGGGCTTTAAATACTAATGTAAGCACCTTGAATTGGGACTGAAAATGAACTGGCAACCAATGCTGCTCTTTTAAAACAGAGTTATGAGAGTTCTAGATGGAACTCTAGCCAGTAATCTGGTTGCTCATTTTGGACCAGTTGAAAATTCGGAATCATCTTTAAGGACAGTCCCATATGGAGCACATTGCAGTAGTCTAGTCTAGGACCCCATGCTTCTGTTGTTACTACCTATCTGCTTGCTGACTCCCTTTGGGTCCAATCTGTCCAGAGGGAGAGGAAGAGGTGAACAGAGGCTGTAGGTATTCAGAGCGTCCTTTGAGCTGATCCTGATAAAGTTGTGATTAAAAAATGGCTTCCCCCAAAGAGTCCTGGAAGCTGTAGTATGTTAAGGGTTAATTTATTTTAATGGTTTTGTGATTTTATCGTTTACAATTTTATTATGTACGTGTTTGATTTTATTTTTGTAAGCCGCCCTGAGTGCCCTGTTATAGGGTAGAAGGGCGGGATAGAAATATTATATATATATATATATATATATAAAATTACCTCTTTTGCTCAGCTTTCCCCAAAAATCAGTGCCTGTTTGCAGCTGCCCTCAGTGCCATTTTGATGGTGTTTTACTGTCTTCTTGTGTTTTAGCTTGGTTGCTTTATGGCATTGATATGTTTTAATCCACTGTTGCAAACTGCTTTGGTTTTTTGTTTTTTTTTTAATGAAAAGCAATCCAGAAATGATTTTAAATAAACAAATGCTTCTCCTGAAATTGTAAATTTGCAGGATAGGAGGCCATTTCCTCTAAGTAGTATCAGTAATAGTAGTTTATTCAATTTATGAGTCACTTGACACATAGGGAGACTCCAAGCAACTTACACAATTTAAAAAGCATAAAGCATGGCATAAAATCACAGAAAAGAACAACATATTCCAGTTAAAGCCATACAGTAACCTATAAAACAAACAGAAGCACAAACCTCAGCACCAAAACACACAGTCAACAGAAAGCAAAATCATCATTGGAAATTGAAGTTTGGACCTGAAATGTCCAATCCAGGGGATTGACTGGGATTCAATTATTGTGCATTTCCCCCACTTGTTCAGTTTTTTTAAAAAATGCAACATGTGCAAGAAGAAACCAGTGGTGGCTGGTGCCCATTGGGACTGGCGGAGCAGAACACAGGGAGCCCAACAGTAGGTGGCGCTAGGGCCAACGACACGCAAAGACAACTCATTCTAATTTTGTCTTCATCCTCCTCCCTGCTGAGTTCTACAAAGGGAACACTGAGACAAAGGAGGAGAAAGCAGGCAAGCAGGGCTAGTTCTAAGAGAGAAGGCAGGCCGGTGGGGGCTGGTTGAGGGCAGGCTGAGTTGGGTGGGGCAGAGCCCCATCAGCCCTTATGGACCAGCCTCCACAAAAAAATCATTTCATAATCTGTGTGCTTTCAAACTGGAGGACTGTGCTTGCTTGTGTTTTTTCCCCCTTTGCTGGTGCCTCTGCCAAGCTTGCAAAGAGGAAGCTCTTTATCTATCATCTGCTAAATTCATTACAGTCCACAGTGACACTTGCTTTTTTATCCCCCTCCCCCAACAATTTTTAAATAAAGGGAGAAAGGAGCCGCTTTCCAAACATTGTTATTCATCAATGTTATTAAATTGCTGTCCCATTTCCCTCCTCCTCCTTCTGGTCCTTGACTCCTGAAGCTACAAATGGCAAATATATAAAATTGTTCAGGAAGAACACGATTTAAATCAGGCTGTCAAGCAGAGACACTCTGAAAAGCATTTGTGTGTGTGTGTGTGTGTGTGTAGGGTAATGGCTCATAAATCAACAAAACAGAGCACTGTGGAGGGTGTTGGGTGTTGGTGTTGTTATACTTGTAATAAGTAAGCTGAACCAGTGGGGGGAGATAGACAGAAAGGCAACCTATTCTTCCCTCCTCCTTCTTTGTTATCCTCAGGCTTCTTTCCTTTCCCTTTCTTTGTTCATCTGAGAGATAGTGGCTGACTGCAAGCCTCATGCCTCTACAATGGCCACATGTATGTCGGTAGTCAGAATGACTTTATTTCCCAGTAGTAATAAACCTTATGTCTCTTTATTCTTTCATCTACCAGTGTTACCAGACTATTCATTTCTGCACTCCGGTGCTATATATACCAAACTCTAGAACTCTAAAGATATGTCTTTTTGCACAGGCTTTCCCTGATCCGTAAGACTTGAATTGCTTTACTAGTTTTCAAGTTGTTTCTGTTTTTATATTACCATTTTCTTGTTTTTATGCTGTGACATTGAATACTGCTTAGAGAGGTTTTAAAATTAAGTGGTGTAGAAATGCTTTAAAATAAATTAATAAAGAAGTAAAGCCTCTCTGGTGATCTCAGGGGCCGGAGCAGCTGATAAAACAAGCACCATCACAGAGGGTGGTTCCAAGATGTATATTTTATTTATTTATTTATTCGGAGTTCTTGAATGATTTTTTTTTTGGTTGTGTTCGACCCCCAAAGCAGTTTACAAAAAACCCAACAGCAATAACCATTACAAGATTCATAAAAGGCAATTAAAACCAGCGATAACGCCATGCCAATCAATATGAAATGCAAAAGAGACTAGAGGCTGAAATAGTCAAAAGATGGCCTCTGAAAACTTTGAAAAACAATATATATGCATATATTCAGGGAAAGTGTGCACAAATTGGTGAAAAGTACACACAAAAATGCATTATATTCAGATAAACTGCTTGCAGAAATGTGTACATAAGTCAAAACTGCATAAAAATGTATTTTAGGAGAAATTTGCACTAAAATGCTGAAAAAATTTCATAAAGGTTTTTTTTAAAAAAAAAAATAGTGCACTGCTGCAGAAATGTGGAGAACTGGATTTAAGATTGGAAAAATGAGAAACTGAGAGAAAAAGTTGACAGATCATTCCATTCCTAATATACACATACTTTAAAAGCACATTTAAAGTGCATCATTATGGGTGCTGAGTATTGTAGCTCTGTGAGGGGTAAACTACTGTTCCCAGGATTCGCTGGGGGAAGCCATGTGTTTAAAATGTATGGTGTGTATGCACAGCCTCTCTTTTTATGGCTGAAGGCCTGGGTAAAAATGCTTTAAATGCAAGTGTTTCTGTGGGGAGCACCTCTCAGGGCCCCTGATCAGCTTTGAACACTGAAAGGAGTTAACCTGACTGGAGGGACATCTGGGCACTTTTTATTCAGGTCTCTCTTTTATTTATCTCCTCCTTTCAAGAAGGCACACAATGTTACATGGTGCAGCCTTTGCTTCGTGCTGAGATAGTGCTTTTGCCCCATCTTACATCAAACACTAATGCAGACAAATTATTCTGTCTGGAAATGCATCAAACGCTACCTTCAAAGTATGATACATCACGCCTGCATATGCACCCGCACATTCTTTTGAGGCCGTCACAGAGTCATTAGACTTTAATGATGTGATTGATGATGTTACTTCCACCAACAGTTGCTAAAGGTTTTGGTTTCTTAAAAAGAAAGAAAGATTTTGCAAGCATATTGCATGGCTTCAGATATCCTAAACATGCCCTTCAACATCTATGGCCATCACTTTCTTTTCCTAGCACATCTTCTGTAAATTCACTTAGTGGCACAATTTGTGCATTGGCAGGGCCAGAAAGAGCTACCTTTTAAGAGCAGCATATTGTCTGGAAACAAGATACCTTAAGGACCACCTCTTTCCGTATGGACTTTCCCATGCATTCTGATCAATTTCTTGCTGCCTGCAAAGATGCATTTGAAGTCACGTGTCATTTGACCCTCAGCCTGGCAGGTAAGAACACAAGAGCAAACTTTCTAGGCACCAAGAAAGGATTCTCTCTCTCTCTCTCTCCTCCACCCTCCAATTCTAGCTTCAGAAGAGGGATTTTCCTCAAGATAGCAGAGATGTAAAAGATTAAATTCCTCCCTCATGCCTGTTTCTATTCTGATTCATCCCTTCCTAGCTGATACAATGTACATGTTTGAAAAAAAAAGAGAGGCTGCATATTAAATGCAAAGATGTTAATGTTGCCTATCATTTGAACCTTAGTACAGGGTGCTGTTAGGGGGTGGCCCAAGGACCCTGTGTCCTTCAGATCTCCTGTCCATTTCCATTCCTGTTTAAAAACTTAACAATTCCCCAGGAACAGGGATTGATTGTTAAACCATTCCGGGAACTGCAGCTCTGTGGGGGAATAAGGATCTCCTAACAACTCTCAGCACCCTTAACAAACTACAGTTCTCAAGATTCTTGGAGGGGGGGGAATCATGAGTATTTAAAGTGTTCTAAGAGTGCTTTAATGTATAGTACAGATTGGGCCTGAGCCTGTGCAGTTTCTTGGAGGGGACTGAGGGGACAGTGCAGGCTGGTGGTTCTGAAGTCAGCGGGCTAGTGAATCTGCTGAGAGCACCTTGGACAGCTCCTTGAATGGTAAAAGCTGAGACACCAGGCTAAGATGCATCCAGACTCAGAGAAAGGCAATGGTAAACCACCTCCGAATACCTCTTACCATGAAAACCCTATGAACAGAGTATCCAAAATGCAACAGGAGATAGTGCTGGAAGATGAGACCCCTCCAGGTCAGATGGCCCTCAGCCAGCTACTGGGGAAGAACAATTGACAAGTACAAGTAGCACGGTGACTAATGATGTCACTGTGTCAAAGCTGAAAGGAAGCCAGAGGCCGAGGCGCACAGATGTGAAAGGAGAGTCTGGAGTTGAATGATGTACACAATAGAAACATGAAACCTGAGAAGCATGAACCAGCGAAATCATACTTTGGACACATCATGAGAAAACATGATTCTCTAGAAAAGACAATAATGCTGGGAAAAACAGAAGGGAGTAGAAAAAGAGGAAGGGCAAACAAGAGATGGATTGATTCCATAAAGGAAGCCACAGACCTAAACTTACAAGATCTGAACAGGGTGGTTTAT
The DNA here is from genome assembly GCF_030035675.1 of Rhineura floridana. Taxonomy (NCBI): domain Eukaryota; kingdom Metazoa; phylum Chordata; class Lepidosauria; order Squamata; family Rhineuridae; genus Rhineura; species Rhineura floridana. The sequence continues at coordinate 33,998,211 of NC_084495.1, read as the reverse complement.
AACGGATGCTATTGGAGGTTGCTGATTCATAGGGTCGCCACAAGTCGTAATCAACTTGAAGGCACATAACAACAAGGAAGGAGAAGGAAGGAGCAGTGAAGGCTGGCCCATTTGGGCAAGTGGGGCATCGCCCACCAACCTCAGCCTGCCCCCCTTCCTTCCTATTTACAACCAATCCAGAGGGTGGCCCTGATGCTCAGCTTCCTCCTCCTCCTCCATCTCAGTGTTACCCTTGTAGAGCTCAGCAGGAAGAAGTCTGGGGGCAACATTAGAATGAGTTCTCTCTCTCTGTCATTGGCTCTGGCCCTGCCCATCATTGGCTCTGGCTCCACCTACTGTTGGACTCCCTGCCTTCCTCTCTGCCAGTACCAGTGGGCACCAGCCACCACTGGGAAGGAGAAATCTGGAGACTTCACAGTTAATCCGCTGCACCTGAATACAGCCCAGAGAAAATGTTGTGATTCTGGTTTGAAGAATCATGTGTAAATGAGTGAGTGGAATATGCCAAATCCTTTAGATCCAGAACACTCTTATGAACCATAGTTGGCAAAGTTGACTGTCTCCAGTGGAGCCCTTAATGACAAAGCAGGAAACAAAACAGCTGGGCGTATGGATTTTCTGTGACCTACAGCACCCAACATTGGGAGGTGACATGCAATTCCTTAATGAGATCCTGCCTGAGGAGGATACGGTAGCTGAATGAGACAGCTGCAGCAATTCTGGTGAGACTTAATCCCATGCAAAATGATTTGGATATGAAAGATGAAGCAGCCTACTGGATTCAAGTCACCACTAAAGAGTTTGTGGGCTTTTTATTTATAAGTTGTCAGAGGTTTTAACCCGTCTCCTGCCCTCCCTCCATGGGATAGGTAACTTGGAGTAACATTGATGGAAACAACTCATAACTATCTTCTTGGGGGTCTGAATTTCCCTCTCAGGTGGAAACCATCGATGTTGTGGAGTGCTCAGCCCCAACTGGGCTTCTTTAACTCATTCCCTATGCCATTCCTTGCAGGTGCACAAGTCAGTGGCCTATAGCTGGGGGGGGCTTGTTCACTTCCTCCCCCATAGTTCTTTTTCAGTGAGTTTGGGCTTCTTCTCGCTCACATCTCATGTACAGTTGTAAGAACATGAGAGGAGCTCGACTACTGGCCCCTCATAGTCTGGCATCCTGTTCTCATAGTGGCTAGCTAGTTGTATATCAGAAGTCCATAAGCAGGACCTGCGTGCACCTGTGATTCCTGGCAACTGGCATATTGCCTTTGACAATGGAGGATTGTACAAGACTAAAAACAAAACTAAAAATATTCGTTTTATTAAAACGCAGATCCTCAGGTTGCTGTTAGGGGTAACATCACAATATGTACCTGGAAATGCTTGGGTAAACAAAAATGTCTTCCATTGATATCTAAATCCCAGCAACAAAGGGGATCATTTCAAGGGGAGATCATCCCACTATAAAGAATGTTATTCTGAATGTCCCCTTGCAACAAATCCTCATGGGGACCACATGCAAAGCACCCCCTACTGATCTTAGGGATCGAGTTGGTCAGTATTGCAACTACAGGACAGGCCATAGCTCTGTGGCAGAGCCTCAGCTTTGCATGCAGAAGGTCCCAGTTTCAATCCCTGGCATCTCCAGGGAGGACTGAGGGAGCTTCCCTGTCTGAAACTCTGGAGAACATTTGCCAGTCAGTATAGATAATACAGAGTAGATGGACCTCTCATCTGACTCAATATTAGGCAGCTTCCTATTGAGCAGGGGGTTGGACTCAATGGCCTTATAGGCCCCTTCCAACTCTACTATTCTATGATTCTATACCAGCTCTTTATTCAGAAACATGAGGACTGGAATCTTATTTTATTTTTAAGGGACGGGCCATAATTCAGTGGTAGAACATCTGCCTTGCACACAGAAGGCCCCAGGTTCAATCCCCGGCATCTCCAGGTAGGGCCTGGGATTGTCCCCTGCACACAGTTTATTCAAAAACCCTCTGTTGTTTTTGTGACAATGCTTTCATGGACCGGTTATTCAGCATCCCAAACAGAAGCTTGCAATCTCTTGAAATTCTGGCCCCGGCTTTGAAGTGGAGGATGTTTTGGAAAATCTGGCTTAAAGAGTATATGAATAATTAATACATTCAAATGTCACAAAATTATCATTTCTCCCCTAAACAGCTTAATTCACCCTTGTATCAAATGTGCACCCCCCCATCCCACTTCCTACATGTTCTAATTAAAATCAAAATCTGGGGAAGAGGGGAGGGAGGAGACTCATGATGTATGATATTGATTATGCGTTTGGCTTGCAAAAGTGAAATTGGAGGTGGGGGGTGGAATTAGCTGGTTTTAATGCTGTCCTGGACAGTAAGTGGGGAATGATTAATGCTTACTAACACTTGTTGCCATTAATCCCCATTAACCTAAAATCTTTGTCATTTGTTCTCAAACGGTATTGCATCCCGTTGTTTTTAATGAAAATTCATTGTGTTAGATGTGGCAATGGCTCTTCCTCCCTTTAAGGGTTGCGTGGGCAGGAAATATCCTCCAGGTTCAGCTTCTCCAACCCCATGGGGCCAGCATACGGAGCTGGGCAGTAGCCCAGGGTGGCCACTGTGTCATGTTCCTGACAAAGAGGAAATGTGTCACTACCACTCCAAAAAGTACACCGATTTCTATACAATTTGGCATGCACTAATTTATGTGTATAAATGCAAGTTTAGAAAGAGTAGCTGCGAGCTAAATAGAAAAGCAATCCATTTCACCATAGTGGGGAAGACTGTGACCAGGTGACCTGAGGCCTAATCAGTCTTCTGCCCAGGTGCTCACTATGGATGGGCAACTTTAAGGCTCCCCTATGTTCTCCCTTCTTAGGATTCTCTCTATATAAACTGGACTTGGACTGGACATCCCTTCAAGCAGAGGACTCCAAGTGGAGGATTGTCTTATGATAGTCTTTTGGAAAAAAGGACTGTTCTCTTTCATGTAGGATACATGGACAACCTAGAGCAGTAGCAAGGGCCCCCCCACTCAGGAATAAGAGCACCCTGACAACATCTTGACTCTGGGCCCCCCAAAACCTGGAATCCTTGCTCTCTTCCCCATCACAGACAAAGCTATGGAAGGCCCATTCTGCTTTCTGTGCAACTCTTTGAGGTACAGGAGCTCTCTTGGTACTGTAGCCGGCAAAACCATGTTCCACATGCACATTAGCTGTGATGTGGTGGAGTTGCTACAATGCTCTGTTTACCATGTTGGTGTGCCTGCTCTGTGTGTCCCTAAGCAGTGAGGACATAGGAAAAGGGGAAGACTCTTAATATTGAGTCAGACCATTTATACAGAGCTTGGAAAAGTTACTTTTTTGGACTACAGCTCCCATCAGCCCCAGCCAGCATGGCCACTGGATTGGGCTGATGCAAGTTGTAGTTCAAAAAAGTAACTTTTCCAAGCTCTGCATCTAGCTCAGTATTGGCAACATGAGCTGGCAGAAGCTTCCCAGGGTTTCAGGCAGGGAGTCTTTCCCAGACCTGCCTGGAAATGCTGGGGATTGAACCTGGGACCTCCTGTATGCAGAGCAGATTCTCCACCACTGAGTGACAGCCCTTCCCCATCTAGACATATGCCTCTAGATTTCAGTTGCTGGGGAACAATAGCAGGAGAGGCCCCATGTGTGGTCTTCCTAAGAGGCATCTGATTGGTACAGGACCCTGGACCAGAATGGCCTTTGGTCTGATCCAGCAGGGCTTCTTCTTACATCCACAGCTAATGCTGCTCAGGTTTTTGGATGAGAGCACACTGGAAACTTCAGCTGCCTCTCTAATATTTGCTTTATTTATGAATATACCAGCTGAGCCTAAGCAGAAGGGTCTCATGTGAGTGTATACAGGACAGCAGTTTTTATGTGGGGTCCCTACAGTGATTGCTCTTGTTCCTGTGGAGACCTGTCCTTTTTATTGTTTCATTGAACCTGCAATGTTGTGCCATTTGGATTTGTAATGTAAAGACTCCTTGGGCCAACTATGACGTTAAGTGTGTGAGTCATCAGCTCAGTAACCTATCACTCCCAGACGTTATTGATATTATTGGATTTAGTGGGGGATCTCTTTGGTTGAAGAACACTGAAGCTTTAGCAGCTGTATGTACCACGAATGCGAGTAAGGTGGCTGATGTGCTGTGCGGCTTGCAAGGGCGAGAAGGCAGGGGGAGGGTGTGTAGCTGGGCAGCTAGGCTAAGAGGTACAGATGGACAAATCTGTCAGTTTCAGTTTCTCATTTTTCTAATCTTAAATCCAGTTCTTCACATATCCACATCAGTTGGGGATTTTTTTTTAAAAAAATGTCCTCATGAAAATTCATCAGAATTTTAGTGCAAATTTATCCTCATAATATGCACAGTTTTGCAAAGCAATGCCCCCCTACAATAATGCATTTTTGTATGCATTTATGTGGACACCTGCTTAATCTACACAATTTTGCAAAGCAATATTCCTTAATATAAAGCACATTTGTATCTTTTTTCATGAATATATGCATTTTTATGCACACTTTTATCCAGGTGTATGCATTTAATGTACACATTACCTGGCTGGAAAACTGCACTGCAAAATCTGGAGAAGTGCAAATTTCAAAGGACAGCTATGCTTTGGTTCTCATATTGTTTCAGAAAGTGCAAATTCAGTAGATTTGCCTTTAAATGCAAACCAAGTCACATTTCTTCCCATCCCTACAAAGAAGGTCCCAAGCTTGCCAGACTGTCTACTTTCCTCTTCCACCAGAGTTCACCTGTGGAACCAGCTTTCCTGCTGTATTAAGAGGAACAGGTTAGGCCCTTTTAGTGGTCCCACTACCAGGCAAAGCATGTGATCTGGGCTTCAGTCCTGGTACCTGCTTGAGGGCTACCTAACTCTGATGATATGACTGTTTGCACTGGAGTTAAATACTGACAGAAGCTGAACTGTAACAGAATCCCTGCTGAAGAAGACACTTTACCCTGGATATAATCCCTCTGGGTTTCAGAAAACAAGAAAGCTTATTTTTATTGTAAGAAATACATACTGGATAGGAAAGATCCTAGTTTTGGCTAACTAAAGTTAACTAAAGATGCTCAGGTTGCAGCGGTGGCCAGGAGTGCATTGGCACAGTTAAGCACACTCGACATGGGACTGCCTTTGAAGAATGTTCAGACACTTCAGCTGGTCCAAGGAGCTTCAGCCAGATTGTTAGCTGCTTACAAAAAGCACATGGCTCCCTTGTTATAACAGCTCCACTGGCTCTACTGGTCTGAGCACAATTCAAAGTGCTGGTTATGACCTATATGTCTCGGGTCCAGGCTATCTCAAGGACCAGATCTTCCCAGATGAGCCTGTCTGAGCCCTGAGATCATCAGGGGAGGCCCTTCTCTCAGTCTTGCCACCTTCACAGGCACGTCTGGTGGTAACATGGGAAAGAGCCTTCTTGGTGACTGCCCCCAGACTCTGGAACTCCCTTTCTCAGGAGGTTAGACTGGCTCCCTTCTTGCTGTCCTTCCATTGGCAGGTGAAGACTTTCCTGTTCTGACAGGCTTTGCGGAACTGACTGCAAGGGGTATTAAATAGGCGGCTGTTTTTACTGATTTGTATTTTGCAGGGTTTTTTAATTGGTATTTTTAAATTGGTTTTAATTTTATAGCTAGTTTAATTACATTTTAATTAAATCCTGTATGTTTTATTTATATGTTTTAACTGTATTTATTTTAAATTTTGTAAGCTGTTGAGTCCCAGTTCTGGGGAAAAGGCAGGATATAAATGAACAGTCTAGGAAGCATGGAGGTTCCCCTTTCCCTGTGCAGGCCCCAATAATCTGAGTTGCATCCCAACATTTCCAACAATGACACGGAGGGCTTGAAAATCACCAGGACAATGCCGGGAGGGGGGGAAGCATAGCTCAGCGTTAGAGCATCTGCTTTTCATGCTGAAGGTCCTAGATTCATTCACTGGCATCTCCAGGTAGCAATGGAGAGACTCCTTTCTGAAACCCTTGCTAGCTGCTGCCAGGCGGTGGAGACAATGGGTCTGACTCATTATAAGGCAGGATCCTATGTTGGATACCAACCATCCATGCCAACAATGTTGACTTCAGGATATATTTTTTTAAAAATGGATTGCAACAATCCTCACGTGGGCACTTCTAGGATGCTGTGCTGCAACAACACTTGGACAACAACATTTCTCCATGTTCTGGTAATCCCCTTTTCCCCTGGAGACCTTGAGCAAGCAAAATCTAAGGAACAAGAGCCAGCACATTGTTCACCACAGGGAGTTTAAATGAGGATTTGGCTTCCCCTCTTAATGAGGAGAATCAGCTTTTGTCATGTTAAGCTCTTCAAATGGTCATCCTATGAGAGAGAGAGGCTGAAATCCTAAGGGTGATTACATGGAAGTTAGTCTTCCAAATCCAAGGGACGTTTAGCCATATTCATACATTACTCATGGGTAGAGCATTACTGTGGTTGCTTTGGGGTGAGAGTGTGATTTTAGCCTCATCCCAACATCATGTCTCCTTCCTCGAAACAACCACGGGCTGCCCTACGGTTATCTGAAATGAAGGCTCAGGCTAGAAATATTCCACAATACAAAAATAAATACATATATTAAAATCATCTCCCTGGTGGGGAGAAAATCAAGTGGGGCATGTGATTTTATTTGTTTTGTAAATGTCTGTTCCACTCTCCTCCCACTGGACTAAGAGCAAAACAGATATAATCATCAAGACCATGTAATTGTCTAGTGTGATGAGTACATAGAATTCAGCAAGCAGGACAGATAATTGGTTCAGCTCCCTCCCACAGGCCTTTTTTAACACCAGACATCAGAAGGTGTACAATGATGGGATCATGTGGGCCTTTCTAGAGAGGGCATTCTAGAGCATTGGCACCACAACCAAAAAGGACCTACTACTTGCGCCTACCTACTGAACCATATTTGGCAGAGGGTTCTGAAGCAAGACCTGAGATGTTGCACAGTTCCTATGGGTGGGCATGTATTAGAGAAGGTGTTCCTTAAAGTGTGGGAATGGACCAGTGGTAAAACAAATGATTTCCACGCAGAAAGTCCCAGATTCAGTCCTTGGCATCTCCACTTTAAAAGATGAGGTAGCAGACCTCTGCCTCAGACCCTGCAGAACCACTACCAGTCAGAATAGCCTAGCAGTGGGAACCCTCTGGCCTGCAGGCCTAATTGGACCTGCCTAACCTCTGAATTTGGCCTGCAGGGCCAATTTGGGCAAACCACACCCACCTGCCAGTCACCTGACAAGAAGTGTGGAAATCTGCTCTCTCTGACCTAAGCATTAAGTGCTTAGGGATCTCTGATCTTAGTGCTAAGCACCCTAGCACTAGACGAAGAGCAAAAAAAACCCTGTGACATATATAAGGAGGAGCACATCTCTATTCAGGCTGTACACCTAACCCTGGATACTATTTTTGTTTACATTTTGTGGATTTGTATACCACCCTTCGCTATCCTCCCACGGCGGTTCACAAAGAAAAGAGATGAAATACCTAATCAAACAATGCCAATGCAACAGCAGATTTAAAAACAGCAGTACAGAAGCATAAAAGAGAAGAAGTTGATTAGCATCAAGCAGTTGCCCTTCCCCGATTTGTATTCTTCCCTTGCTAATAAATGGTCCCCAGGTTCATGATCTAGAAATTGTCATTAGGAGACTAGTTCCAGTAGGCATGTGGATGTTATTTCCCCGGCAGCTCCATCAGTTCCCAGCAATGCTTTCACGCCTCCTAGCTTTCTCTGTCTCTCTTCCCATCTCACAATGGTTCTGTTGGTTTCCATCGGCATGGATTAGGAGCTATTTATTTCCTTTTTCTTTCCATTTTTTTAAAAAATAAATGGCTTCTGAATTATTAGGAGAGTTAGCAAGGGAATGCGTACATTTTGCAAGCTCAAATTGGTGAGGAAGTTTGAATCCTCTGTGGGGAAGCTTTATGTACACAGGGCTTAGTTTGAGGGCCATTTTACACAGCAGGTGTGAGCAATTTTGGCCCTCCAGATGTTGCTGAACTACAAGCCTCACCAGCCCCAGCAAACAGAACCAATGGCAATGGATGATGGAAGCTGTGCTTCCGCAATATCTAAAAGGCCAACGCTATACCTGTTATACAATTTGCAACCTGCTCCCAGTCTCCCAGCCTAACCTACCCCACAGGGCTGTGGTGAGGATAAAATGGGGAGGAGGAGAACTGTTTATGCTACCTTGAGCTTCTTGGAGGAAAGGTAGGATATAAATGAAATGAATAAATAAATATTTTTTTAAAAAAATATTGGGGGCACAAAAAGCCTAGTGGCATCACAGCAAGGGCAGTCAATAAATGGGAAAACATGTATTTTTATTTTTTAAAATGACAATTGGGGAGGGAAATCTTGGTGGGACACAGAAATCCTTTTGGGATGGCCAGATACGGCCCATGAGCTGCAGTTAGCAATCACTGCTGTAATTCTTATTTTTGATGGCTGAGAATTATTTTGCCAACTCTAGCTGTCATTCCTTCCCTACCACCATCCCTCAATGTTCTGTTCTTTGTGGCATATTCTTAAGAACAAACAAGAGCAGAACAGTCAGGATTTTGTTTTTTAAAAAGATATTTTTAAGCTGTGCTTTCTAATCAGAAGTTGGAGTTTCCTCTGGCAGGCCCCTTGTGGTGATCTTGGGGAGCTAATGGGCAGGCAGAGAGCTTCTTCCAGAGATATGGCCCCCATATGTAAGATGATCACCTTGCAGAAAACAATGGCTTATATCCTGGAATATTTTTTTTTTGCGTTTGTCTACATCTGGAATAGAAGTGGTCAAATAGCTTGCAGACTTCTAAAAACAGGACATAAACAGCTAACCACAACGTTTTAGAAATCATTAGACAGTATGCAAGAACCGAGGTACACAATCCTGGTGCTATTTTTAAGCCGGGGAATGGATTTCGAATACCATGGAGCAGATTTAATAAACTTGCTCTTGTGTCCATTTATAAGGAGAGTCAGCTGAAACTAGGAAAACCAGGCTATTCCACAAGAGCTGAAAGGGAAGAGAGTGAACCAGCAGAGGTAGCAAAGCATTGAGGAGAATACACGACATACAAAAATAGGGATCCAAATACACAATGCATAAACCAAAAACATCCATTCACAACAGGAAGCTTGCTACCAAAGAATTAGCTGGTTAGTCTCTTTGCTTCTACAAGTACCAGAGACTTTAACACAAATGAAAGCTAGGAATCCAGGCCATATAATGGGGCAAACAGGTGCCGTGTGGTGTGGCCAGACTATAGGGAAAACCAACTGAATTGGACAGTATGGCAATCTTACCCTGTGTTAAGACTTTTTCCCAGTCTTAAACCTTCCCATATACGGTATTAATTGCTGTCAAACTGATAGTTTTCCATTCCCCCACAGAAGCTGGACCACAAACTGCTCTGTTCTTGGAGCAACAAAGCATTCCATGACATCACATAAGCTCTCTGCCAATCAGCATCAAAAGCTTCACCACAACAAATGTGATAAAATTTATGTGGAAGATAAAAGCTGTTGAAAATGCCTTTCATGAGGTACCAAAAGTTCAGTAATGACATTAGAATAACAAAGTGGTTAGTGGATACCTAGCTCATATGAGAGGATTCTTTCTTATGTCCCAGAGCACGGGATATGAAGGAATATGAGGCTACTACTTTGCTGAAGCTAAGCAGCTCTGGATGGGTGACCATTTTGGAACCACATGTATTATTAACAACAGATTTATATACCACTTATTTGCCAAAATGGCTTCTAAGCAGTTTACAGCACAAAATCAATTATAAAATACATACATTATTAAAATGCCCAATTACAAGTCAATCAGAACATTAAAAGATACAGTACTTAATTAAAATATACAATTGTTGGCAGCCCAGGCAGGCACCTGTGGACTTGTCGCTGTCATCTGTCAGCAGGTGCAGGTCATTATTCAGCCACTGGAGCTGCACAAAGGCAAGAGAGCTTTGACAGGATCGATCAGCCCAGCCCTTGCAGCAACACATCTGAGTCTACTCTAGGGCCAACTACGATAAAAGCAGGCTGGGAGAGCAAGGAGGGGCTCTTCTACAGGGACTCAGCCATGGGTGAGGACCGAAACAACAGCCCAGGATGACAGAGGGGGTGGTTGTCCCCCCTGGCTCACCATCACACCCACCGGCTCTTCGCCTAGAGAGACACCGGGGTGAGAGGAGGAAGAGGAGGAAGAGGAGGAAGAGCAGATCCCCAGCCTTTATGGGAGCTGGTTGAGGGCAAGGCCAGTGGCTGACAGCGGAGAAGGGCTTGTAGAGAAAGGAGCAGGTCCACTGGATAGGTTGAGGTTGACACGGACTAGCTGTGGGAGCTGCCTGAGGGCAGTGGAAGGGAACAGGACTCCAAGGACTGCTAGGGGCCAGACCCCAAATTGTATAGCACAGCCAATAAAAGAGCAATTGTAGATGGCAACTGGGGTTTGGTGTCTTTTTGGTGGGAACCAGAATGGAGTGTGCCCCTCCCCCCAGAAGCCACCACAAAAATAAAGCATGACAAATTAAACCAGTTAAGAACAAACAATCAAACCAGTTACTAAAATCAGAAGTTGAAGTGCAGGGGGATGCTTGCCTAAACAGGTGTGGCTTCAGGAGCTGGCAGAATGCCAGTACCAACGGGGTCTCTCTTATTTCAGCAGGGAGGGCATTCCACAGCACCGTTGCCACCAATGAAAAAGCCCACCTCCATTTACCTCAAGCTGCCTTGGGTTCCATGATGGAAAAGAAGCAAAGTACAAATGTAAGAAAACGATGATACATTTCCAAAACTTTAGCAATGTATAATCAGATATTATCATAAAAAGTGCATCCCTCACAAGGGGAAAATGTGAACGAGTGGATTTACAGACCTCTATTACATTTTTTTGGTGGAGTACCTTTGAAAGTGCTCCTGCAAAGCCAGCATAGTGTTTCCTAGTATTACATTCTCAAGGTTATTTTCATCAGCCTTGCCTGCTCTCCACCGTCAGTGAGGCTTTTCCTTTAGTGTTGTTCTTTCCAGTTTAATCAAGGATCCAGGGAAAAGGTTTTCTTGCCCATAATCAATCCATCAGTCATGTCTAGCTTGTCACATCTCAAAACGATAGTAGCTTCAGAATCCATCCATAGCTGCAATATTTTCCAAATTAGCCTTTGGTTATATCATAAAGCATAAGAGAGGTGTTAAAAGTGAGAATGTTGTTGGTTTTCAGCATGTTTATATGACACCTTATTTATTCATAAATATCCTGCATTTCAAATAAATTTCCCAAAGAATGTGGCGTTAAAAACAACACAAAACATAACTATATAAAATTCACATGAGAAATTAAAAGTATACAGCAGTATTTTTTAAAAAAAACTTATAAAAACAACAGAAAATCAGGAAAAAAAGCTAGCCTAGTCATAGAATGCCTTCTGGCAGAATAATAATAAAATCTTTAAAATGCCATCTATGAATGAGGAGAGAGGGAGCTTGCTGGACTTCCCCAGGGGAGAGATTTCTACAAATGTGGAGTCACCACTGAGAAGACCCTGTGTCTAATACCCTGCAGCTGGCTTTTAGCTAAAGGCAGGCCTCTGATGTCAATCTTAAGGCTTGGACAGGTTCATATGGGCAAAGATGGTCCCTGCAATAACATTCCTCCGCCAGCAGCCTGCTTGTGCATGTGTGTGTTGGTCACCAGCATCCAGTGGAAACTGGTACGTAAGGGCATGTGGGGCACTGCCTCACCAACCTGAGTCTGCCCTCTGCCAACCCTCACCTGTCTTCCTGTCCAGGGCACGGCACTTCCTGTCAGCTTCCTCCTCCTTAGTCTCAGTGTTGCCCTTGCAGGAGGGAGGAGGACAAAACTAGAGTGAGTTGGCCTTGCTTGTCATCGGCTCTGGCTCCACCTACTGTTGGTCTCCCTGCCTGCTACCCAAAGGGCACCAGCCACCTCTCCCAGCATCTCCCTGCAGGCCTCGTGTCCTTTCTCTCTCTCCATGTGGGTTTGGTGGCCGAGGAATCTTCCACTTCATTGAAGCTAATCAGCAATTGATGTGCTCCTCCACCCCTCCCCCAAAGTTTCTGCTGCCATCTGTCTCATCCATATTCATAAATCTGATAGCTTCACACTCTCCAAAATTGAATTGCCAAGTCTCGCAACCTTAGCTAGATATGGCATGCAGTACTGTTTGATTTTAACAAGGCTGATAAGACACAACGTGCTTCTGGTAGCACTCGGTCTGCTTTTCATTCTAAATAATTTTTATGCTTCCCTTTTGACAACTTAGCTCATCCTAGGGTGATAATTAAAACGCCCAGTGTTTTTTTTATTCTGTTGCATGAAGTCTTGAGAGGGCAAAATACAGTCAAAATTCCGTACCAGCGAAATCCAGGAAAGCTATTGGTAACCTAGTTTTATATCATTTGGCAATTAAACTGATCTATAAAAAGAAAGACATAGTGAACTCAAGTAACATTGGGGCAGAAAGAACATCATTGGGTGCTTTAATTAGTAACCCTCCCCCCCCCAAAAAAAATCTGCCACTTTTTACAGTTTATGATTACAAGATACCTAGCTGAAACGGCCAAAACTGGAATGTGAGCTGAATGTCTCCTTTCAGATTTTGCCAAGAAATTCACATTCTGCCTCAAACATTTGACTACCATACTGGAATTTGCTGTGGTTTGACAAAGTCTGTCAAGCCCTGTCTTCTCTCTTTATTTTATATTGTTCAGATACCTTCATATACTGAGGTTGGGTCAGATGTGATTAAGGTGTTTTCACTGGCTGAGGTTAACATAAGAATGTAAGAAGAGCCTGCTGGATCAGGCCAGTGGCCCATCTAGTCCAGCATCCTGTTCTCACAGTGGCCAGCAAGATGCCCATGGGAAGCCTACAAGCAGGATCTGAGCACTATAGCACTCTCCCCTCCTGCGGCTACCAGGAACTGGTTTTCAGAAGCATGCTGTGTCTGACTGTGGTGGCAGAGCACAGCCATCATGGCTAGTAGCCATTGATAGCCTTATCATCCTGAGTCAAACAGCATCTGGAAGGCCAAAGGTTACCTGCCTTAGGCAGTAAAAACAGAGAGTTTATTGAGCCCTGCTGGGTTTCTGTACATAACAGGTGGGCTGCGTTGGACAGATCGTAAGCCAAGTAAACTAGGTTAGTTTCCAGACTGCCTATTTATTGAGCATTCATTCTGATTTCTCTGCAGGGAGCAGAGCTTGGAAAAGTTACTTTTTTTTAAAGTACAACTCCCATCAGCCCCAGCCAGCATGGCCACTGGATTGGACTGATGGGAGTTGTAGTTCAAAAAAGTAACTTTTCCAAGCTCTGGCAGGGAGGTTAGATGAAGTTGCATCAAGCAAATGATAACCCACACTTTCCTTATCACAAAACATCCAGTTTGGTGCTGGTGGTGGGGAGCAGGTTTGTTGCACAAGAGCCCCAAATCAACTTTAATTGTATAACCTGGACATGAATCCGACCCCAAAATAGCGAGAGACTGGAAGCAATTATGCCTTGCTTACCTTTTCCAGAATTGCCCCTGGTTTTGTTCTTTTGCAGCATCCCACACTCCATTTTGTCTTTTTTTTCTGACTTGAAAAACTCACAATCTTTTTACCATCCCCTTGTACCCAAGGGATTTCGTTCTCCATTGTGTTCTTGGTGCTATTCTCTAAGCTGGTATTTGCTGACCTGAGGTCCTCCAGATGCTATGGCTGGGGCTGATGGGAGTTGCAGTCCAACATATCTGGGGGGCACTAGGTAGGTGAAGGCTACTTTAGTCTCTTTTCTTGCTCTACACCAGTGGTTCCCAAACTTGTTTTCCCATGGACCATTTGAAAATTACTGATGTTGGTGGACCTTTTAATGATTTTTCTGCCAATTGTAGCAATTGTTTAGCCTTGAGAAAAGAAGACTGAGGGAAGATAGGATAGCACTCTTTAAGTACAGAGGAAGGCCAGGATCTCTTCTCGATCATCCCAGAGTGTAGGACACAGAATAATGGGCTCAAGTTACAGGAAGCCAGATTTAGACTGAACTTCAGTAAAAACGTCCTAACTGTTAGAGCAGTGCGACAATGGAGCCAATGACCCAGGGAGGTGGTGGGCTCTCCAGCACTGGAGGCATTCAAGAGGCCGCTGGACAGCCACCTGTCGGGTATGCTTTAATTTCGATTTCTGCATTGAGCAGGGGGTTGGGCTCGATAGCCTGATAAGACCCTTCCAACTCTACTGTACTATGATTCTGTGATTATGCTGTGCTAGATGCTGTGTGATTTTTAATTGTATTTTTATTGCTTCTTTTATGTCTTATATTGTATTTTCATTGTATTACAATTTTCATTCCATACAGGTCAGAGTTTGATACAACAAAATACACAATTGAAAAAGTAAAAGAAGCAATACAGAAGCAGTTAAAAATCAATATGAATATTTCATGTGTACATGTCGCAGACCGCCTGAATGAAGCTCAGGGACCACTGGTGGTCCAAGAACCACAGTTTGGAAATCCCTGATCTACACCAAAGGCACACAGAGACAAGTGTCAGAACGTCTTCTGTTTTTCACTTGCAAAGCTGCACAAGTCAGCCTGAATCTCAGTTTGCCGGGAATGGGCAGGAAAGGACAAAGCAACAATGTTGTTGCATGGCATGTGGTTCGCAAACAAAGAAATTGGAAAAAATCTGTTGACACTGATTTTTAGGGTTTTTCTTTTTCTTTTCTTTCTTTCTTTCTTTCTTTCTTTCTTTTTTTTTTAAAAAAACACCTGTCTGATAAAATTCGACTACTGGTACCTGCTTTTTGCCAGTCTTTCTTTTTCAATGCACTTCAAATGTCCCTGTTAAAATGAATCTGTTTCTCATAAGAATGTTGCCGGCCTAGCCTCAGAGCTTGCTCCTCAGTCATGGTTAACTCATCTCTTGGGTGAAGGAACTGCCTAGTCTCCTTGTCATGACCCCCGAATCCTGCAGCAATCTGGATACAAGGTTGAAGGCTGCAGAGGCACCAGCTGAGGAGCCAGATCAAGTTCAGGGCTCTGAGCTGGCTGCTAGAGATCAGGCAGCCACTGTGACTGCAGCTGGCAGACAGAAGCCCCCAGAGGAACCTCCTGGATTGCCAGAGCCCAGATGCTGGCAGGCGCCTTCCCCTGAGGAACCAGATGCTTCCCACCACACTTAACCAGCCCAGCGGTGCAGGGACGCAGCAGGAAGGAGGCTGTGGAAGAAAGGAGGAGTGCCTGTCCTCAGGCCTGAGGGCTGCCCCTTGAAGGTCCTGAAGTTCCCCACCAGAGGGCGGAGGCTGGAGGATGTAATCCGGAGGCAGAGGCTTTAAAAACCTCACTCTGCTCCTAACTGTTGTTGGAACAAGTTGCTCACTCAGACATATCTGCAGTCCTGCGGCTTCTGACCAGCTTTGTCCTGCCTTGTATCCAACCTTCTCTGTGGGATCCAGAATCAGCCTGGAACATGACACTCCTCCGCTGCCTTGATTGTTTCCCTTGGATCTTGACCCCTGCCTGGCTCTTGGCTATGCACCAGCCTCTGGCCCTCCAGATCTTCAAGCACTGCTCTGTAAATTGATCCCTGCCCGTGTTGTACTATTGCCCACTTGGGATGCCATCCAGCTTCTCTGGAACCAGACAGCCTGGAGCCTGGTTGTTGCCGAGACCTGACAAATCCAGCAGTTGGCAAACATTGGTGGCAACTGAGGGCTAGCCCGCAAGGACTTCTGCTATGCTAAATGTGTTAGTTTTTAAGGTGGCTGCTGGAACTTACTGTTTCCAACTCTACTATTTGATGATTCTATGATTCTCTTGGGGCATCTGGTTGGCCACTGTGAGGACAGGATGCTGGCCCATATTGGCCTTTGATTTGATCCAGCAGGGTTCCTGTGATGTGTGTGGGTTTTATCTGTCTTGTGCCATCACTACACGTGGTACTTGATCAAGGAACATAAAACAGAGCCACCCTTCTTTTCCCAAGAAGCTTCCAGAGTCAAATTTGTCATTGCTCCCATGCCTTGTAACTGTTTTTTTAAAAAAAATCCTTCTTATTTCTGTTTATTTTTTATTTTATTAAATTTATATCCCGCTCTTCCTCCTAGAAGGAGCCCAGGGCGGCACACTGGAAATTGTGGAAACCAGTCCTCCTTAATCTAGTCTACACAGCAGGGTTGTGTGTGTTTTTTAGGGGTGTGTGAAGCTAGATGAGATAAGAATGGGAAGGAAGGTTGTACACCGCAAAGTTCGGTAGAAGAGCAATCATTTTTACTCTGCACTGAAAAAATAAATTCACAGTTAAAGCTAGCAATTCAAATAAGGCAGCACGAGGCACACAGAAAAATCTTCACAGGGAGAACTCTGTGGGATTCTGCACCCGGCATAACAAGCAGGTTCTGCTGACATCCCCCATTCATTTACAGCACACTGCTGGCAGTCGCAGGTGCCGTTGCCATGGCAACATACTAACTCTAGCCTATATCTGAGGAGGTCCCCTCAGCCGGCATCCCAAGGTTTCCCCCGAATGCTTGTAGGGAAGCGGACATGGCTTCTGAATGCCAATGAACAATCTGCTACTGGTCGGGTGAGGGGAGAGGAAAATAGAGCGAAACAGTGCAAAGTGACTCGAATAATAATTTTGGATGGGGAAAAAAAATCCCCCAGTGTCACGACACATGCATCAACATTCCTCTGTCCTCCTGCAGGATCATAAACCCTGGAAGAGCATCCGTTAATTCAGAGCCATCTTGGTGTACAGCTGGGTGGGCTGCAATCGCAGCCATGCCTACAGACTCTTGCCTCCTTCCAAGGAGGGAGCTGTTATTTTTAATTGCCCCAAAATGCAACCATGAATGCAGCTCAGTGCGGCAGAGAAGACTTGTTCTGGGGAGAACCTCTTGCCAACCTCCTGCGCAAAGCATATTCAAGCATGCTCCCCATGTCGATACAGAGACTTTGCTGTTAATCTTTTTCCTTATATGCTTGGATTGTTTTTTTGACAACACCCCCTCCTTGTGCTGCAACTCCAGTTACTCACCAAGGGAGTTCCCTGCTTCTTGGTTTCTGCCTTGCAACAAATTTGCGGGGGGGGGGATGTGTCCCTTCAGCATCACCTCAGCGACACTGGTAAGCTTGCTTCCAGGGGGGTGGAGAAAAGGGCTGCGGAAGTCCTTAAGTGTTGGAACTCTTGTGTGTGATGTGATAAACATCTGGGGTCAGGTTACCTTGGGGGCATAGGAAACTGCCTTATGCCAGGTCAGACTCTTTGTGCATTGATCCCAGTGTTGTGTACTCTGACTGGCAGCTGGTCTCCAGGTTTTTGGGCAGAGAAGAGTCTTTCCCATCACTTTTAGGCCAGGAGTAGGGAGCCTTTCTTCAACCTGAGGACCACCTTCCTTTCTGAGCGCCCCTCTGGGGACCACATGCCAGTGGTGGGCAGGGCCACAGGCAAAAGTAGGCAGAGCGATGCATGCCATTTTTTTTTACCTTTGCACAGTAGGCTAGTTTCTGTGCACACTCACACCCCCGTCTCTCCATCCAGGCAAGCCAGAGGCATAGCCAGAGGTCAAGGGCACATGTCAGCCAGGCAAAAACATTCAAGGAGGGTGCAAAGCTGGTCTGGTCAGGGGTCTGTCCTGGGGAGGGGATGTGGCCCAGATGGAGAGGAATGGAGGACTGCATTTGGTTCCCCGGCCTGAGGTTCCCTAACCTGTTTTAGGTGGAGGTTGAACCTAGGACCTTCTGCACAGTAGAGGCTAGTCCATAAAGCAGCCTTTCCCAACCAGTGTGCCTCTGGATGCTGTTGGACCACAACTCCCATCAGCCTCAGCCAGCATTGCCAATGGTCAGGAAAGATGGGAATTGTGGTCCAACACCATCTGGAGGCACACTGGTTGGGAAAGGCTGCCATAAGGGCTGATGGGGCTGTGCCCCACCAGCCTCACTCTGCCTTCAGACAGCACCCACCTGCCTGCCTTCTTCCTTACAACCAGTGCAGAGCGTGACGTTGCTTGCCAGAGTCCTCCTCCCTGTTAGTTCCAGTGTTCCCTTTGTAGAACTCAGCAGGGAGAAGGAAGATTGGGACAAAATTAGAATGAGCTGGCTCTGCCTCTCATTGGCTCTGGTGCCATCTGCTGTTGGGCTCCCTCCCCGTCAGTCCCAATTGGCACCAGCCACCGTTGCTTCTGCATGCAAACAAATCACATGCTTTCCTACTGAACTGTGGCCCCTCTGTATGAAATTATCACCATCCATTTATTTGTGTGCCACTTCCCCCCAAATTGTGTCCAAATTGGCTTACAGTATGTTATGTGAACAACAGTAACTATAACAACTAAAAAAGAGCAATTAGAAATAATTAAGGGGTTGTATCTAATCTAGTACTAAGTTAAAATCACCCTAGTGGTATACTTGTTCTGGTAGTGAAATGTTTTGTACCAGCAAAATGTTGTTGTGCAAGAGACTGCACAAGTAGTTTCCTGGTAACTTCTCATTATGAGTCCAAAGTCAGATAACCTCAGTTTCATCATTTTAGCTTTTACTCTTCATCAAATGGCCCTTCCAGCACAGGTGAGATTCTATTAAGAAAGAACAGCTAACATGTGATTAACTCACAGGGAACTGTCCAGGGTCCTGATGTCTAATTCTGACCTTCCTTGTATCCATGGACCATCCTTGTATCCATGGATGTGATGAACTGGTGTCACAGACTGAATTTGAGACTGTCCATACACCAAGCATGCAGGTGATGGTTTATATCCATTTTTTTCCAGAAGTGCCAGAGCCAATTGTTTCTTGGCCCTGGTCAAAAGCAGCCTTGAACCAAGAGCTTAAAATATAGGAAAACTCAACCTCTGAGTAGCTTCTTATTCTGAATTAGACAACTGACAGACAGCGGCTCTCCAGAGTTCCATACAGGAATCTCTCCTAGCCCTATCTGGAGATGCCAGGGGCCTTTTCCCTGCAACACAGATGCTCTACCACAGGTACTTCACCATCTGTACCTGACTCTTAGCTGCTGTTCAAGGCCCAGGTCAAGATAATTCCAGTGGTGTCCTTCTTTATGATCCCTGTGCTTCAGAGTATGTGCAGAGTGCCATTCAAGGATGTTGTGTGTGTGTGTGTTTAAAAACACAACTTATGGAAAACAGGGGCATAACAGCAAACACATTCATTTTCCCTCCTGACTTTATATCCTGACAACTATCTAAGAGGCTAAATATTTGGCTGGCCCTCCCATCCAGTACTGGTTTGCTGGCAATCTTACATCTATTGTGTGTTCCATTTTCTTCTCAATCACAATCAAAGCCTAATCAGGGAGGACAATTTGCTGCCATATTACACATTTCTGGGAGGCAGAGCCTTGACATAAGGTAGCATAGGGTTGCTCTATATACTGATGAATATGATAAATGAAATAGTTGTCTTGCTCGAGGGCACTTATGGGAAAGCTGTTTTTTAAAATAAAAAATGCCATATCATGGAATGTAAGTTAATGATGAACCTCTTTTCCTCATGCCCCCCCATAGGTTTGTTTGTTTAATTTACTGGGGTGTGGTTGGGGAAGTGATACTGGTCAAATTTTACTATGAACATTAAATTAATGCTGAAGCCCCATCTGCATTACACATTTGGAGCAGTATCCAGAGCTTGGAAAAGTTACTTTTTTTGAACTACAACTCCCATCAGCCCCAGTCAGCATGGCCACTGTATTGGCTCATGGGAGCTGTAGTTCAAAAAAGTAACTTTTCCAAGCTCTGTATCATACCACTTTAAACAGTTATGCCTTACCCCAAAGAGTCCTGAGAACTGTAGTTTGTTAAGGTTGCTGAGGTTTGTTAGAAGACTGAATTCTCCCCACAGAGCTACAATTCCCAGAGTGGTTTAACAATTAATCCCTCTTCCCAGGGAACTCTGGGGATTGTAGCTTTGTGAGGGGAATGGGGTGTCCTAGAAACTGCCAGCACCCTTCATAAACTGTAGTTCCCAGGATTCTTTGGGGGAAGCCATGCCTGTTTAACGTGGTATGACACTGCTTTAAATATGTAGTGCAGATGGCGCCCAAGTCTATATCAAAATAGGAGCTGTTTGAAGCCAAGGTACACAAGACAGAATTAAGGTCATGAACATAAAAAAAGATAGACATCCCATTACTCTGATGCTCTGTCCCTCTTACATATGCATTTACTGTATCTATTCATACATGGATGTGCAACAGAGATGCAAAACACAGTGGTGAGGAACCTGTGGCCACCCATACGTTGTTGGAGCATAGCCAATAGTCAGGGATGATGGGAGTTGGAGGCCAACAACATCTGTAGGCTCACAGGTCCCCCAGTTCATGCATGAATGTATCTGTATTATATGTCTGTATTGATGTGTAGTTGTAAGCCGGGACTTTGTGGTGAAGGCAGGCTAACCTCAATAAATAAATCCCATAAATAAATAAATAAATAAATGTGAAAGGGTCTAAACCTTGTTGAATTTACCTTGTTGAGGTCTTAAGGTCTCAGGGAGCCAGAGATAATGACCTTGGTAAGTGGCCAGATTTCACCTTTGTTGCTATCATATAGTGGTAAAAGACATCATTTACAACGACCTATATGTAAATGGTGAAAATATACCTTGCGAAACAATCATTTATAAGGTTTATTTCTTGAGTGCCACCAAAGGCCTCCAGTAAATGGCTCAATTTCACCCTCATTTCTCTCACTTACCAGAAAACATATCATGCTCAGCTTCTGATATTCCTTCCTCATTCTGGTCTGTACACCAGCAGGCTACTAGAACACCAGTGTTAGGGCAGGAAGCAGAAGATGATGCACATATCTAAAACCTCAGAAGAGCCCAGTTGCTGGATCAGGCCAAAGGCACATATGATCCAACGTCCTGTCCTCACAGTGACCAACCAGATGCCCCCAAGGGAAGCCCATAAGCAGGACCTGAGTGGAATAGCACTTTTCCACTTGGGTTCACCAGCAAGTGGTATTATCACGGCATCGCAAAGCAGGGCACTGATGTTGGAGGGAATCTACTGAACCATTTCTGTCAAATCAGTGCAGAACCGGGGTGTGTGTGTGGAGCTAAGAAATTGGCGTACAATGTTTGGTTGATTATTCAGCTGATTATTTCTTGATTGCAACCCTTTTGATTAAAAATGTGTTCCCAATTAATCATGCTTCATATTAAAAAAAAGCTGTATTTAATATAAGTACTTATAAAAACTGCAGATAGCAAGTGCCAGAAGCAGGTGGAATATCTTGTCTAATTGGAGACTGCAGTGGCTGATAGGTACATAATCTAAAACAGGGATCAGGAACCTCAGGCCTGGGGGGCCAAATGAAGCCTTCCATATCTGTCCAGCCCCTGTTGCAGCCCCTTTCCCCAGGCTACCCTCCTCAGTAGCCCTGCTCCACACCCTCCTTGAGTGCTTTTGCCTGGCTGAAATGCTTTCTTGAACTGTGATCATGCCTCTTGCCTGGATGGGGATGGAGAGAATTGTGTGTGTCTAATCCTCTGACTTTTGCATGGCTGGGCTATAGCCAACTGTACAAAGATCAGAGTCACATCTATAGCTTCACCAACTTTTGCTTCTGGCTTCACCCACTTTTGCTCTGGCCCTGCCCACCACTGGCATGCGGCCCCTGGATAGTTGCCTATGAGGAAGTGTGGCCCTCAGGCTTAAAAAGGTCTGTACGCATGAACTAAAAAGAAAAATGTTTTTCTTTGAAACTATTGTTCTTTCTCATGTGCAAAATCATGCAGATTTAATGGATCACAACCGTACACAGTTAAACGACTGCAAATTTTTTGATCAGGTGATAGCCTTGCTGACAACTGTTCAACATTTCATATCCCATACAAAGTCATTCAGTCAATATTCTGCTAAGATCAGGCATTCCTTCCCTCACTCCCTTTCCATCTATAGGCCTATAAATTGTCGGAAAGGGACATGCAAAGTTACTGCCGAGCTAATGCACGGAGTTATTCTCCTCATTATTTGGCATGTGAGCAAAGATAAAAAACTCAAGTTCAATCAATGGGAAACATTCTTGTATCTTAGAAATTCGAGCATATATCAAAGTCAAACAATATTTGAAATAATGAGCTCTTCAAAGCTGGAACAATTCAGATTTCCATATGCCTTTGCAGCAAGCATGCAAGCAATCAATGGCCTCAATTTTCCCGGGGAAGAGCGTCGGAAAATCTGAAATAATTTCAGAGCACAGGAGTAAACAACTGCAGTCAGACAAGAGGATGCAAGCCTTTCATTGCAGACTCTTTGGCCAATGCGTGCATCCCATTGTTCATGGAGAGATGTGCTTTTTAAATATATACATATATACATATATATGGAAATGGCATTCAGCTAATGCTCAGATAGATGGCTAAGGTGAATAGCAAGCACAACTATCTGAAATAACAATGTCCTACACATCTGGAACTCTGTCTCCTCAGCTTCTCCTGATCCATTTGCTGGAGCAGACAGGAAAGGTATCACCTAAGAGTTTGGAGGGAGAGGGTTCTAATAGACTGGATTTGTGAATCCTGCAACTTTTCATTTGGGAGACAATCTTCCCCTGCCTCAAATTACCCTCCTCCAAGAAACTGCAAAGGGAACAGACACTGCTTATTCCTCATTTATAGAACCATTGCAACAAATCCTATCTCCTCTTAGACCTATTTGCATCCTTAGAAACTAACATGGCACAATCAGGAGCAGAGACTTGAAACAGAATGTGGGCAAAGGAGGCGAGCACTAGTCCACTTAGCTGTGTCAGATACACCGCTACAAGTGATGGCTGTTTTGCTGACTGTAAGTTAAGTTTCAGACAGCTCTGATGTTTATTTGTGGGAAAGGATGAGAGAGAGAGAGAGAGAGAGAGACAGAGAGAGAGAGAGAGAGAGAGGAGTGTGTTCTCCAATTGGAGTCAACCTCTTTCTGAGTTGTTCACATCATGCATTAGTAACTTTGTCTTCTTTCCTCTAAGGCATGAATGGGGAACCTGCGGCCCTCCAGATATTGCTGGACTACAATTCCCATCATCCCTGACCATTGACCATGCTGCCTGGGGCTGATGGCTGGGGCAAATGGGAGTCCAGCACCTTCTCAATCCTGGTCTAAGGGCTTGGGAGTCAACTGAGCCAAGCATTTTAGGATGATGATCCTGATTAGAGTTTCATTGAATGTTTTCCAGATTCATTGTTCACACTGATAATAGAGCAAAGGTGGGTGGACAGAGGGACATTCCCCCACCTCAAACAAACTTTTGACTGTCAGAATATTCATCTTTTTGAAATCACTGTTTTATGCCATTGCTTCCCTTCTCTGCTATGCTTTCTGCACCATCCTCCTCTCGCCACACATACTTTCCAGTTGAGAACTTCAGAAAAGTCTGCTGGATCAGGCCAGTGGACCATCTAGTCCAGCATCCTGTTCTCACAGTGGCCAGCCAGATACCCCAGTGGGAAGTCCATAGCAGGACCTGAGTGCAGGAGCATCTTCCCCTCCTGTTGTTTCCAGCAACTGGTATCTGGAAATATATCACCTCATGCTAGTAGCCATTAATAGCCTTCATTTGTCTAATGGCTTTTAAAGCCATTCAAGTTGGTGGCCATCACTGCCTTTTGTGGGAGCAATTCCATAGCTTAACTATGTGCTGTGTGAAGGACTTTCTTTTGTCTATTCCGAATCTTCCAACATTCAGCTTCATTGGATGTCTGTGAGTTCTAGTGTTATGAGGGAGATAAATGTTTCTCCACCCACATTCTCCACAACGTGCATAACGTTATACACTTCTATCATGTCATCTCTTACTCTCCTTTTCTCTAAACTAAAAAGCCCCAAATACTGCAACCTTTCCTCATAGTGGAGTCACTCCACCCCCTTGATCGTTCTGGTTGCCATTTTCTGAACCTTTTCCAGCTCTACAACATGCTTTTTGAAGTGAGGTGATCAGAACTGTACGAAGTATTCCACAGTTACTGTACAGAGTTACTGCTTCTTTCTTTTTCTGGATTTATATACACATTACCAGCCAATCAGGGATCATGTCATGGATGGGATGATGCCACAACAATATGTAGCAGATCTAGTTTAGCTGCAAGATGATATCCAGTGTGTGTGTGGGGAGCCAGTTAAGCATGAGGAAGCAATGCCTCTTGCATCAGTTACCTTGGCTGTCCTAGCCAATCAGGGATTATTTCATGACTGGGATGATGTACCTGCACCACATATCTAATCAGTTTGGCTAGGGGATACTATTGAAAGGAAATAGAGCAGAGAGAGAGAGAGAATACAATATACTGTAAATGCAAAGGCAAACCCTTTTGTAGCCTTTGTGGGAAAGAGGGGGCACTTTTTGACACAACCAAAAATGTTCCAGTGCAATGTTTGGGCTCTGGCCTAACTTGCTCATAACATAAAGCTGGGGGAAGGGGGGAATCCACTGAAAGTGAGATGTGAAAAGCTTAACAAAATGCATGGCTCTTCCTCCTGCCCTCTGACCATTAGTGTGCAAAATGCAATTTAAAAATCATTCAGCAAGTACATAGATGATTTCCATCGGATAACAAAGGGAAATGAAAGCCCCAGTGCTCTTATCTCCATTTGCCCATGGAAGGAAAGGAAAGGAAATCTCACATTTTCACCCCAGCATCACAGCCGCAGCCTTGTAAACAAAAGTCAATAGAAGGTTTCATTTGATTACAGGCTTTGATCCATCAGCACTGGATTCTGATTTGCTCTTAACGCTGGCCAGATTGCTTTCATCTTATAAAATATATGAGGAAGCAAGATGACCCAAACAGATTTGCTGAAATTGGATGCTCCCTCCCCTAAACCCCCCACTGTGCCCCCCTCCTCTTCACAAAAATGTTGTTTACATGAATAATACTATGAGACACAGTATGCTATGAGCTAAAAGGGAAAGTCATCTCAGTGAATTTGGAACAGAATGTTAAAATTCTTGGTGATGATTTGAGATGGAAGGATCTGTCCATTTCAGTTTCTCTCTCTCATTTTTCCGTCTTGAATACAGTTCTCCACATTTCTGCTGCAATTTGTGTTTTTTTAATATATGTGCATGGTTCCCCCCTCTCCATTTTATCCTTACAGCAACCCTGTGAGGTTAGGCTAAGAGACAGTGATTGACAGTGAGCTTCATGTCTGTGTGGGGATTTGAACTCTGGTCTCCCAGGTTCTAGTCCAACACTCTAATCATTACACCACGCAGGCTCTCACTATTTTAGGCTGGCTACAGGAGCTGCAAATGAAAAAGAAAATATTCTTCCCTTCAGTATCTCAAAAAGGGCATTATATTGAGGTTTAGGGTAATACGTGCTTATCTGCAAATTTAATCAATCTGTTGAGAGCATATAACATTTTTTAAAGATCATCAGTTTGACAGTCTCAATTGTTTCCTGCAAATGCTCAAGGTGGTAGAAGGAAATCTCTCTCCTTTCCACTCTGGTACTGCAGATAGCTATGTTCAGAGAGAGGAAACATTGGATGGGGTGGAATTCTACTCCTCCTGGGTGCCATGGTCTAACTCAGGTGTGGGGAACCTGTGGCCCTCCAGATGTTGCTGAACCACAACCCCCATCATTCCTGGCCATTGGCCATGCTGGCTGGGGCTGATGGGAGTTGTAGTTCAGCAACGTCTGAAGGGCCACAGGTTCCTGACACCTGGTCTAGCCGACTGTCCTTTTGGAGTTAGGAAGGACTATTCTTGTTCCTAGTTATTCTGTGAGTTCTATGAGAGAGGAGGCAGTTTGGAATTCTTCTTCTTCTTCTTCTTCTTCTTCTTCACCATCATCATTAGGCTTCTTTTGTCGCATGTGTCATGGTCTCTTGGTTTGCACATCAAACTGAAGCCACATATCATGGTGAATACAAATGAACTTGAATTCTAATGACTTGAAATTAGCAAAGGTCCCCTGCTGATGAGAAGACAGTCTATTTTGGGCAGATTGTGTGGGCAAATCAATTCTGAGGTGGAAGTGGAATCAGTGATGCGGGCAGCTTGAGATATAATTACCATGGAGATAACATTTGTATCTCATGTGAAGCTGCCTAGCCCAGACTACAGTAATAATATTGTGGCAGGCAGTGTGTGTGTGTGTAGTCCCGTAATGCTAAGAAACTGAAATTTTATCGGCAGTAGATTAAACTCCTTCTTCGCACCACACACAATTATTTTATGGAATTTGCTACCTACAAAATATGGTGATGGAGCCATTAGTTCCGATGGCTTTAAAAGAGGATTAGACAAGTACATGGAGGATAAAGCTATCAATGGCTACTGGACATGATGCCTGTGTTCTCCCTCCATTGTCAGAGGCAGTAAGTCTCTGCATATCAGTTGCTGGGAATCACAAGTGGAGAGAGCACTGTTGCGCACAAGTCCTGCCTATGGGCTTTCCACAGGGATCTGGTTGGCCGCTGTGAGCAGAGGATGCTAGACTGGATGGGCCTTTGGCCTGATCTAGCAGGTGGGCGCTTCTTATCTTCTCCAAAAATGGTCAGGCCAGAGATGAGGAGCCTGTGACCCTCTAGCAGATGTTGTAATCCACCTCCCATCTTCCCTGACCATTGGTCATTCTGGCTGTTGGGCTGCTGGGAGTTGGAGCCTAACAGCATCTGGAGGGCCACAGGTTTCCCATGCCTGGTTTAGATATCTGAAATATCACCTTATCCATTACATGCCCAGTCAAAACAGAGCCTCCTGCAGATACCATCTGATCAGGAGGTCCATTCCGCACAACATAGGAAGCGGACCTTTAGTATTGTGGCACCGAAGCCTTTTAAGCTGAGACATTATTCCGGTCTGCATCTGTGTTGGAATTGCTTTTTAATATGTTTTTTAAACCTTTTCTTTTTTTAAAAAAATGATGTCTTTAAAGCTTTTAAAAATGTTTTTAAAGATGTTTTGTTTTAATATATTTTAAAGTCTGTTTTTATGATGTTTTAAAGTGTTGTAGTGCTTTTGTTTGCCACCCTGGGCTCCTACTGGGAGGAGGGGCAAGATATAAATATAATAACAGATATATAAATAATAAGAGAACAGTGGTTCCCAAACTTTTTTCCCCACATGAACCACCTGAAAATTGTTGATGGTCTGGGCAGACCGCTCAATGATTTTTCTGCCTGTTGTAGCAATTGTAATGTGCTGTGCTAGATGATGCACACTTTTGAATTCCATGGAACTCAAACTGTAATGCGATAAAACACAATATAAGAAATAAAAGGAGCAATAAAAATATAATTACAACCAATATGGATATTTAATATGGTCATGCCGTGGACCACCTGTAGAAAGCTCATGGACCGTGGGTGATCCACGGACCAGTGTGAGAACCCTGCCCTGGAATATAGCCCTGGTGGCTAGGAGCCATTGATAATCTTATCCTCCATGAATTTGTCTCATCCTCTTTTAAAGCCATCGAAGTTGGTGACAGAGCTTGGAAAAGTTACTCTTTTGAACTACAACTCCCATCAGCCCCAGCCAGCATGGCCACTGGATTGGGCTGATGGGAGTTGTAGTTCAAAAAAATAACTTTTCCAAGCTCTGGTTGGTGGCCATCACTGCTTCCGGTGCGAGCAAACGGCATAGTTTAATGATGCCCTGAGTGAAGTTCTTCTATTTGTCTGCCTTGAATCTTCCAACGTTCAGCTTCATTGGACGGCCATGAGAGAAGAAGAAAAAGTCTCCCTATACATCATACATAATTTTGTGCACTTCTATCTTGCCTCCATTTTGCTTGCTTTTTTCCTACACTTAAAATGGCCCAACTGGTGTAACCTGTCCTCACAGTGGAATTGCCCTGACCCCTTGATGTTGCACTGGCAAGAGTCAGGCAACAAATGAACCGCTTTATTGCTGGCCATGCCACCTTATCACTTTGTGGAGCCTCAGTGAGGCCCTGGTTTGGAGGTCATCTGGATTTATGTGTTCTCCTCCTGAGTAGGCCTCAGACACAGAAGGCCTTGTGCTGCCTGCCATCTGCTGCTGGCCTGGGCTTCAGTTCAGACTAATTGCTTCAGGGGTACCTCCACTGTCAGAGACACTACACCCCTGAACACCAGCTGCTGGGAATCACAAGTGGGGGGACGCTGTCACACTCGGGTCCTTCTGGTAGGCTTCACATAATGGGCACCCGATTGACTGCTGAGAACATGAGGCTGGACTAGATGGACCTTTAGCCTGGCCCAGCAGGGCTCTTCTTATGTCCCAGGCTGATTCTGGCAAGCCTGGAACTGGTAAATGTGGCCCATCTTGGTGCACTGTATCTCCTTACTCTGCAGACTCTCTGGGTAGGTCCTAGGACCAGTATCCCCCCCCCGAGTGTGTTGGTTTCTTTTGGCCCTGTAGTTTCTGAGGTTTGTGATCAGGTCTTCCTCCACAATCCAACCTATGGGGTCCACACCGGTGTACAAGGACTTCTGCATCAGGCTCTGGATGATATGACATTATATCAGCTGCGCAACTACTGCAGAGCAGAGCTATCAGCTTCTAGACTATTTGTGGGCTTCCCAGAGGCATCTGGTTTGCCCCTGTGGTAAGCAGGATGCTAGAGGAGAGAGACTCTTGATTTGACCCAGCAGGACTAGTCCTACATTTTTATTAGCCTTGATAGTTAGGAATAGAACTTCCATGTATAAGGGCAGTATATTTCTGAATATTAGATGCTGGAGACTTTTGAAGGAGAAGGGCTGTTGCTTTCAAGGCCTGCTTTTGGATTCCCAGTTGGTCACTCTGATTGGCAGACACCTGGTTCTTCCCTGTCAGAAAGAGGACACCGTACTTGATGGACCCTTGATTTAATCCAGCAATCTTATCAATCTTTATACATTTTTTAAAATTTTATTTGCAGTGTCCAAACTTGAAATATAGTTTTTCTCCCCATCAACTTCAAATAGGAAAAAAAAAAAAACTTACCAGCACACATAATCTTGTTGTGAGCCAAAATTAGGCAAACATGTCACCTTGCACCTAAGTTTTATAGACAGGAAGTTACAACGTTTTTGTAGACCATGTAAATATTGCGGGCTGACCCAGTGGCAGCTGGTGCCCATTGGAAATGGTAGGGAGCCCAAGAGTGGGTGGAGCCAAAGCCAATGATGGGCAGAGGCAGAACCAAGGAGAGGCGGAGCAACTAATTCGGGTTTTGTCTTCATTCTCCTTCCTGCGGAATTCCACAAGGGCGGCAGTGAGATGAAGGAGGAGGCTGACAGGTGTGCCATCACGGGACTGGAAATCAGAAGGCAGGCAGGTGGGGGCTGGCTGAGGGCAGACTAAGATTAGGGGGCACTGCCCCCTTTGCCCTAATGGAGCAGCCTTCACTGGGCTGACCCACGCAGAGCACTAAGCACCAGTAGTTGTATCTTGGTAGGGGAAGAGAAGGGCCGGCAGGTGGTGAGAGGAGAGGGGATGCTATGGAGCTTCAAGGTTGTGATTGCAGTCTCACCCTGCGAATGTGAACAGGTGGCCGTTTGACACATAATGACACACACTCGAGGAATGTTCGGCCCCTGCACGGCATAAAAAGAACAATCAGAATATGCTATTATGGGTGCCAGAATCTCATTTAAAACCTAATTAGGTCTAGTCGAAAGCTAGAGTAGACTTGTCGTAGGATAAAGAGATTGATGTGTCTGCATGAAATGTGTGGTGCCTATTCATTCCTCTTCTCTGAAAAGAAAAAAAAAGGTTGGTTAAGAAAGTAGCATTCCTTTTTGTGAACTTTTCAGTTGGATGTTCCTATTATTCCTCTGTTGGGTGCTAGAGCTCTTGATGAAAAGGATAATAGCATTTGTCTAGAGCCAGTGTGGTGTAATGGTCAGACTGCTGGACTAGGACCTGGGAGACCAGAATTCAAATCCCTGCTTGGCCGTGAAGCTCATTGGGTGGCCTTGGGCCAGTCACTGTCTCTTAGCCTAACCTAACTTGCAGGGCTGTTGTGAGGATAAATGGGGAGGGAGAGAACCTTGAGCTCCTTGGAGAAAAGGTGGTATATAAATGAAAATGATGATAATGATGTTTTCCCCTTCCTAAGCCAGAGGTATCTAAAGTGGTGCCTTCCATATGTTTTAAACTCCAGATCTCATCAGACCCAGCTAACAAGGTCAATGAGATGATGAGAGTCAGCAATGATTATGAAGGTCCATAGCTCAGTGGCAGAGCATCTGCTTTGCATGCCGAGGTCCCTGGTTCAATCCCTGGCATATCCAGGTAGGACTGAGAATGTCCTCTGCCTGAATCTCTGGAGAGCTGCTGCCTGTCAGTGCAGACAACACTGAGCTATACATGGACCAATGGTCTGACAAGCATAGGGATGGGTGAGAATTTTGATTCAGTTCACATTTCACGCAGAATTTATCAAAGTTGCAATTTCCAAAACAATATGAGAACCAAAACACAGCCATCCTTCGAAATTCACATTTCTTAGAATTTTGGGATGCAGTTTGCCAACTAAACAACATTTACAGGAATGCATATGTGAGGGGAACGTGTGCATAAAAATGAATACCTGAATGAAAATAACATGCAAAAGGCATGACATGATGAGAAATGGCTTGCAAAAATGTGTACCTTTGTCCAAACTGCCTACAAAAATGTCTTTATTTGGAGAAATTCGCACTAAAATGGTGGAGAATTTTCATGAGGATTTTTTTTTTAAATTGCAGATCACTGCAGAAATGTAGAGAGAGACCTCAATTTAACACTGGAAAAATGAGAAACTGAGAGAACTGAAACAGGCAAATCTTTCCATCCCTAGTATAAGGCAGGTTCCTCACTTCGGTTCTACAAGGCCAAGGTAGGACTGCAATAATGGGATACAGGAAGCTGCTTTAGACAGACCATCAGGCTACCCCCGTGGAAGTGACCCTGGGCGCCAGTCTTTGCTGTGACAGTTTGTCTATTATAGGCAAATAGACCAACGTTCCAGGTAAGTGTTTAATTTCCCTTTTGATTGTGCATTCTCACTGTTTCTCCCACTTTCCCCTTTTTATAATTTTCCTATGTAAACTTCTTAATTGGCTGTCTGGGCAGTACTGGTTTATTCAGCTAAGTCCTATTCAGAGCAGACCCATGGAAATGAATGAACCTACGTTGGTCATGCCCACCAACTTCAAAGGGTCTACTCAGAGTAGGACAGCAATGAATGCTACCCATAAGAAGCTGCCATATACTGTGTCAGAACATTGGACCACAAGCTCAGTACTGTCTACCCTGAATGGCAGTTGCTCTCCAAGGTTTCATGCAGGGTTTCTTTCTCCCAACTTTACCTGGAGATGCTGGGGATTGAACCTGGGACCTTCTGCATGCAAGGCAGGTGCTCTGCCATGGAGCTATGGGCAGAGAAACCCCTGTACACATACACATACCTCACCTGTTTCATAAATAATCCAGCAAAACCTCGTAAATTGCCCAGGAGCCCAAAAGATATTTGGAAACTAATATGCTTTCCCCCAGATGCGTTGTGAATTGGCCAAGTCATACTCTCAATGTCGCCAGGCGCTGAAAGAGGCCCAGAGGCTTTCTTTCACCCTGCACCTTTCCAGGCAAATGAGGCCCTCCCTGTTGCACCCTGAAATGAAAATCTGTAGTGACTCTCTCCCACTGCCAGGTGATGCTTTCTTGAGAACAAGCCAGCCAGCATGTACTCAATTTCAAGTGAGGAGAGACAGACAGACAGTCAGGCAATCAATCTTTAGTCTAATGGCTGCTTGAGCAGTATTTCTTTATGGATTGAAACAGTTACGATGCCCAATTAATTAACAATGATAATGATGAATAAACGAAGTCACAAAAGAACCCAACCTGAAATCACTGTTGGTTACATGACAAGGATGTCACAGATTTGCCACTAATTGGATTGCACTCTCTTGTCAGAGCAAGTTCCTTTTAGTACTGTTGCTATGCACCCACTTTCCCTCATCTTTGCTGACTACTTTTCTCTTTTTCTTCCTCTTTTCCCTCAGGTCTCTCTTTACCAATTTATTTTTTCTCCCCTTGATTTTTCTCAACGTGTACTTGCATACACTCAACGTGCTTGCCACATGAGCATTACAGCTATGCAGACAAGCATCAGTCTCTCTCTCTCTCTCTCTCTCTCTCTCTCTCTCTCTCTCTCTCTCCTTACAGTCTAAATTTATATCACTCCCAAAATGTGCATGGTACGTAAGGTCCTGGGTTCAACCCCCAGCACATCCAAGGAAGGCTGGGAGAGATCTCTTTCTGAGAATGGCTGTCAGTCAGTATGGACAATACTAAACAAGACTGACCAATGGACTGGCTCAGTATATTTCAGCTTCCTGTATTCCCCTACCACTTTGTAGGCTCGGTGGTAGAGCATCTGCTTTATAATAAATTTACAATAATAAGTCTGAAATCCTGGAAAACTGCTGCTAATCACTGTAGACAATACTTAGATCAATGAGCCAATGGTCTGACTTATTGTAAGGTTGCTTCCTAGGTTCCTAGTTAAATCAGCCCTTTATTCAGAACAATGAGGACTGGACTCTTATTTTAATTTTAGGGGACAGGCCATAGCTTAGTGCTAGACTACATGATTTGCATGCAGAAGGTCCTGGGTTCAGTCCTCAACATCTCCAGATCGGAGAAATTCCTTTCTGATCATCTGGAGAGCTGCTGACAGTCAGTCCAGGAAATAATGCGCTAGATGGTCCAGTGGTCTGACTCAGTGCATGGCAGCTTTCTACATCCATATGCTTCTGTGTTCCAGTCACACAGGAATAGAGAGCTCCTAACCCTGGGAATTATACAGTCTATTCCCAGTGATAAAGTCTATTCCCAGCAACTGGAACTGTAAACAGCATTCTAAGTGTGGTCCCATTATAGATTTGTACAAAGATATTAGGATATAGTTGTCAATATCATGGAGGTCTGATCAAACCGAAAGCCTGATCACCATACTGTATACAGTTCTGTTCACCGCATCTCAAAAAGAATACCGTAGAGGTAGAAAAGGTGTCGGGAAACAGCAACCGAAATAATCAAGGGAATGCAACAGCTCCCTTGTGAGGAACGAATGTAATGTTTGGAGCATCTTTAAACAAGGCGAGTAGGTGGGAACAGTACTAAAATGATGCATAGTATGGAGAAAGTGGATACAGGGCAGTTCTCTCTCGTTCATAATAGTAGAACTTGGGGCCATTGGAGATTCAGGACAGACGAAAGGAAGAACTTTTTCACACCGTGGCACATTGTTAAGCTGTAGAAAGGCTTTGACAACCTGTTGCTTTCCAGATGTTTTGGGCAAGTTTCCCCAGCAAATTTCCTATGGGGAGCACCCTGGCAAAGAAGACCCTTGCAGCCAGCAGGATTGCACCCTTCTCTCACCAGCAAGTGAACAGAGGGTTCAGTCCTGCTCAGTTTGACTGCATATGTGTGTTCCTCTGCTGGGAACAGGTGCATGCAGGTAAACCTTCTTCCCACCTGCCACCTGAGAGCCCTGGATCACTCCAATCTGGGGCTATCTCCACCTGACTCAGCCAAAGCCAAGATCCACCCAAACCAGCCCAATTTGGTTCAGGCTTCAGCCAAATCCAGTGCGCAGCCTTACACATTCGCATTAGAATGAGACCCTTCTCCTAAATTCTAACCATGTGAGGCAGGATGTGGTTGCTTGGTGGGGAAAGAAACTCTACTAATCCATTTGTTTCTGTTTGGGGGCATCTCCAAAACCAGGATGGATGGGGTTTAAAGGTCCCCAACCAACCAGTACCTGCATGAGAAATGGAACGGAAATGCTTCTGTCAATTTCAGCAGGGCTCTGATTGAAGCTGCAAAAGGGCATTTTAATTCACAAGTTAACATTTTGACACCCCCAAAACTCTGCCCAAATGAAAATAGTAAGAGCCAGAAAAGATCATGCTGCTTCTCTTTATGATAACCTCAAGCAACCACTCACAAATCTTGGGCCGCCATGGAACTGGTAATGCCTCAATGCTTGTTTAGATAAGAGAGATAAGAGAAGTGTCCGCAGACTGCATCCTTCCATGGGTAGGGAAGAGGGGCCTTCTTTCCAGAGGTTGTCTTTATTCACTCATTCTACGGTGTAAGGAAATTCCCCCTCTACCCTTCAGCCCTAGCTAGCATGGCCAACAGAAAGGCATGATGTGAGTTGGAATCCAGTTACATCTGGAGTGGCACAGGTTCCCTGTTTCTGATGCAGTATTTAATCTGATGGCTCACTGCTCTTGGGGGAGTCTTTTTCATTCCAAAGGCAGAATATAATATTTTAATACATTGCAATTTTAAATGGCATTTGCTCTTTCAAAACTTTGCAATGTTGCGATGTGCCCATTTCGGCATTTCATCACATTCTGTTCTTCATCTGACTTGGAATCAATATATTTTAAATGTCAAAGTGGGAATGAATTCAGATCAAAGGAGGGCAAGATAAATATGAACATAGAAAGTTGCCATATACCACGTCAGCCCACTGGTGTACCTCCCCCAATACTGTCTACTCTGACAGGCAGCACCTTTCCAGGGCCTCAGGCAGAGAGACTTCTCTTCTAGCCCCACTGTCTGAGTTCCTTTTTAATGGAGGAACCTTTTACATGCAAAGCATTCACTTGACTACTGTGTAGGAATGAGTGTTATCTGGAAAAATAGCCTGGGAAGAATGTGCATATTAGGGTGCAGGGCACTCTAATCCCAGAGTGCAGGACACGGATTAATGGGTTTAAATGACAGAAAGACAGATTTCTCTGTTTTTTATTGTCCAGTTCTTCAGTTCTTCATGTACCCACATCACCATGATTTTTTTAAAAAAAGTCTTCATGAAAATTCATCACCATTTTAATGCTTTCTCCCAATATACAGATTTGTGCCTAATATGCAGATTTTTACAAAGCAATTTCCCCTGATACAATGCATTTGGTATGTTATTTTCACTAATATCTATCTTGTTATGCACAGTGTCCCTTCATAGATGCATTTTTGTATACATTACTTGACCAGAGAACTGCACTGCAAAATTCAGAGGAGTGCAAATTTCAAAGGATGTCTGTTTTGGTTCTCATATAGTTTTTGAAAGTGCAAATTAGGGCTGCAATCCAATACGTGTCTACTCAGAAATAAGCTCCCTTGGGTTCAATGGGACTTACTCCCAGGTAATTGTGTATTGGATTGCAGCCTAGGTCAATTTGCTTTTGCATGCAAACGGAATCGAATTTCTCCCCTGCTGAGCTATACCCCTTCCTTTTGATGTTAAAAAAGATTCAATCCTGCCCCCTAGGGATGGGAGAGAAATTTATTGGGTTTACATTTTAATATGAATCTGCCTAATTTGCAATTCCTGAACTAATACGGCAACCAAAATCCAGGTATCCTTCAACATTCCCACTTTTTAATGTTGTGATGCAGTTCTCCAACCAACCAAAAAAAAAGAGTATAGCAAGAAGCATATATTAGGAGAAAGTGTACAGTGAAATGCATGTTTGTAGAAATATAACATGCAAAATTGCATTGTATTAGGGAAAATGGCTTAGGAAGAGTACAGGACACTCTAATCCCAGAGTGCAGGACACGGAATAATGGGCTCAAATGACAGGAAGCCAGATTTTGGCTGAACATCAGGAAAAACTTCCTAAATGTTAGAGTAGTATGGCAATGGAATCAATGACCTAGGGAGGTCATGGGCTCTCCAGCACTGGAGGCCTTCAGGAGGCAGCTGGACAGCCACCAGTCAGGTTTGCTTTAGATTGGATTCCTGCACTGAGCAGGGGGTTGGACTCAATGACCTTATAGGCCCCTTCTAACTCTATTGTCCATGATTCTAGGCAAAAATGCATACTTAAATATGTATATTAGGAGAAATACATATGAAAATGTATACACATTTTGTGCATATATAGCATTCCTTCTGATTTGTTCACTGTCCCTCCACTCATGGGTTCTCCTGTTCTTTTTACCTGAATGTGAAGATAAAAGAAGAAATGTGGCTTGCTTATCCCCTCCACACCTTTGAAAGCACTTTGTGGGGTTGAAGCCACCAGCATTTTATTTGGGATGTGCGTGCATGTGGGGGGGGATTTTTTGTTCCTTAAGCTTGCTTGAGGAAATTAGCTAACTTCACTGTTGCTAGTCCTCATGAGGTAGGAACACAGGTGAATAAGTGGGCCACTGCTCAGTATCTGAGTACATGTGTTGCATGCAGAACAGAAGGTTCCAGGATTAGGCAGCCGGTGATGGGAAAGATCCCTACCTCAGACCTCAGTCAGCCATTTTTAGCCAGTGTATACTATACTGGGCTCAACTTGCAAATAAACTGACATAACACAAGGTAGTTTTCTATCTTGTCTTACAGATCTGACCAAGGCATGGTGACCAAGATGATGTCACCTTTAGGGTTTCTGCTTCATGAAATTTACATACCTAATGCCATCCTGGAGGTTCGACTCCAGCAGCACCAGATGATGATGATGATGATGATGATAGGATTTATATACCACTTAATATTTCAAAATCCTCTAAGTGGTGTAAATTGGCTTGGATGTTCAATTCAATGGCACATGCATTTCTGGGGCTTTTGCATTTGCAAAGCTGCCTTCTCAACCAATTTTCACAAGGTAGGTTGGTTATTCCCATTTTACAGCTGGGTAGATGCAACTTGCGCAAAGCCACAGCACAACAGCCTTCATCCAATTTTGTGGGCAAAAACCTGGTGCAATTTTCATTGTGCAGTTTGCACATAAGTAGACCTACAGGGCCGTCCTTCTAGGACATTGATATAATTTGTTACCCGTACAACATCCCCAAATTTCAGGTAGTTACTACTTACCATTTTTCTTCTGGGGAAAAAGAACCCCAAAATCTTGGACATAAAATGCCCCAGAAATGCATCGCAGTGTATTTGCTACCCCAGCTAATGCTAGCGGATTGGGATAGTGAAAACACCCCATCATTTTCTCATAGAAAAATGGTCAGGGACAGGTCAACAAAGAGCAACGTTCTACCTCCTCTGAATGTTTCTTCTCTGGCTCTGGGTATTTGGGGTTTTCAAGCATGCTTGTTCTGTCACCACAGACAACAATGTTATCTGGGGTCAAGATTTCAGCCCACCATACATTGAAAATCTCACTGGGGCAGAAAGCACATCCCCAAAAATGTTAGCGTGATATTTTTCTTGACGTTGGTGAAGGTTACAGATGGCGTACTTTGGATACAATTTGCAGCACCAAATCCTTTTTCTTTTCTCTGTTTTTCCCTCTTTGCAATGTTCAGCTGAACATTAAGTTGGCAGCAAAATCCATCACCAGACCCTTACAGAGACTCATTAAAGGCCCAGATAACTCTAGCAATGGCTCCTGCTTGGTTGGCTGTGCCAATTTCTCAGATATATGGAAGGTAAGATGAGAAACTTATTTCTTATTAGGGCACTCATGCAACGAGGCAATTGCTAAAATACTCTGTACACGTCTACCTATGAGATGTTTCTTGGCATATGACTTCTTGTGACCAAGTGGGCTTCAGCTCAAGGGAGAACAAATGGACATTTCAGCATGGGAAGTTGCCTATGCTGAGTCAGACCATTGGTCCATTGAGCTCAGTACTATCTACACTGACTGGCAGCAACTCTACAGGTTTTTGGACAGGGTTCTCTCACACCCCTACCTGGAGATGCTGGGGATTGAACCTGGGACCTTCTGCACGCAAAGCAGATGCTCTGCCGCTGAGCTGTGGTCCTTCCCTAAAAAGTGGTTGGTGAGTATAGGAAGCTGTTTTATATTGAGCCAGACCATTGGTCCATCTAGCTGAGTGTTATCTACACTGACTGGCAGCAGCTCCGGATGAGTTCCAGAGAGGAGTCTTTCCCAAACCCACCTGGAGATGCTTGGGACTGAATCTGTGACCTTCTTCCTGCAAAGAAGATGCTCTGCCTCTGAGCTTCCTGTAGACAGGGAGAAGGCTTGTGATCCACTTAGTGATCACTCCCCAAAGGGAAGCCACATTCTCCTGTTACAAAAGCAACAGCAAAATCTAGCAGTCACCTTTAAGATTAACACGTTGAACCTGGGACCTTCTGCATGCAAAGCAGATGCTCTGCCACTGAGCTACGGCCTTTCCTCTGTTGATATTGGTAGCAATTAAACATGTGACCCAATTAAAATTCCATGCTTTCAAAGGTCCAGGTCCTATGGCAAAAATGGCCGGTTTGCACGTTGATGTGCTTTCTGTGCTTTTGGGGCTTCATTGTGCATGCATGAAGTTTAGCAGTTGAGCTCAGCTAAAGCAGAGGTTGGAATATAATCGTTACTTTTTATTCAGCTGGGTGGTTGTTTATTTCTTTTTAAAAAGTCAAGTTTCTAGCACTCTTGATTGCAGGGGAAAACCTTTGAAAAGTGTAAGCAGTTTCTGATGAAGGCTCAGAGGCTACGCAGAGGCATTCCACGGGTCAGAAGCCAGAAATTCTGTGCCAGGGATAGACCCATGAGAAAGGGCTGTAGCTCACTGGGAGAGTGTTTGTTTTGCATCCAGAAGGTCAATCCTCCACATTTCCAGAGAGGGCTGGAAGAGAGCCCTGTCTGAAATCCTAGAGAGCCGCTGCCAGTCAGTGCTAACGATAGTGAGCAAGATGGACTAATGGCCTGACTTGGTATAAAGCAGCTTCCTTTCCTCTTCTTCCATAGCTCATGGAAACTGAGCCAGGCGCTCACAGACTGTTTCCATCTCGTCGGCCACTTATATCCCTGCATCCCTCTTAGAATGTCTGCTCAAACAGAAAAATATTTAATTTCGATGCAGGGAAAACAAATGCAATTTTTCCCCCTTCCTCCTTCCTTCTCTCAAAATGGTATCTGAATCCCCCGATAGCCATCTGCTTCTGTCTCCCATCTGGGATGGATATAGTGGTATAATTGGACACACGCTTTTGACACCTACTAAGAGAAGCTGCCGGTTTCTGTTGCCAACTTTAAGCCGAGACTTCTTCGTCATCTTCCCATCCAGGCACCTTATTAAGGGGTTGTCAAAAGGCAAGGTAAAAGAATGGTTATTGAGGATTCTTGTCTGGGCTGAGAAGAGAAGAAACAATTGTCCCCACCAACACCAACACCACCAGTCCAACATTTATTGTGATAGACCCTCTTGGCGGCTCCTCTTGCCAAAGAAGAGTATGGAGTGGGGAGTGTTCCTGCTTAAGCCCCATTGAAATTAATGGGGCACTACTGCATTGACTCACAGCGAATGGCTGCAAAATAACCGGGAATTATGACTACTATTTAGCAAGGAAGTAAGGAGAAATCATTTTCTGTTCTGCCCTGCATTTGTCACATGCAGCACTGTTTCCGTTCTGCTGCAGTTTGTCTTCTGATGAAAACTATGTTATCCGTCTCGCTGCCCACTGTGGTGAAATTATGTCCCTGACACAATTTACGTGATGAATTACATAAATTACATTGTCAAGACATTATCCCACCCTGTTCATTTCAAAGGCAAGGCAATGCAAATGCGAGGAAAAAGGTAATCAATTATGTGTTGTTTGGGGGCTAGAAATGACAACAGCGAATACTGATCATATTCACTGGACTGATTTCCATTCCAGACTTGAGGTGAATAAGCGAGCATTTGCAATTTGTGCTCCCATTTCCATTTTTGTCGGAATTTACTGACATCCCTACTCATTTGTTGTTGTTGTTATGTGCCTTCAAGTCAATTATGACTTATGGCAACCCTATGAATCAGTGACCTCCAATAGCATCTGTCGTGAACCACCCTGTTCGGATCATGTAAGTTCAGGTCTGTGGCTTCCTTTATGCAAGCCATCCAACTCTTGTTTGGCCTTACTCTTTTTCTACTCCCTTCTGTTTTTCCCAGCATTATTATCTTTTCTAATGAATCGTGTCTTCTCATGATGTGTCCAAAGTATGATAACCTCAGTTTCATCATTTTAGATTCTAGTGATAGTTCTGGTTTAATTTGTTCTGACACCCAATTATTTGTCTTTTTCGCAGTCCATGGTATGCACAAAGTTCTCCTCCAACACCACATTTCAAATGAGTTGATTTTTCTATTGTTCACTTTTTTCACTGTCCAACTTTCACATCCATACATAGAGATTGGGAATACCATGGTCTATAGACCACACACACAAAAATCCATTGTCCCAAGCTTGTGAGAGCCTGGGGCGTAGATCTGTATGAGGCATCAAATGCCCTGAGTTGTCTGCCATACTCAGAAGGCCTTAAAACAGCCCTATCGATTGTGGCGTACAACATCCTGGCTGGGAAGGCAAGTGCTGATGGAGCTCCAGCCTGCGTTACCAGGAGAGCAGGAAACCAGCTTTTAATATGGTGTGCTTGGCCGACTCCCTTCATGTAATATTGAAAGGGCGCTCTCAGCAGTGCATCACCAGCTGGGCTGTGGCCCATAATGGATTACTGATCTCTCTTAAATGCGACAACTTTGCTCCCATGTTCTATTATGCAGTGGCTGGTTCCCAGACAGTTCAGGTTCACCAGTGGGCTTGGTTTAATTACAGGATGTGAGCTTTGCCAAGCGCAAAGACTTTTTGGCACGGGAATATTCATGCTGGGCCAAGGTAGTACTTGTTAATTTATTGATCCATTAATTTGAAGACTAGGAGGGGAGGGGCAATGTGTGCAATACCTATTACTGGGCACTTTGCATTCCTAAAAGTAAATATGCTGTAGCTAGATCGAGTAAAACCCTGGCATGCAGAATCTGTATCTGGACATTTCCTCCTCCCCCCTTCCAGTTTGAGTGGCAACTGGATTTTGTCTTCACTTGGAGGGGCCCCAGATTTTGTAACGCAAGCTGGAATGGTTCAAAGCTTAGGCTGATTTTCAGAGCCAAGCTTCACAATCAGGAAAATCATGTGATGCTAATCTGGCAGGACTGTACCGCTTCAGACTGTAGACGGTGAATTATTTATTTATTTATTAAATTTATTAGTTGCCCATCTGGCTGGCTGTCCAGCCACTCTGGGCAACGTACAAAATAAAAACATACAAATACATTAAAACATTAAACATCTCAACAATCTCAACAATAAAATCTAACCCACCCCAAAAGCCTGCCTGAAGAGCCAGGTCTTCAAGGCCCGGTGGAGGCTCATCATAGAGGGGGCATGTTGCATGTTAGAATGCTCCCTGCATGTAGAAAAGCAGTATTTCAGGGAGATGGCTAGGCTACAACCCTTCTCCTTGACAGGAGTTCCTCTTGGTGAATGGAGGGAGCTATGGGTTGATGTCATTTAGACAGGTATTTTCACCCATCTGCAATTCAAAATGTGAGGGGTCTAAAGGGGTACTCACAGGCATTGACTTTTTGCTTCATGTGACTGATCCCCATCGCTGCAAGCAAAGCTCCTGGCTGGTATTTTACACTGTGTTTCCCAGCCATCATTGACTGGGCAGAATTGTGGGGCATTGATTTCATGAATATTTATTTTATTATTTATTTATTTATTACATTTATATACCGCCCCATAGCTGAAGCTGTCTGGGCAGTTTACAGCAATTAAAAACAATAAAAACAAATATACAGATTTTAAAACACACACATAAAACAATTTAAAAACACAATTAAAAAAATAAATAAAAACAATTAGAAACAATTTAAAATGTATCTCAGCATTGCTTGAGTTTCTCTACAGCACCCAGTGTTTGAACAATGGGGCAGGGGGCAGGAGCATAGAGGACTGCCCCCCTTATCTTTAGGCCAAGACATCTTGCCTCCACCCACTTCCAAATAAGAGATGCAGATTAGCCATAGTGCATGTGTCTTGCATGAAGAAGACCCCAGGTTCAATTCTCACCTTCTCCAGGGAGGCCTTGGAAAGATTCTCTGTCTGAAACCTTGGAAAGCCACTGCCAGTCAGTAATGGCAATACTGAGCGAGATAGACCAATGGGTTGACTCGATGCAAGGCAGCTTACTGTGATCCTGTGATCAATATTGATTAGATCAGAGGCAAAACAGCTGAACTGGGTCTGTATTGAGTCTGAACGCTGAAAGTAACTCATGAGCTTGAAGCTCAATTATTAGCAGATGAAAGAGGTAGATGCTCTGTGGTAGAGCATCTGCTTTTGTGCAGAAGGCCTGAGGTTCAGTCCCTGGTATGTCCAGGTAGGACTGGAAGGGACCCCTGTCTCAAAACCTGGAGAGCTGTTGTCTGTCAGTATGGACAATATAGAGCTGACTCAGTAAGAAGGCAGCTATCTGTGTTTCTACAGAAACTGACCAGACTGTCAGTGGAATCTTACTTCAACTCTGGTGATGTGTCAAAACCCTCCACTGTACCCAAGGGCAGCCCTCAAGCTTCAGGGGTACCAGGCAGGCCAAAAGGAATCACAGTCTTGTCCCCCAATATCTTCCCACTTCTACTGCTCTCCCTTTAAGATACAGCCACCCCCACCAAGTCCTAGACATGGGGCTTGTGTATTTCATTCAGCTCTCCACTCTTCCCCACCCATAACCTGGGCAATGATTCCACCCTGCTTATGCACACCACCTAACCGCAGACTGGAAGGATCTGTGTGTTTCTGTTGTCTCCATTTCCCATTTTTCCAATCTTAAATTCGGTTCTCCACATTTCTGCAGCAATCTGCATTTGAAACAAAACTCATGAAAATTCTCCAGCATTTTATTGAGAATTTCTCTTAATAGACACATTTTTGTATTCAGTTTTGAATAATGTGCACCTTTTTGCAAGCAATTTCTCTGAATGGCATGCATTTTTGTATGATGTTTTTACTAACATATTCATTTTTGTGCACACTTTCCCCTAATATATGCATTTTTGCAAACATTGCTTAGATAGAAAACTGCATCGCAAAATTCGGATATGTGTGAATTTTGAAGGAGGACTATGTTTCGGCTTTCATCTTCTTTCGGAAAGTGAGGATCTGATCAATTTGGCTTCAATGCAAACTGAATCAAATTTGTCTCCCATCCCTACTATATATAACCCCCCGGCATTTAAAGCACATCTTCCCCTTAAAGAATACTGGGAACTGTAGTTTCTTAAGGTTGTTGGGATTTGTAGCTCTCA
The DNA here is from genome assembly GCF_030035675.1 of Rhineura floridana. Classification (NCBI taxonomy): domain Eukaryota; kingdom Metazoa; phylum Chordata; class Lepidosauria; order Squamata; family Rhineuridae; genus Rhineura; species Rhineura floridana. The sequence goes on along the minus strand of NC_084495.1, from coordinate 33,955,106 downwards.
GAGAGGTAAATTACAAAGCTCAGGATTCTTGGTGGTGGCAGTGGGAATGTGTTTTGAATGTATGGTATGTACACAGCCTCTGTATGTGTGCGCATGTGTGTGTGCACTTGCACGGGGGAACTGAGATTAATATGCTGACCAGTCATTATCAAAGGCAAAAATGACACCAGTCTTTTCCAGTATGAATATGATGGTTTGGGAGACATGCATTCTCCTGCTCCATGAGCTTTTATCACCTGTTTCTTAAAGGGAGCTTAACATATGATAACAATGAAACTATGATGCTAGAAAAACAAGCCAGATTATCTCCCCCACACACACACACTTATTCTCAGACCATGAGGAGTGCGTAGGTTGAGGTCTGCTGCATTGCCGAAAGGGGCTTGTTTCTGCTGCTTTCATTTAACTTGTTATGTTTCCCCAATTGCCTCAAAATACCCTATTAAAAATACCCTTGCAACTTTGGTTGTTGTTGCTGCAGGGTGAGTAAATGTTCTGAACCATTTAGGATTTGGGATGGCTGGTGGCTCTGATGGGGAATAACCAAAGTCTAAGCAAGGAGCCTTTTAAAAAAAAAGAATATAAAAACAAGGACACTCATCAGAGAAGCTAAACTGCTCTGTTCTGGAAAAAAACACACAAGCAGTTCCCTTCAATATGAAGGCAGTTTGTAAAGGTTTGGGATATCCTAACAAGGCAGTTTCTAAAGGTTTGGGATATTCTAACAATATCCTAACAATTAGGGAAGGATGAATCTGTCAGTTCTGGTTCTCTACGTTTCTCATTGTTTTCCAAATCTTAACATTCAGTTCCCCACATTTCTGCAGCAAAGATTCTTCAGTATTGTAGTGCCAATTTCTCCTAATAAACACATTTTTGTATACTAACAATGGATAAGATCTCTCCCAGGAGAAAGAGAATGTCAAACCCCAGATATTCTGACCACTCCCTAGAAAAACAACACCCATTCTTAACATACACAGATTCAGCAAAACCGTTTAGTAAACAGAGAAGTTTAGCGGAGTCTGTGATGTCTTATAGGATATATGTTTTTTATTTATGCATATTCACAACCTTTTAAAAAGGCATCCCCACCCTCCAAAGGGACAGCAAGGAGACAGGAGCTGCGGCAGCATCTGGTGCAGGTTCTACTGACTTGCCTGTCCCCGTGCCATGTTTCATTGTTGGAAAAGTGACTGTCCTGCCAACCTTGTTGCATCACCTTCTCCCCACTCCTACTTTTGTTTCACTGGCTGCCTTCCTCCATCTGTTTTGGACTCGGACTCCCCATGACTGTCCAGTTTGGAAGCAATAGAATGTACCACTTCAGGGTCAATGTTGGCTGTGTGTGGAGGTCTGTGAATAGATCTCTTGAGACCTTTTTGTTTGTTTAAAGGCATCTGGGGAGGGTGGAGTGGGAGAAACTGGGGCTGAGTTAATCCTAGTTTCTTGCTTCTGACTGAAATTTCTCTCTCTCTCTCTCTCATACACACATACACTCTCATACACAGACACATGCACTCACAAACACAAGAGAGACCAACTCTCACCTACAAAATCTCTCTCTCTCTCTCTCTCTCTCTCTCTCTCTCTCTCTCTCACACACACACACACACACACACACGGGGTGTAGTTGCCCAGGGTCTTGGGGGATCTTAGACCCATACTTTTTTGGGAGCAGGGTCCCTATGTCTCCAGCATCCTATGAACCAATTAGCATGAAAGGGTTGTATGTTAGACACTGAGAAGCATGTCTTCTAACATGCTTGCTTGTCTTTTCCTGCTGATTAGAGCCAATCAGAGTGAAAGAAGGTGAGTCACCCACTGAGAAGACTCTTTTCAGCATCCCTGCCTTAGACTGACAAGGGCAAAGAGGCAGATGAGTTTGCGTGGAATGGCTTAATAGAAGGATGGGAAACATCTGGGGCCCTCCAGATGTTGTTGGGCTCCAGCTCCCAGCCAGCATGGCCAGTGGTCAGGGATGATGGGAGTTTCAATCTAGCAACAATCGAGCAAGCCACGGGATCCCCACTCCTCGCACAGACCAATCCTCACAAACAACCAATGTAATGGTAAGCCTGTTTTGTGACTGTAACACTTCCAGAAGCAGTGCAGGAAAATCCCTGCACACAGAAACCTAGCATGCTAAGGATAAGGCTAGGTTAGACACCTTCTTCCTGACAGGCTTGTTCTTAATGGGCAGGGAACTTGTCTTGATTCTTGGTTTAAAATGTTCCTTTTTTGCTTTTAAACATGCATGCCTGTGTATTCCCTCCCCGGATACACAACCATCTCCTACACACACACACACACACACACAGAGGGGGGGGGACTGACAATCCAACAAGCTTTTCTGATTATTTTCCCCTCAACTCACACACCACCAATTAAATTTGCCTAAAAATAAAACCTCCAATCAAAACCCAACCTCTTATGCAATTAACCCGGCTGCCTGCCTCCTCTCTCCCACAGAATGCCAAATGAAACCAAAGGGTGTTGTGAATCTTCTGGAAAGGGCAGCGAGTAAGCACAAAGCCAGTCTTTTGTGGTCCTGGAAGTGCTGAGTTACCTCCTGCTTGTAACCTGGTCAACCCTAGCCAGACCAAAGCTCACGAAAAGGAAATACAGTGTGTCACATTTTCCCTGTAGAATTATGAAATGTTGACAACTGTAAGATCCTGACATACACCCTTTGCAGGGTTCATTGCCTCTTTTTTTTATCCAAAGCCAGCTTGGGTGGCTTTAACAGAGGGTTCTGAAAGAGTATGCTTCCAAAGACCAGTTGCTGGAAACCACAAGAGGAGCGAGAGTCCTGCTTGTGCGTTCCCCATAGGCACTGGGTTGGCCATTGTGAGAACAAGATGCTGGACTAGATGGGCCATTGGCTTGATCCAACAGGCTCTCCTGATATCCTTGGGTGCTGAAGCAAATGGACCCTCTAAGCATAACCTCTTAAGCCAGACTCCCACAAACCCTTTCTCCTTTAGCCTAGAAAAGAAGTCTGTCGTCCTTTCTTTCCAACTAAACTATCTGTATATTTGCTCCTTAAAAAAGCACAAACAACCCACCCAGTCTTTTGTCACCTACCTCACTAAGAAATTCCCTGTACATAGATTTTATATCACCTGCTCAGGGCTTTTGAATGCACATCTGTTTGGACCCCTCCCCCCGCCCCCTCTCTGGGAAGTCAGCTAGAAGAAACTTATGCATTGGGAAAGATGCTCAGAAAGATATCCCTTTTAAAAAGCAAAATTAAACTCACACATCTGTTTCTATGGAAACCGCTTCCCTCGTGCCCTTTCAGAAGTACCCATTCAACAGCCACACAGGTGTCAGCAGAGATGCTATCATTATGCCAAAACAAACAAAATAACAGCAAAGGCCAGGGAACCTTTGCAAGAATATATTGTTGGTACTGCTATTATTAGTAGTAGCCACTTTTTTAATATTGAAAACTCAAAGCAACCTACATTAAAAAACAAATATAAAAATGAATAAAAACATCCTAAAATACGTAAACTACACAAAAACAAAATCCAGCTTCTGAGTACTGAGCATGAGTACTGGCACCTCACTTTGTATCTAGAAAACAGAAAAATCCAAACAAAAACCATGTCTACTGGATTTTTCTGTTTTTGAAATAAGTAGGTACACATCCTTTGCCTTTAATTGTCTTCAGATTCTATAGAAAACTAATTTATATTTCAGATTTCATTATGTTTCTTTGTAAGAGTCCATTTTTTGATCCCAGTCTTTGTTTTATCACGGGTGCAATATGACAGCCTAAAGGACAGGAGTACAGAATCACAACATCATAGAGTTGGAGGGTACCTCTGAGATCATCTAGTCCCATCCCCAGGAAATCTTCTGCTACAGCACCTCTGATATTTATTTATTTAGCTAGGGCACTTCTAGACTGTCACTATTTTCAGGTGTGATTCACATACTGGCAAACTGGCAGTTAAAGAGAATTTGAAGCTCTTGCGCAACAAACCCACTTCCTTGAAAAACTGGATTTTTTACAATAAGCAACGTGAGAGGAAAATGCAAGGGTGGGAGAACAGTTGTTTTTCACACAATGTTGTGAATGCTCATTAAATCACCAACACTGTCTAATCTTCCTGCAAAACAAATCAGGTTGAATACTCACTAAACAGGTCATGTGGAAGTGCTGTTAGCTAGTTAATTAATTAGCTAGTCTTCAGATTTATATACCATCCTTTGTCCCAGAAGGGCAGCTAACATTAATAATAATAATAATAATAATAATAATAATAAAAACAATCAACCCAGCATGATTTTAAATGGCAGTATCTGATACTTCCAATACAAGACTGTTGGCGATCCTCTGGTTTCTACAGCCAGTGTGGTGTGATGGTTGGATTGTTTGACTAGGACCTGGGTTATACCCCCTCAGCCATGAAGCTCACTGGGTGACCTTGAGGGCCAGTCACTGTCTCCCAGCCTAACCTACCTCAGAGGGTTGTTGTCAGGATAAAATGGAAGGGCGGTGATATCCTTTGCCCAGCAGCAATCCCTGCAACAATCTACAGGTGTAGAGATTTCATAAAATACATGGAACAAGACTTGCTGCTTAGAAGTTGCAAGCCTTTGCCCTAAAACAATTCCCGACAACTTAGCCTTCTCTTTAACTCTGAGATGTTTTGAGGGTATGTGGTTATGCATGCACGGAGGGGGGATCATTTTTTATATTCTATGGGGCATTGCTATCTTTCCCCATGCTCGGGTGCAAATGTCTGCGGCTCATGGCCCAGCTGTGCACAAAAGCCAGGGTCAGGTGCTCCCAAGAGGGGAGGGCTCCTCCAGAGGCTTTTCTGTGAATTATGGGTGGGGGGAAGCCTGTGGGACAATGAATCACTATGGCACTCCGTTGAAGACTGAGTGGGGCTGACAGGCAGCCACTGATATGTTTTGCAGACCGTATCTGATGCTAATGTTCAGCCACCAGAAGGAGCAACCAGGTACGCTGCTGTTCCGGTGTCTTAAGCACCATCCTTTCCCAACATGGAGACCCGCTTTAATCTGCCCTGGGATTTGGCTGCGTCTCTAAGCAACAGCAAGGATGGATTTGCTGAGGCTCGGTATCTAGGCTTCTCTCCCTCACATCGACATTACGGTAGCCTCAGATGCCACTGTTATATTCTCTGCCTTGATCAAAGGTGTGGAAGATCAGAACCTTTCCCCTCTTTCTTTGCTTAATCACTAGGTAATCCTCCTCAGCATCATGACTGCTGGAGCAATGGGGGCAGAAGATGGGGACAAATTCAGAAGTGCAGGATTTCTTCATGTTAGTCACAGCCATGCCCCCGCACCCCTTTTTTGAGGGGTTGAGAATGAGATCCTTGTTAATGCGTTCTTCCTCAACAACAGACATCCCTAGGAGCCAATAAGCATGAAAGAGGAGAGGGTTCTCAGTGGCTGACTTACCTCCTTTCACTCTTTTTGGTGCCAATCAGCAGGAAAGGACAAGGGAGCATGTTAGAAGACTCTTCTCAATGGCTAAACACTCTTTGATGCTGATTGGCTCATAAAATGCTGGAGACATAGGGACGCTGCTGGGACCCTGCTCCCAAAACTGTAAAAGGTCTAAGAACCCCTAAGGCCCAGATGACTACATCCCTGGATGAGGGCATGTAACATATAATGTTAACTTGCAATTTAAACATGTGACTTTATTATGTTTAATGGACTGTATCCCAACAAAATTCTACCCAAGCCCATTGGGTGGTATTCAGTGCTTGGTCCTACTCAGAGTAGACCCACTGAAGTTAATAGACATGACTAACTTCATTAATGGGTCTACTCTGAGTAGGATAGTTTAATACAACCCATTGAAATCAATGGTCATCCTACTCAGAGTAGGGCCACTGAAGTTAATGGATATGACTGACTTACACATATTAATATCAGTGGGTCTACTCTGAGCAAAACTTAATTGAGTCATGTCACGCCCATCAGTTTCAATGGATCTACTCTGAATAGGACTAGCATTGGGAAGGACAGTTCAATCATTTTATGACTGCCAGTTTTATTTTTATTTAGTGATTAAGTTAGCTTGTTTTTAATGTTTGTTTTAATATGTATGTTAAATTAATATTTTAGATTATCCTTTGTAAACTGCTTAGAGATTTTTTTAAAGCAAGTAAGCGGTATACAAATTGTATACAAATTAAAGCAAAATAAAATAAAATATACCTGAATATGAGTAGGTAGAGTTTTCACCTTCCCAGTGTGTCACTACATTTAACCCATATGTGTTTTCATGCAGTGGCACATTGGTGAGGTCCAAGCACTCTGCATATGCTCAGAGGCAACTGGAAGAGGGCTGTGAGGGCATCTGTTTCCTAGAAAGGGAACGAGTCATTATTCTGCAAGTGGATTGAATTGCAGCATTGGCACTGTATGGCCAGAACTCACCAGACCCCCACACTTTGCACCCGATGATGGCCCTGCCCTGGGCCTTGAGTCCTTCAGCCAGCTTGTGTTCAGACCGGGCAGAAGACTTGGGCGATGGAGGACAGACAAAAGAAAGCACTGTTTCACACAATAGCACATAGTTAAAACTATGGAATTCGCTCCCTCAGGAGGCAGTGACAGCTACTAACTTGGATGGTTTTAAGAGGATTAGACAAATACATGGAGGAAAAGGCTATCAGTGGCTGCTTGCCATGATGGCTACACTCTGACTCCAAAATCGGAGGCAGCATCCATCTGAATAGAAGTTGCTGGAAACCGCGGGGGTGTGTGAGTTCTGTTGCACTCAGGTCCTGCTTGCAGGCATCCCGTAATGGACATCTGATCGGCACTGTGAGAACAGGATGGCATGGACTAGAGGGGCCACTGGCCTGATCCAGTGTGCTTTTCTTCTGTCCTTATGTCCATCACACTTAGATGCCATTCATCTGAAGCACCCCTTAGGTACATACTGCAGGAACCTGTCTTATACCAGATGAGACTAACAACCTTGCTCATTATTGTCTCATCTACCAGAAGCTCTCCAAGGGATCAGTCAAAGAAAGGTCTTTCCCATCATTGGTACCTTAATCCAGGGCTGACCCGTCCCTACCACTAGGCAGAGTGAGGTGTCTGCCTCTGGCAGCAGATGTTGTTGGGCAGCATCAAGGTGTTGGAGGACAGGGCTGGGTGTGCCACGCAGGGATGGAGGAATCTGACACTTTCGATTTCTCTCATTTTCTCATTGTTTCCATTCTTAAATTCAGTTCTTCACATTTCCACAGACCAATGTGGTTTTATTTTATTAAAAAATCCTTACGAATATCAGTGTGAATTTCTCCTAATAAAACACATTTCTGTATGCAGTTTTGATTTATATGCAAGGGGTTTTTTTTGGCACGCATTTCCCTGAATATATTGTGTGTATGAGTTTTATTTTCATGGGCACAGAAATGCAGGGAACTTTTCTTTAAAAAAACAACAACCATGTCACACCATTGGTTCACCTAGCTTAGTATTGTCTACACTGACTGGCAGTGGCTCTCCAGGGTTTTAGAGAGAGGATATTCCCAGCTCTACCTGGAGATGCTGAGGGCTGAACCTGGGACCTGAAAAGCAGGTGTCCTACCACTGAGCTACAGTCCTTTCACCGTTATTTACAAGCATGAGAAGTGAACATGAATGAAGGCAAAGGGGCCACTCTTGGCAGAAAAGAAATATGCTACCCTGCATCAGATTCTGAGAGCAAGAGATCCTGCTCACTCCAGCTTTCAGCCACCTCACCGCCCTTTCTTTTACCTTCCATCTTTCTGCTCAGTTGGGGCCCTGCCCTATTTTTTCAGAGACCCATTCTGGGGGAAACCTGACCCTCCAAATGTCCTACTATTCAGGAATCACTTAGAAAATGGGCCCTGAAGTTTGCTAATGAATGCAAGGCATGGCGTGCTTATGATTCCTTCGGGGACACCATGAAGCCAAAAGAAGCGGAGTCCCATCAGCAAACAGAGACATGGATGGGCTCATCATGCAAATGAGAGAGAGAGAGAGAGAGAGAGAGAGGAATCTTTTGCTGAAAGAAATATAGAGGCACCTTTTGCTGAGAGATGAGCTCTAATGGCTTTCTAGGCTGTGCTGACAACAAGATATTGATTGGTCTTGACCAGTGCAGGAAATTAAAAAAGAAAGAAAAAAAAGAATAAGGAGGGGGCAATTAATCTTTGTCAGCCTCCCCCCAAAAGATGACACACAATTTCTCATTTCTAGGGGAATCTGTAGGACTTGCTCTGTCAAAGGCCGTGTCTCATTTAGAAGCAGAGCTGCTGACATTGGAGGTGAACAGCAGCAGAGATCCCATTGGGAAGGGATGTATGGGAAGGTGCCGAGCCAGTCCCCCACTCCAAATCATCTCCCCTCAGCAGTTCCCTCTCCCAGTTTTAATTGTAGGAAAATACACCTTGATAAAGTTGTGGTAGTCATGGTGGTGGGGACATAGAATGAGGGCAATGAGGGAAAGGATTAAGCACCTCTCCTCTTGCAGTTGCACTCCCCTCCTCATGATGAAAGAATTCCAGTTCTCTCAATTTTCTCACTTATCCAATCTTAAACCTAGTTCTCCACATTTCTGCAGCAATATGATTTTTTTTTTTAAAAATTCTCATTAAAATTCTTCAGTGTAAATTTCTCTTGATAAACAAATTTTTGTAGGTAGTTTTGACTAATGTCCACATTTTGCAAGCAATGTCTGCTGTTATAATCATTTTTGCTTGCAACTTTCACTACTACATTTGTTTTTATGCACACTTTCCCGTAATGCACATTTCAAAGGATGGCTGTGTTTTGGTTTTCATACTGTTTCAGAAAGTGTGATTTTGACAGATTCAGCTTGAAATCCAAACTCAATCAAATTTCTCGCCCATCCCTACCCCTGAGTAGATTTCAACTCTCAAAGGAAACTCCCCAAGTTTTCTAGGCCTGCTCACTCTGAACCTGATCAACCTTCAAGGGAATTTCTCGTGTGCCTCCCATTTCTCCAGATAAGCCAGCCCAAAGGATCCATTTCGAACAAATTCACAAGCTGTTTTTTTTTTAAAAAGTACATCTTAATATAAATTGGTTTATTCAGTGCATGGTTGTATACAACAAATAATAAACATCTCCTTTGTACAAAGCAGCCAGAAATAGCTCCCACTGATCCAAGTCCGCTTTGTACATATCTGCAACAGATTCTGATGCTGAGCAATGCACGAAATTGTAACATGTCATGCAACTCTTAAACCAATAGTCCAACTTTCTCCCATGCAACAGATATGAGGAACTAAATGGAAACCTAACAAAAGAGTTTTATTTTATTTTTAAAAAGTTTTTTTCTTTCAAAAAAAAAAAGGACAAGAAGGGCATGATCCAAACTCTCCTGCAAGAAGACAGCAAGGTGCATATGGGCTCCATGCAGGAATGCACCAGATCTCTCTCCCACCAGGCCATCCCCACACCAGAGTGAGTGCAATGCATGCAAGCCAAGACACACCCTAAACATTATCCCACAGCTTGTTCCTTTCCAAGGCAGGACTACAATTCATCTCCCCTTGAACTTTAAGCCTCTTCAGGCATTACAATTACATTAATATGAGCACATGGGGGGGGAGATGCAGGAACAAGCATGCCAGATCTAACCTCTCTGCCGCCATCATTGATCTCATTGCCTTCCAATTTGAGGAAGGTGAACTTCTGCAGGGGTATGTGTGCCATTTGTATTCATGGATGCTCCAGATACATTTCAGAACTATGATTTTTACAGGGGAGCCTCCAACAATACAATAAATTGATTTTAATTTTTTTCAATTGTGTTTTTAAATTTTTTGTGTGTGTTTTAAAATGTGTATATTTGTTTTTAATGTTTTTAATTACTGTAAACCGCCCAGAGAGCTTTGGCTATGGGGCGGTATATCAATGTAATAAATAAATAAATAAACAGGGTCCTTGTTGCAGAAGTTTGCTTTCCACGGGTTGGAAGGAGAGAAGCACAATGGCACAAGGGTGAGGACTGTGACCCTGCCCCCTCCCCCCATGTTTTCATCACCCTAATTGTAACACCTGAAATTGGTTTTACTCTCTGTGGGCAGAAGAGATGGATCATGGTTCCCTTTCCAACAGCATGTAGATATTCTTTAGGGGTTGTATGTCATAATGCTTCTTTTCTACCCCAATTTCATGTAAGTAAAAGTTTTTTTTTTTACAAACAAGATTTTTTTTCTTATAAAAAATTAAGTCACCTTAATTCCACAGTTTCTGTCTTTAGAAAAAAGAAGCCACAATGACAGTTTGTGTTTTTTTATACACAACATGTAATTAAGAGAAAGTGGAGTGCGGGGAGTGAGAGAAAAAGAAAATCTACATAGTGTGGATAATTTCATCCCCTCCTTTTCTTAAAAACAAAAGAAAACATTATCTTCCATTGACTAGAGGGTTAATGGTAACACCTTGGTTCCTACAGACTGGGGTCAGCACAAGGACTTTAAACAGAATACTACAAATCTATAAAAAATTGTATATATTTCAGCGTGTTTTAAAATCACAAGAACACTTTTCGCTGGAGCCTGAGATACTGAGATTCAGCTCCAAACCTGATTTTTTTAAAAAATATGATACTACTGTTACCATTATTTTGCTTGTAAAGACACAGCTCTGAAGAAGACCCATTGGAGTTAAGGAATCAGAAAGTTGCACTATTCCAAATTAAAAGAATACCTTGGATTTGTTATCCTTATCAAGCCTTAAGAGATATAAAATGGAAAGCTGAGGGAAAAAAACTATGAAGTGCACATATTCTATTTGTTTTAAAAAAGTGGTCTTTGATTGGATTTCTGTCTTGGTTGGAAAGCAAATTCAAATCAGCCGTCAAGAGCTGTGAAAATGTTTTTTTTCCTGGTTTTTACTCCCCCCCCACCACAAAGCACAGGTGAGAATAAAGAAAAAAAGAGAGTGTGAGCAAGATGGACATTTCTGCTCTGCAATGTTATGCCACAAGTTATGTTTTGTCTGACTATCCTTGTGTGATTGCACAAGCACATTCTACATTTTTGGGATCTCTCCTTTTTTATTATTAATAAATTTTAATTATTATTTTTGAACAACCAGAAGGTCTAAATGACTGATGAGACAATGTGACCTATGCCAGTTTGTTGGCTCGTCCAGTTGGACGGTAGACAGGTAAGAAAGTGTTTTCAACTGTGATTCCAGAGGTAAGATTCCATCGACACGTCTCTCCTGTTGCTCCTTCAACCTGGCTACGTCGATTCGTTTTGACTCATGGATTTTCCACCGTTTAGCGCTCCTGAGACACTTCTGCTTTTCGTGGGGGTCCCACTGCCAGACCGCGAAAATTCTGTAAGATCATGGAGGGAAGGTTCTTTGTACATGGCCACTGGAAGGAAAGGGGAAAAAAAATAAGAGATTGTATTTATCTAAGAACCAGAGTGACACCATTCTGATCATTCCTTCTTCTTCCACTTTCTACTTCCACTTTGCCTCCCTCTCCTCCCCTCCTCTCTGCACCCCTGTACTGCCCACATATCTGCTCCAGAGGGTTGGGGGAAACCCCAAAGGATTGGGGGGGGTCATGGGGGCACATGGAGGAGCACAGGGAAGAGAATGTCCATTGCCTGAGTGGAAGTTGTTCCACTCGCGCAATGACTGATTTAGATTCAACCCTATGTTATTCTCTCCAGCATTTGAAAGTGAATACTTTCCCTCATCCTGCTGATGTTGCTGCTCCATGAGTGCAAGGCTAATACTTCCATAGCAGCCCTTTGTTTTACTGACTTATTTGCAAGGTTCATATAGGCAACTGGGTATTCTGGGAAGGCTCACAGCAGAATGAAAGCAATTTAAAATTCAGTAGCCATAAAAGTTGTCCCGCTCATGCAATGACTTAGTTAAATACAACCCATGGCCTTAAGCTGGGTTCTCAAAGCTGTCCATTTTCATTCCCCTCCACGTGAACAGAAGATGCTCAGAGGAGGAAAAACTGGAATGCCGCCTGCTAGCTTTAGCCTTGATGTATGTGCTTGCAGGAGAACATGTGAAAGATAGAACTCCTCCATGCAATCAGAAACCTCAGGGTGATCACGTGGAGAAGCCCTTTCACCCAATCAATCAAATGCAAGGCATTGGGCGTATGGCCATTGGGCACCCCAACACCACTGCCCCCAGATGTTTACTAACTGCACAATGAGTGAATGTGTGCATATCCTGAAAATCAGTGCCAGATGGCTGTTTTGGGGAAGGATACTCAAAAAAATTGGGTGCCATCATCAAGAACGGCCTGTCCTGCTGGAGTCACTGACTGAGACAGGTCTTCATAGGGTCACAGGAATCTATCTTACAACAAGTCTGACTATTGGTCCAACTAGCTCAATACTAGCTGCACTGACTGGCAGCTGATTTCAGGCAGGAGTATTTTCCAGCCCTACCTGGAAATGCCAAGGATTGAACCTGAGACCTTCTGCATGCAAGGGGGATGCTCTGCCACTGAGCGATGGCCCTTCTCCCACAGTCTGATAAGAGGAGCTCAAATAATAGGTAGGTTTTAACCTTCAGTGTTGGGAAACAACACTGGAAAGAAGGGAAGCAATAAACAAAGATTATTAACCCCGCAGACACAGTTTAATGTCAGGTTTGGTACTTCTGAGGCTTTTCCTATCCATTATGACCATCATGTTTTGCTGGTTGAGGATGCTTTCCTGTCATCTGATGCCACATCATGATTTCCAGCATAGAAAGACCAGGAAATTTCCCCATGTCACCTAGACAACTGGGTGGCTCTTCCAACACTGCACTGCTCAACATAGCACTGGAAGAACAAAATGGCAGCAATCACCATGTCTAAGTGAACCATTACAGGGGAAAATAAGGTTGCTAAATTGGGTAAGGAAGTGGTGCTTTCAGAAAGCCCAACTGGACAACCATTATCCATCACACTGTAGCACTGACCAAAGACAGCCTGCAGACAAGGCTGCAAAGCTATTAGGTTGGTCTGGATGAACCTGTCAGTTGTGGTGTCCTTCAATTCCTTATGCTTTTACCATCTTAAGTTCGGCTCTCCACTTTCCCACATCAATTTGCAACATTTTTTTAAAAAAAAGTTTCACCTTATGAAGATTCACCTCCTAATTTATACATTTTTTGCAAAGCAATCTTGCACTTGTGTATGATATTTTTACGAACATATGCATTTACCCTAGTATATGTAGTTTTGTACACATGACTTGGCTGGAGAAGTGCACTGCAAAATTTGTAGAAGTACAAATTGTGAAGGACGGTCGTGTTTCAGTTCCATTTCATTGGGGAAAGTGCAACTTTTGCCTTTAAAGGCAAACTGAATTGAATTTCTTCCCCATCTCCACTATTGGGACGGTTGCATCTCAGCCATAGAGAAAGATCCGTTTCAAGCTAATGTCACAAAAGCCTACAAGCAGACACCTTGTCACGGATGCAGGGCGGCCTGGCATTCCAACCCGCTTGTGGATCTCTGAGCAAGTCTGAATATTTTTACCTTTTAATGGTTTGGGAAGGAAATGCGCGGCAGGTCTGTTTTTCTTGACATGGTTTCCTTTCATGATTTCTCCCTCCTTGTTAAGACCCAAATACCAGCCTCTTCCTGACTGCTGTTGTCTGTAGATCATAGAGGAGTAGGTCACGTAGTAGTTTTCAAAAACTGATTCTTTGAACTTGCATTCTGGCGTGAAATGTTCCTGCAAGGAAAGTGGGAGGAAGGAAAAAGGCCAATAAGTGCCAAACATCATATCTACCAATGCAAAGGCGAGAAAAATAAGATGATGTTGTGCAGGCTTCCACTGGCCAGCAGGCCTCTTCTCCCTTCCATTTGGAGAATGGTGGCTTTCAAAAGAATTACTGCAAGAAATAATGTAATTTTGAGCACATGGAACAATTCTGGGAGCAGCGAGAGGGTAGTGTGATAATCAAGTCTGAAGTGAAGAAATATTGAACAGAAAGACAAGAATCCTGTTATCACATCATGAGTGCCAGCGAGAAAACACGGGTGAACAGTTCTGTATCGAGGGTGGGAAATGCCTAGACTGGAGAGGGAAAATTCAAAGGAAGAACGCAGAGAGTAAATGGTCTTTTACCAACTGACTGATGTTAAAACAATGGCTACCTCATTATATTGCAATTATTTATTCATACGCTTTTATCAGCATGCTGCAGGCTGGATGCCCTTGGAAGCCCATAACAACTGCTGCAAAACCCACGCTGCTAAAGAAACGAAAAACAAACCTCAGGGTGAGCGACAGACAAAATGCTGTCTCTCAAGGGTTCCTTATGTTTCAAAGAACGTCCTGCCCCCACTTTTTTTGCCAAAGGCCTCTGTGATCTGTTGAGAGTCTTGGAGAAAAATTGGGGAGAGGGATGTGGCTGAGTGTGAAGAGCATTCCGCCTTTGCAAAACCAAGTGAAGAATGATGGAGAAGTGTCAAAGTGAAAAACAAAGGGAAAGCTCTGACCGGACTTTCTTTTGCAAGAGACTCGTGCTGGGGTCTTGTAGGTCATCTAGACCATCCTCTGCTTGATGTAGGAAATCCAGCTCAAATTCATTCCCAGCAGAAGGCTGCCCAGTGTCTGTGTGAAGATTTCCAGGGAGGGGAAGCCCACCACTGGAAGAAATGGAAGCCCTTAGGGAACCTCAAGTCTGGGCCCAAATGTGGCCCTACAGATCCATTTACCTGGCCCTTGTGATTCTCCCCAGGCCACACCCCCTCTCCCCAGGCCACATTTGTCATGTACCCTCCTTGAGTGTTTTTGCCTAGCTGGATCATGTTCTTGAACTCTGACAATGCCTCTTGCTTCTCTGGCTGGAGGATAGGAGGAGTCTGTGAGTGTGTGTAGAAACTAGACTACTGTAGAAAGGTAACGTGTACATCCATTGCTCTGCCCACTTTTGCCACCACTGGCAGGCTGTCCAGATGTGAATGCAGCCCTCAGGTTGAGAAAAGGTCCTCCACCTATGCTTTACGGTATCCAGGACTCCTCCAGAAACAGCCTTATCCTCCAGAAACAGTCAAGGGTATCTCTTAGGAGAAAACGGCAGAGCAATGTAATAACGAGAGGCTTCCTCTTTCGGATTTTATAAAAATCATAAATTCAGTGAACTGCAAATGAGGAAAGAATGCACAGCACTGGTGTTGCGGAATGCTCTCCCTGTCAAAATGATGGGAGGCCACATCAATATTACCATTCTGCCGGCTGTTGAAGACAGCCTGGTTCCCTGACTTGAATCTCTTGCTTTGATTGTTGTTTTAACTGTTATGCTGTTTTAATGGACTTGTTTATTATATATTGTAATTATGGATGTTTTAAGGTAGCTGTTTCACTATGGATTTTAACTAGGGGTAGTTGTATTTTTATAACTGGTTCTATTCTTAGCATTTTATTTGTTTATTAACCATCTTGGTATTTCTTCTTGGAATGGAGGGCAGTATATTATTAGCATTGTCCCAAGTAACTGTCCCAAACAGGCATTTGCTGCTGACTCACTGATTTAACCCCTTTTTAGTCTGCTGTTGTTTCTCTGATGCGACTATGTTTACACTGCAATCCTATCCATGTTTTCTCAGAAGTCAAGCTCATTGTGTTTAGTGGGCCTTACTTCACAGTAAGTGTGCATAGGATTGTGGCATCTGACTTATATTTTCTGCATGAGATTATTTTATTAGCTATGGTTTATACTGTTGTTCTGTATTTTCTGTTTATTGATGATATGTTTTTGCTGCTGAAGTTTTTGCTCCTATTTTATTGGTTCTGGTCTACCAGTGATTGAATGGCTTTCATTTTATTTTATTTATTAGTTAAAAGTTCTCTCCTGCTCTTCCTCCCAAAGGAGCCCAGGATGACAATGTACTGCTATTTTTTCTGATTTTATGTCTTGCTTTCTGTTCTTAAAAATTTGTAATCTGTGTAGGGACTCCTGATATAGCAAGCAACTAAATAATAATAATAATAATAATAATAATTGGAGTAACAGAAAATGACAAAAATCATTACAGATTATTTTGGTATTACATGATCAGATTTGATTAATGGTTATTTATGTATCAGCTGAATACTGCAAGTGAATATTGCCATGCAATTTGTATGGAGTGTGACATGCATATGCAGTAATCCATATAAAACATATGCTCATATTTTGTGCCTATCTATAGACACACAATTTGTGCACGTTCAATTTATTAAAAAATAAATGTGTGAACAGGGCTCACAACATCCCACAAGGTTCAAACTAAGAGCTTCGGTTTGATGCTTGCTGGAGTGAGCTGGCGCGAATGAAGAGCAATGCCATGAAGTATACCATCCAATTAAGAGCAGTAAAAGCGAAGCCTACAGTGTGCCGCGGGTGATTATAGCTTATGTACCGTAATTTGCTGCTGTTTAGGGAGTTCAATGCTTGCTCCATTCAGAGATGAATGATCAAATTAGGAGCCAAGCCACACCATCGTCATCTTGCTGTTTCTTCTTACGGCTCCTTGCTTTCTCACGCTCAGCCGCAATTGCAACTGGTGGATGCTTCCACAGGCCTGCATACATTTAGGCAGTGGTGGCTGGTGTCCATTGGGACTGATTGGGCGGAAGGCAGGAGGATCAACAATAGGTGGAGCCAGAGACCATGGCAGAGATTGCCGACCAATTCTAGCTTTGTCCACATCCCCAATGAGTTGCACAAGGGCAACACAGAGACAAAGGAGGAGGCTGACAGGCAGTGTTATCCACTGGACTGGTTTTAAGTAAGAGGACAGGCAGGTGGGGGCTGGCAGAGGGCAGCCTGAGGTTGTTGGGGCAGTGCCCCACTTACCCTAATAGCCCAGCTTCCATTGCATTTAGGAGACATGTGTAGCCTGTGACTAATCAGGTGATTTCAACCCTGGTCTCCCAGATCCTAGTCCAATGCTCTAACCACTATACCACACTGGCTGTAACCACTACACCCCAAACACATGGTGCTCTCTGTGTCTTCCTTGTTCCCAGCTTCTCCAGAGTAGACTGGAAACACACAAGCCTCTCCTTGGCTCCAGAACATGGGGAGGAGGGCCTCTCCCTTGAAAATAGTTCCAGTAGTTCCCTTTGGATATGCAGATTGACCATTCAGTAACTCCATTAACTCATAGGCTGACTTGGCTAAACTATTAGGTTAGCAAAAAGAAAGAAAGAAAAAGAAAATCTAGCCTGACCAGTAGAGCAAGTTTCTTGCTTGCATATCCCAACTTTAGATACACAGACTTGAAGGGGACACAAAGAAATCATCTATCTCATTCTTCAATCCCATAACATCATCCTGGATTTTTTTATTCTGTGTTTTTTATAAGGCCGCACACAGCCGTCCCGATCTGGGGCCTTAGATCAGGCTGAACTGGGGACCACCCACCCTTTCCCAAATGTTTGCAGGCTTTCCCGTTAGGGCATCTGGGTGGCCACTGTGAGAACAGGATGCTGGACTAGATGGGCCTTTGGACTGATCCATAAGGGCTCTTCTTATATACTTGGATAAACAACTAAAATGGAAGCCACTGACGTGACAACAATTAATGTAGAAGCTGTCATAAGACACCCCCCCCCGCTGCTGCCTTGCAATATCAGAGAGATCAAGCAGAGTCCAATATTCAAAAAGATAAAGGCTTATTGTGGCAAAAGCCTCCAGTGACACCTACAAAAGAATATTTATAAAAAGGGGAAGAGATGAAAGATAGTGGCGTTGATGTGGCGTGCTTCTGAAAAATGGGCCAACGGGTAATTAAGCCTTCAAAAGGAGAGAA